>NC_090178.1:35102392-35702392 GCF_024679245.1 Pseudorasbora parva | reverse complement strand
GGAAAATTCCCTTAAAATATCCTACATTTCAAACGATTCAATATTTTTTTTTTTAAATCACAAATATGCATATTTAAATATGTCAAAGCTGATTGAACACTGGGGAGAATATTGCTTCAGAATAAATTATATTTACAACGCACACACACACGGAAAAACAAAAAAATATCGAACTTTTTTCCGGACAAGCACATTTTTTATTTGGCCAAGTGAATGAACGATTTACTTGTCCGAAGGACAAGCACATGAACATGCTTAATGTCAAGCCCTGTGATTGTATTCGTCTGAAACAAGAATGTAATACACCTAGGATGGCTTGAGGGTGAGTAAATCATGGGCTAATTCTCACTTTTGGGTGAACTAACCCTTTAATATGACAGTGGTTTTAAATGTTGTTTTTGTTGCTTTTTTGCATTTGAATATTGCACTTTACTAGTAGATACAGCATGAAATAAACATGTATGAACATCAGAGAATATGTTTAAAGATACAGTACAATGTATGAAATCTGTATTGTCTCATGTAATCGCAGTGTTTCAACTGCGCAAACGTTAATAAACGTCAATAAATAGCTTTTAAGCAATGTCATGTCACATTTACCTCAGAAAAAATATTCTGTCAGCTAGAAAAAGTATATTTACTATATTGCATAGTTATTGTATTGCTGTTCTTTAGTATTTAATGTATGTTTGAATAAATATTTTATGACAGCACCACTTAAAATTTGTATCTGTGTCTCATTTTTTTCCAGCCAGATGATGATGAGAGAGACATTGTTCATGGGGTTAATGTAGGGCATCTTGACCATGAGTGAGGACATCAGACATGATAGTGCCTTCCCAGATGATGTTGTGGATGTGGATGTCATACTGGACGGAGATTGTGGTCATGGATCTAGAAGATGCCCTAAATGCCTTTGCCACACTGTTTGGGCTCGAGCTATGAGGTTATCCAACTTTTTATTTTATTTTTATTTTTAATCTAGGTTTAATGGTTGGGGAGAGCTGCAAAGCTGAAAAAAATGCAGTGAGGTAACACTGGTGCATATGTGTTGTTTATGCTCATTGATAAATGTACTGAAGCTTGAGAGCTTACATATTGTTAATTAAAATGAACTTAAATTAAGTTTATATTAAAATGGTATAAAGCCAAATCAGAGGTGTTTAACAGTCTGTGCCGTTTCTTTTTGCAATTTTCTGAAGAAAGGACATTTCAGACCTTTTGTGTGGTTGTTTTTGGTTTTGTTTTTGCAATAAATATAAATGTGTACTGATATGTGTTGCTGTGATTTTAATTTGCTATAGGTTTTATTCTAAATCAAATGTAATTTACAAATCAATATAGTAATGCAATTAATACTTATTAAAGCAGCTTTGCAACCAACTGAAGTGAAGTTATGATGACTAGAACATTTAAGTTCAGAAAACTAAACTGAAGTTATGATGACTATCAAATTTAGGTTCAGAAAACTAAAGGGGAAGTTTTTATTACTAAATGGAATTAGTTCAGATAACTTATCCAAATAAGTAAGAGAAACTTAAAAAAAACAATGCAAAAAGATAACAAAATATATTAAGTTAAGTCAACAAATAATTTTTTACAGTGTAATGATTGCTGAAGGATTGTGACACCTTGAAATTCAACTTTGCCATCACAGGAATAAAATAAATTTTAAATTATGTTATAACGGAAAACTTAAAGACCTCAAACTTGTGAATGCAGTAGATCATTTTTTGTTATACAGTTGTGTCTTTTGTATTCCATATCTAATGTCTTCATAACAATATCTAAATACTTTCCCCTAAAATGAAACATATTCGATATGTTCAGCAGTAAATTAACAATTAAACCACATTTTAAAGTCACATTTTACAGTTTAGCTTTTGCAGTCAGTGCCAAATAGAATTCTCTGAATAACACGAATAATAGTATTAATATTGTTTTGATGTTTTGAACGGTCTACATTAAGAAAAAAGTCAGTAAAATAGACCTTGTTAAAGTATAACTGATACATTTTTTAAATCTGATTTGGCTTCCAACTAACCAAAGTGGCTGAATATCCAAGCCAATATTTAAGAGTCCAAAGCAGAACTCCCTGACATCAGATATAGTAGGCCTATAATTCAAAGTAATAATTTACTCACACTCGTGTTGTTTCAGACCCATAGTATATGACTGTTTCTTCTGATGAACAGATCAGAAATAATATTTCAACTGTTTTGTCCATGCATTGAAAATACCAAAACAAAATTAGACCATGTTGACCTAATATGGATGAGGAAAAACATTTTCTTATTAATATGGTTTTAAAAATAATGCCTTTTGTCTTGATACATAAAGATATATTAAAATACCATCAGACAATAGAAATGAAACTCAGAAAAAGGACAACTTGAATAAAGAAGACTTTTATTAATTATTTTCTTTCTTTGAGCTTGATGCTGTTTTTCATGCCGTGATTGTTTTAGTGTTTTACAGTTTTTGTTTTTCAGTAAATTAAATGTTTATGTTAGTTCCTTTGTTTGTGTATAATGTTAATAAAACATTGGAACAAACTCTGTTCTTTAAATGCATTTTGACAGAGGGAAAAAAATTAAATATAGATTCAGATTTATTTTACAATTACACTTTCAAAATCTGTGATTATTTGTGATTACATATTTTAATTGACTGATAGCGCTAGTTTTTATGTTTAACATGGACATTTTGATTATTCATGATAATCAGTACATTATTAAAATAATTATGTCACAAAGCACCTGCTTTATTAAGTTCTGGTCTAAGAATTTTAGATGACTAAATTACTACTACCCATTATAAATAGTAATTGTTTAATTTATAGAATTTTCACTGCTCTAACCAGTGGTACTTACATGATCATATGCCTAAATTTAGAAACATTTTCAGAAGAAATTTATTTTTGATGTTTACCATGTAGAAGCTGTACCAGCTCCATTCACCAATGCTGCGTCCCAATTCGCCTAATACGACCTAAAAGTATGTACTCTTTTTTTAGAAAAGAAAAAAGTACAGCTTTGGGACATACTACTTTGTCATCTTTAACGGACTCTGTTGCTTAGTTACGCCTGCAAGCCATTACCCTCGTCATCTCACTTTAGAAGCTGCGTGTGATGTCACCATCGGCCAGAGTTGCTGCAGTCACCATCATCACCTCAGGGTCTAGTCTCATGGTTACTATACCTACTCTAGCCTGACTATCTACCTACCTGTGTTACTTACCTGAGATCACCTTCATCTGTCTTCTGTCATCAGTCTTCTGCTAAAGTCCTCAGTGGTCCGGGTCTCCAGATTCCGGCTCTCCATTCTCATCTTCAAACAGAAGGAACTCAGAAGGAACCCATCCAGCGAAGTCATCTGCAAACTATCAGACTGCTGCGATACTGACCATCGATTCATCCTGCTTCTTCTCTGCTTTCTGCTCTAATAAACAACTGTACTTTATACTTACCTTGTTTGTCTCCTTCTGTTGCATGACGAAATAATCATTACCGTCCCTCAGATTTGACTGACTGAATGCTGTTACAGTGCTGAAGAAGGAATGCATCCTTGATGTACACCTTTTACTAATATTAAACCATCCTGTGTTTCCTCATTCTGTTCGAACAGATCCATCGATGACTTCCATCAAAATTATACCAGTTTAAAGTTTCTTCTATACAGGTAATTCTAGTGTTGTTGCTGTTGTCACAAGACAGTGATCTTCTGCCAAGAACATCAGGCCAATCCTCTCCTGTCCAGAAGGTGGTTTGTCTTCGTCTGGCATCTCAGCTGAGACCTGTCCACTATGGGTGACCCTACCAGTAGTTGTGAAGTACCAGTGGCGTAGCTCTCGGCATCACTGATGCACACAAGCCCTCACAGCACGTCAAGCTGCAAACCATATGAGGGACCCTAACCTACCCTAACCAAACTGCTCAAAAACAACCGCACATAACCAACCAATCTAAACATCCTAACAACCACATATCAATGCACGAAAAACCACTCCGAAAATCCAGCAACCGTTCCATAACATGCTAATAACCTCTCAGAAAACCTTGCCAAACATGTCAACACCATCCCAAACACTGACAACCAAATAGCAATGCATTAAAACCACTTAGAACAACCTAGGAGGAGTCACATGACATCAAAAACATCCAACCAATTTCATAGAAGCATTCTTAAAATTCATCCAAATAAAAAACCTAACCTACTCTGTGGTAATAAAAACGTACACCACCATAACTCAATATTTACATACGTAGTGCGATACTCCAGCCTCCATTTGACACTTTGATGACTCAGTGTCTGGGCTTCTTTCTTCTGGGTTCCTCAGGCAGGGGCTCTTCACTGATGTCCAAATGGATTCGTGGAGCGAAGCTTCTGCTGGGTGCGGAGAAGCTTTCAGTGATCAGGACGCGTCCGTCAGGCTGCTCCGTCTCCACCAGTGAAGGGCAGTTGAGGGTCTCCCACAGCCGCTGCTTGATCTTCAGTCCCAGCTCAAGGCTGTAGGGACGGTGCCGACCAGAGCGCGTCATCTTCATTGGCTCCACCACAGAGCGATAAATGTCCTGGTATTTCTCCACGCTATAGCCGTGGATGGAGACAGGCTCTTCCTGCTGACACACGTCCACTGAAGAGACTGAGGGTGCTGGATGAATGTCGGGAAGGACAGCTGCGTTCTTTAGGTAGCGCTCGTCCAAACCGGTGGGTCTTTGAACTTCATCCGAGATGCAGCTGTAATTGTGATCTAACTTGATTACAGCTGCTAACTGTGAAAGGTCTTGAATGGAAGAAAGGCCCTCCACCAAGAATCCCCTCAGGTGTGTGGGACGAGCCCTGGTTCTTCTTGAGCGACGCTGTTCCATGCTGATGACTGAAGAGCAACTTCCCAAATTAGACAAATTGAAGAAACGTTCTAATCTGAAGAGTTGTAAAGAGCTTGTAGCATGAATGATCAGACTTCAAGGTTTGTTGTGTTGATTTCAAATGTCAACTGCAGTTGCTACTCGATTAGAATGTTGAGGCTCGTTTAAATGTAAACAACATTTGATATCAGCAGCAAGTCAATTAGAGCAGCATAAGCACTACATTAATAAAGTTATATGCTTCTCTATTACCAGTATCATCTTTATGTACATTATTTAGGGTGGATTCATCTTCTGTATATGCAGTGGTGTCAGCATTATTTGGAACTGCTCTGTGTTTGTTCACTTTTTTGGACATGATGAAGTTATCTCTGTGTTCAATGAATCTTTTAAGTGAACGAATCCTTGCATTGACTCGTATCTCCTTTTGTTCACTTTTTGGCGTTCATTATTGCTTTGGTGACTTTTCCGGCCTCCAGAAATTGACTATAGCACTATATGACTATTAACCCTCAGGTGGTGTTCAAAACCCTATAACACCTGAGGTGTTCCCGGTCAAAAATGACCGGCCCATAAAAAATATCTTATAAATCACTCATTATACCATATTTTCACCCAATCTTGGATTCAATCTTTTTGTCAACATGTTCTCTTTCAATTAGTATGTGTGTGAGGTAATGTCAGATGCATAAATGTATATTAGATGCAGGTTAGGGTAGGATCAAATTTCTCTCTGTGGAAAAGAATGTGTGTAATACTCAAAGTTTGTGTGTTTTAACGTGTGTGTGTCTGGGTAGCGTGTGTATAAATGTATCGATACATGCACAGGTCCAAGGGCTCGATGCTTGCAAGCACATATGCTCATATGTGTACATGAAAATAATGAACATGCTCCTGAAAACTAAATTGTTCTGTTATTTTCAGTCTCTCCCATTCACTTTCAATGGTCGGCTATTGTGACCATTTTTGACCATGCCTACTCTCAGATAAATGAGGCCCACAATTAATCAGATTCAAACAGAAATATAAAATCAGTCCTAATTAAAAGAGAACAAGTTGACAAAAAGGTTGAATCCAAGATTGGGTAAAAATATGGTATAATTTATTGATATAATTGCTTATAATTTGAGTGATTTATAAGCTATTTTTTATAGGCCGGTCATTTTTGACCGGGAACACCACAAGTGTGACTATGTGCCATATTTTTTACAAAATAAAAGTTTCAAAACAAAATTCCTGGTGAAACATTAGAGTAGACTAGTGTGATCAACAATACCAATTTTCTTCAGATTGTATTTAATATTTCTAAAATTATTCAAAAATGTAAAAAAAAAATATTCAAAAAATGAAATGCCTATACTCTCAAATAAATGAGGCCTATGATTATTCAGATGCAAATCAAAATATAAAACCAGTCCTAATTGAAAGAGAACAAGTTGACAAAAAGATTGAATCCAAGATTGGGTGAAAATATGGTATAATGAGGGATTTATAAGATATTTTTTATAGGCCGGTCATTTTTGACCGGGAACACCATAAGTGTAACAAGGTAACAAAACTCCCACAAAAAAGTAAGAACATTTCCCAAACGTTTTTGAGATTTAGTTATACCCTTTGGGAACAAAGTCACTAAGTTTCAGTCCAAAGTGATAACATTAACTAGTATTTTCGCGGAAAAGAATATCTTCTCTGGGTCAAATTGACCTGAAAGAGCTTTTTTGGGTCAGGGTTGTGAAACTGAAGCTTATGATACACGGGGCAACATTTTGAGCAATGTTGCTGAATGATGTTGCTGTGTGTGGACATTTTCCCATTGAGAATGTGCAACACATTTCTTTTTGGATATCCAGATAGAAATGTGTTGCTTCCACAAAAATATTAGCAACAAATAAGAAATGTTTCTTGAGCACTACACTGTAAAAAATTCTGCTGTGATTTTACAGTAAATTACTGGCTACTAATTGCATTACTTTCACAGTAATTTACAGTAATTTTTTTAATGTAAATTACAGTAAAATGACAGTTGTATACAGTGATTCCACAGTTAAGGGTATCACATTATTACTGTTATTTCACAGTAGATAACTGTATAGATACAGTTATCAGCTGTAAATTGTACAGTCATTTATTTTTCAGCTGTAAAAATTTATGCAGCTAGTAGCCAGTAATTAACTGTAAACTTACAATTAAATACAGTAATGCAATATGACAGACTAGTAGTAAAAAAAAGAAAGATCAAACAATACTTTCCACAGTTTATTTATTTTTACAATTGGTACAACAATATCAAACAAACATGTTGCATTAAAATGTTAGGCCTTCATGCCAAAGTCTAACTTAACTGGCACTATATAAATGTGCACAGGTGTCAGGTAATGGGTAAGGACCCAAGAAACAACAATGTTTATTAATTAACATAACCACAAGCCATGAAAGCTTGGAAAAATTATTTATAAATTCTGGCAAACCCAGAAGGATGAGGCAGATTAAAGGGTTAGTTCACCCAAAAATGAAAAATCTCATTGTCATTAATTACTTACCCTAATCTTCTTTGACACCCGTAAGACCTCCGTTCATCTTCAGACACAGGTGAAGATATTAGTGTTGAAATCCGATGGCTCAGAAAGGCCTTCTTTGACACCAATGTCATTTCCTCTCTCAAGACCCATAAAGGCACTAAAGACGTCATTACAAAGCCCATCTCACTACAGCGGCTCTACAATCATTGATGAAGAGACCAGAAGAGTTTTTATGCGCAAAAAACTAAATAACGACTTATATAGTGATGGGCCGATTTCAAAACAAAGTTTCGAACTGTTATTTCGTTTTTTTTGCGCAAAAAACTATTCTGGTCTCTTCATAAATGACTGTAGAGCCGCTGTAGTGAGATGGGCTTTGTAACGACGTCTTTAGTGACTTTATGGGTCTTGAGAGAGGAAATGACATTGGTGTCAAAGAAGGCCTTTCTGAGCCATCGGATTTCAACACTAATATCTTCACCTGTGTCTGAAGATGAACGGAGGTCTAACGGGTGTCCAACCACATGAGGCTAATTACTGACAGAATTTTTATTTTTCGGTGAACTAACCCTTTAAGTGTGACAGCGGGCTGGAGCCGGCAATGAGAAATCAGTCCAATAAACACAGCCAGAGGGAAAATCCAAAACCATAGCCAGGTAGAAGTCAAGGTCTCAACCAGAAGGGCAGTCCAACATATTCAGTGGCGATATGGCAGGTGAAAATGGAGAGAGCCAACAATGGAAAAAAAAGAAGAAAATAAAACCAATCGAAAACAGCAGGGCAGAACAGAAACAATTAGTAGCAACACGAGCCTCAACACACAGGTTTCATGCGAGTACATACACAACACAAAATCTGCTTATGTTGCCATCCATTCAAAATCAACAAGTTTTCGCAGCAGAGAACAAACTTGCTGATTGATGCCGCCCTGCTTCTTTTTGGATTTAGATCCTGTATCAGGGTTGATGCCCAGGAAGCACCTAAAACAAGAAAAAAAGTTTTCAAAGTCTGAGAAAACGTAGGGACCATTTTGAACAAAATTAATACAAATAGACACCCAGGGTTCTTGCAGGTTTCAGTAAGTTAAATTTAAGACCAACACAACGCATTACTAAAGGCATTATAAATGATATCAGAAAACTCTCAAACATTCTATTTTTATTGATTCAGTTATAGAAACATTAAATAAACTCAAAAACTGATATCAAAATACTTATGACAGATGACAGAACTTGGCATCCATATTCCCAACACAAAACTAGTACAGACAACCTAACGTGTAAGGAAAAGTGTAAGGAGTAAAAATGCATGAAGCAGTCGGGTAAAGAAAACTAAAAGGTTTTGTTTCTGAACGGAAGTAAAAGTTTTAAGACTTTGGTAAATTAAATTTAAGACCTAGGATGAAAATCTGGGCGTTTTTAAGACTTTTTAAGGCCTTAAATTTAACTTTCTGAATTTTAGACTTTTTAAGACCCCGCGGGAACCCTGGACACCAAAGACAATTCCGCTTTTGTACAGCGCTCCTCTTGTAAACAGGAACTTGATTACATGACACGTGACTAAGCGCACATCACAGAGCGAGGGCAGATGTGAGCATTTGCAGTTAAAAACTACACAAGTATTGCTTTGTTATTGTAAATGTTTCAATTCAGAAGACTTTTATTTGTTGCGTGGATTATTTTGATGCAGCCTAAATATATATTTTGGACCGTCAAAATATGGACTACAATCTCTTTTATTCACTTTACCTGGAGGCCTGAAATAAAATCCTAAAAATCTTAAATTCTGTTCTGATGAAGAAAAGAAACTCAGCAAACTGAGCCAGTACAGTGGAAAAGCGCAACAACAGACTGTATGATCCACACAGAGATCTCATCTCACCTAGAGTCAGTCTCACAGCTCTTACAGGTTGTTGGCCTTGTTTGTTTCATTGCTTCTATTGCTCTACCCTTTTTTGTAAGTCGCTTTGGATAAAAGCGTCTGCTAAATGATTAAATGTAAAATGTAAATGTCTCGGATTACATGGAGATAGAAACAACTAAGACAGACTACATCCATAAAAGATCTTGCCACAGTTAGTGTCTCTCAATTTTTTGATAAGGTGAGATCAGACCTCAGTGAAGACCATATCAAACAGGTCTTAATCCCAAATGAAACAATGAAATGAGATAAATACCTTTGAATAAATTCAAGGGTGCATGCAGACTCTTCTGGATATTGAAGATTAAAACAGTAGTAACTGGAAAACATCGAAGCAATACCAGTGATAACGTCTGTGTGTGGCCCCATGACAACTTGTCCTTCGATGGACAGCATCCATGCAGTAGGCTTAATCATATCACCTGAAATAAACAAAAGCACCAAACATTATGTAGAACCTGTAATACCTGTACTCACAAAACAAGAGGAACAAATGGTGAAGCCTTTTAATGTTGTACAAACATGCATTGTTATAAAAAATAAAGTTTTCACCTGAAAATGAATCTTTGCTGATAATTAACTTACCCTCAGCCCATCCAAGACTCCAGTCATCAAGAAGTCTTTTGAACCGAAACCATTGATCATTTTTAAAAACAAAACAACACTTAAATTCGTATTAACTGCAAATCTACACTTCTGTCCAGCGTGCGAGGTACTCGTTAGAGGTATTGCACAACATATTGTACAAGGAGACTTGGTAAAAATTATGCGTGACGTCATCACATAGGCATAGTCATCCAGGATAAACACATGAAGGTGTAATTTTGAAAAATAATAATATAAATCTACAGCAAAGAACATTCAACTTCTGTACAGTGCTCCTGTTTTAATTGTGACTTTAGCTACTTGATGTCAGGCGTGACTTTTGCCACCGCAAGTTGTGCAAAACCTTCTCATGAACGAGCACTGCACAGCTGGATGAAAATTAAGATTTGTAGTTAAAATTATACACGAATAGTTTTGTTTTTAAAAAATTATCAATCGTTTGAGTTCAGACTTTTATTTGTCGACTGGAGTCGTAAGGAATATTTTAATGCATTTTGGACCGTCAAAAATCTCTTTAAATGTTAAAGGTGGAGGCCTGAAATTAAAAAAAATTTGATGAAAAAAGAAACTCAGAAATTTTGGATGACCTGTGGAGGAGTAAATTAGAGCAAATTTAGATTTTTGGGTGAACTATTCCTTTAACAAGACGTACCTCACTGCCAATAGAATTCCTAGACAATATAATGCAGAGGTCTTCAACCCTGCTCCTGGGGACCCGCTGTGCTAAAGCAGGTTGGAAATAAACTTTGCACTACCTCAGGAGCAGGGTTGAAGACCTCTGTATTAAAGGAACAGTCCACCGTTTTTAGAAATAGAGCTTATTCAACCTCTTTCCTACATTTAGATATGTGGGCAAATGCATTTTTGTCTCAGTGCATGCATTGTTTTAGTTTGGCAGGGTCGCCGCTAGCTAGGGATGGCTCGATACCACAATTTTGGCTTCGGTACGGTACCACAATCTAATACCGAAGTACCGATATTAAATCGATACCACAAGTCTGATATTAGCGCGGGTATATTGCACGCGAATGAGAACAATTATGCAAGTTTTGAGTTTATAAAGTGTGAAATTACCACAAATGTTTATTAGTAAATTAATCAGCGAAGCTTATCACATCAAATCAGTCATTTGAAAACTTTCTTGTGAGAAATAATTTCAGCAAAAATCTCTCAAAATTAGCTAATTGCTTCTGGTTTCAAAAGACATCGCACTACACTAAAGCAATCTGCATAATCCGATTCAACATTTCACGCTCGTCTCGGGACGGATAACGGAAATCATTTGAACACGCAAGAGATTTTATAGCATTTCGTAATAACAGTTACAGGTGACATGAGCTTATAACAACGACACACACACACACGCCTGTCACTTAGTCACGCTCGCACATTACACATTAAGTTTCCTTAAACAGTCAAATACACAGAATTATGTACAAATGTCCGTCTTTAGTGAGTATTCACATAAACACAGTCGGCGGTGTCTAACGCGAATGTAAACAGTGCAATAGTATGCGTGCAAATATAATGAGATCTAAATGTCATTGGTTGAAACGAACGCTGGAGATTGTGATATTTGATCTTATGTTAGGCTGTGTGTGTGCGTTGATCAGTGTTAAAAAAAACAAAAATGTCTAAATGAGATGGTTTGAATGATCCACTGACCTGTCGATCTCCTAAGAAGTCCTAAAGTCAGGATAGTGACAGATGCTTCTTGGCTAGGTTTGATGGTTCTTCATCAGTTTTATAAGCAAAGTCATTACAAATGTCACTTCTACTCCTCTCTTTATTCATTCGTTTTGGGCATCTTGAGTGAGATTCAACTGCTTTATCCATTTTGTCCGTCTATGTTGTTGTCACATTAGCCGGTTGTTTCGGGTCAGTTGGGGTAGCGCGCTGCCATCTAGCGGTGAACTTCGGAAAAGCAGCATATACCGAAATGTGCCAAATCATGATATCGTACCGTTTTAAATAAAATATATACCGGTATTTTTCCAGTACCGGTATATCGCGCATCCCTACCGCTAGCTTAGCTTAGCATAATGAATGGAATCCTATGTTGTCAGCTAGCATGTCTCGAGTAAAAGTGATATAAAAAAAAAAACACCTAATTACTTGAGGCCTTCGTATTCACAAGTACAAATATTGATGCAGATTATAGGCGATTTCCAAGGCAGATATTGACTTGGGACTATATTATGGGGATGCACAGATAAAGTACTGCTACTTGGGCGCAGAGATATCACACAACACATTGCGATCGCTCAACAGCCGGAGGATGAGAGGTGTGATATCTCTGCGTCCAAGTAGCAGTGCTTCGTCTGTGGATCCCCATAATATAGTCCCAAATCAATATCTTCCTAGGAAATCGCCTAGTCTTAATCTGTATCGCTATTTGTACTCGTTGTGAATATGCAAGGCCACAAGATGTAATTAGGTGTTCTTTTTAGTTTTTTTATCACTTTTACTCGGGACATGCAAGCTGACAACATAGGATTCCATTCATTATGCTAAGCTAAGCTAGCGGCGACCCTGCCAAACTAAAACCGCACACGATTTGGCAAAGGCTGCAGTTATGATTAAAATTATATCCATGAAAATTAAAACAGAAAAAATGAAATTTGTGCAAAAATCTAACAGATTTTATAGGGCTTTAAGTTAGGCTTTACCTTGGACAATCAGGCGAGGTGTGTTCGGCAATCCTTTGGTCATCCTTTGGATGTCGGCAGCTGTGGCAGATGGCTGTAAAGTAAGTTTTTACAGAAAATGTTGTATAGATGCAATGGGGTGCAAAGTAAACTGCCTTTGACTTATATTCAACAAGAACTTTACTGAATGTACTTTAAAAGAAAACTTTGCCAATAGCTGAATAAGTGTTTGCAAAACGGAACTTACATCAGCTTCAAGCATGATGGCATCTTGTGGTTCTTTAAAGTATGTCCTTAGGAGCTGGAGAACACACATGGCCTTGTCTGAAGCTTCAACGTCATAACTAGCCAGGACTTCAGCAATCCCTGGATAACGGCTGAGTCCCTGGCAGAACTTAACAATTGTGCTGCCTTTACTGTGGATGGCCTCTCTAAGCTTGCTGATGATTGAGACATCTGTGAGCAGCTTAAAGTGTGCGTAAAGGCATCTTCGTGAACACAGGAAGGGCCATTCTTCTATGACTTTCTCAATGGGTGGCGCAGGTACCTGATTGAGGTACCTACGTTGCAGTATATAAGTCTTCTCCATTAATGGCTCAGCTCTTTCTGCCCCTTCAAAGCCATCCTGTGAAAACATGCTGTGCAGGCGCATTTTCATCTCACCCAATGTAGCCTCGGTCTCGCCACTGGGTAGATCGGTAGGAGCCCATCTCACGCATCCATACTGATCCACTGGGCCTCTTGCCGTTGCCCCTCCTCCACTGCAAGCCTTCCTCACCCTCCGTCGTCGTGCAAGAGTGTTGTTTCTATTTTTGTACTCAACCCTTGTTTTAATTTGTTGAAGAAGGGACTGGCAGCCATCTCCAATAATATCTCCTGTTTTGCCTATATCTGCAAAACATTTAGGAAACTCTCTAATGATGCCCCGAACTATACTGTGGCATGTTGCTCTAGTAGGGTTAGGATCTTGTTCTAAGATCTGTTCTACCACTGCTTGCACTATGTTTTTTCTGTCTACTGGGAGCGGCCTTGACTGATTTGACAAATATTTTTGAACAGATGAAGGCATCTGTTCCCAGTTTACTCTGAAGTCCACATGCCATGGCCTTCCAATATGTGGTACAAAGCTTTCAGTGCATGAGGAGTGTGAGGGTGGACTGCATGCGCTTCCCAAAGGGTTATGAGATGAAGAGGGAGAGGGGACAGCCTCTAAGTTTAACTGAATTACTGGAAGAAAAAGACAAGAATTACATCTTTCATAAAGTTGTCATAGATTAAATTCTAAAGCAATCATATAACTACATTTTAAACCCTCATTGTAGTCAGCTTGTTTGTCAATTGTGATCATGTAGATTTACCTTCATTTTTAAAGGCAGCCAACAATTTTCTGGTCTGTATTGGACGCAAGTATTTTTCAATGTCTTTTTCTTCGACCAGCTTAAGGTCTTCCTTGTTTTCGACTCCCAGCTCCTCCAGAACTTCCAACAGACATGCCACGGTTTCATCTGAGAGGCTTGGTAAAATTAAGATCACTAAATCCTTAATGCCTTGATCCATTTTCTGAAACAAAAAAGGTAAAGTTGTCTGTTTAGCTCAAATGAATCTGTGACATATTGCTAAATACACCTCTGGAAAAGCATGATGAAGAGCAATTAGTAGCAAGTCAAACTTCTCATAAGTTGGAAGAGGATAGTAGTCAAGCAAATGTTCTTGGTTAACACAAAGATAATCATCTTGAGCTACTCCTAATTCACAATAGACGCCAATGTCTCTCAACTTAGCAAAGGTATGTTTCTCTATAACAAAGTACACAGACTCATGTACAACAACCACCAGAATAATCCTTCCAGCATAAAGTTCACCATCATGATTTTCAAGCAAAACAAACATCCCCTTTCTGTACAATGTGCCTTTCACTGTGATTTCATTACATGCCACCGTAGACTGTGAATCAAAATTGTAACTGGCTACTGCCTCTCTAATCCTGTCACTGTAATCATCAACATAGAATTCTACACCCTTTTGTATCTGTACAACTGGAGGGAACATGCTGCCTGCACCTAGGTAAGCTTGCAGAAGTTGGTGTCTCTCTGCAAGAGTTTTGCAAAGATTTTTAAAATTGTGCAGTTTTCTGGCACACTTTTTAAAATAGCTGTGCTTGCTTTCGAATCTCAAAGTCCAGAGGCGAATTAGTGGCCCAAAGTGGCGTATAAGGTCAGGGTAATGACACATGTAATGATGCTTAGGTCGTAAGGGATTATCAAGGAAAAGCTTTTGCCTGGTGCAAATGTATTCTTCGATTAAAACTTTGAGATATGCAACCTGCCCTGTTGTTACCGCTGGTGCACAGACAAGCTCCACTATCTCTCTCAGTTGCAAAATCAGTTGCCATACCTCATTTCTACATGGATCTTTAATCCTGTCACCAATCAAGAGAGGTAGCAACCTAAGAAAACACCAATTCTCAACAGCATTTCCACTTAGCCGCTCACTTCCAGGGGAGAGGTCTCCTGGTTTGTCATATGCATCACTTCCTTTGTATTTGAACTGATTTTTGCACCGATTCAATTGCAAGTATGTAAAATGCTTCTCCTCAACTAAACGACCAACAAACAAAGCAAGGTCATAAGAAACAGCACCCTCAAATAGATCGTGCCCTAGACATGGTGGAAGCCCAGGCTGGCAAACATGGAAATGTGCAAGCTCGTTAAAAGGAGAGTCCCCTTTGATACCAAATACAGATCCAACAGCAGCACAGTCTAGATCTTGCACATGACTTTTATATGACTGCACAGTTCTTGCAGTACCACACAGGTTTGGCTCATTCACAAATGTGGTTCTGTTTATCTCACAATATCGGCAGAAATAATCTGCACGACTGAAGTTTTCCAAAAAACCCCCTATGCAATGGGATCCCAAATTATCTCCTGAAATGGCAACAAGAGTCCCTTTCACAATTTTACCATTGGGCATTGAAATACCCGTTTCCTCTAGAAATTTAAGATCCTTAATCAATGGCTCAAAAACTTTGTCTATACCAAAGTATTTGAAGTCAAGTTCCCTACAAAGAAGCACAAGTTGCATGTGATCTGTAGTGGATCTATTGTGTGGCAAAATATCAGTCAGAGTACAGTAGACTGCTAAAACCTTGTGTTTTTTCTTCCCTGAACCAAGAGGGTTTACAACCTCAAAGGCATCCTGATATAAAATGAGGCCAAGAGAATCAGAAGCTGTGTTCATTAAAACATTACTCTTAAATCCCTCACCATCCTTAACATCACGTAAAACGTTTTTAGGAGTTGGTGGTTGAGAACGTGTGTAAGCATGTTGTTCTTGCATAGATGTGCTTTTGAACAGTGCAGCCAATGTTTCCTTTATAGGTATATACTGGGCAAAACGCTCTTTGCCATTTTCATCATTGCCTAAAAACAATGGCACAGGTTCAACATAGTCAAAATGACTTTTAAAAACAGACTTTCTTTTATGGTCTGTATTCAACAGCTCCCTGTTATAAAGCCTCAGCAGATCACCCCTATTCATTTCCTCAATGATGTTGCTAACAATAGCTTCTGAAATGTCGAGTGCCTTCAGTTTCTCACTCAGGATCTTAAGTGCATGTGACAGACCAATTTCATGGGCATTCTGAAAGTCCTCAATTATTTGTGTTATTGTACTTGCTGGTAACAACAATTTTGCCTGCAATTTCAAGTACAGAAGTGTAATATTTTGCAGGAACAATGTTTCATTGACAGCAAATGGCTCTTCACATTCAAATATTTCTTCATCAGGTGTCTCTAAACAAGATTGATTAGAAATGCATAACTCCTCAGTTGGAGCCGATACAGTTGCCAAAGAATCAAGATCTTCAACATGTTTGTGTTTCCTTGAAATATGAGCTGCTAAACTAGACTCGACTGTAAAGCTAGAACTACACTCTCTGAATGGGCATTTAATTTCGAGTCCTTCTCTTATGTGTGATTTTAAATGCTTAATGAGGGAAGTTAAGCTGTTACACACAATTTCACAAGCTTGAGCCACACACTTGAAAGGAGTGTCAAATTGCTTGCTAAGAGATGGGCCCGATCCTCTATGATCTCTATACATATGTGCTTTCAGAACGCTATCTTTATGGTACATGCGAGTACATTGAGAAATGCCACACTGATATCTGTAATTTGGAGTATTACTGTGGAGCTTTGTGTGCTGGATAAACTGGACAACAGTTTCAGACACATGCTCACACTGACTGAATTTACAGTGAAACATAGCAAACTGAGAGGGTGAGGAAAAAAAGAATAAATAGAAAGATACCAAAGAAAAAGGGTATAGTAAAACTTTACATTAAGTAGCCCATATTTGAAGTGGCGTTACAGAAAATGGTAAAAAATATCTCAGAAATTATGTTCACAGAATTAATCAAAATGGATATTGAACAACTGAGTTTTATCACATATTATATGGGGATAAGGTTGTTGTTTTTAAAACACAATAAAAGTAAAAAAATGGAATAATAGTTAATTTGATCTATGAGGTGCAAGTTACAGTCAAGCAAATTATAGTAGTCTTTGAATTGAAGTTCACAGGAATTACTCAAAATGGATGCAGAACTGAGGTTTTGTTCTTCCAGATAAGAAAGTCGGCGGGGAGAGTATTTGTTATATAGATTTTTTACACGCAAATAACAAATGTACGACAGAAATAACAAATTTTACCTCTGAAGCAACTTAAGTAAAGTTAGTCAACAAGGTAAACAATATCTCGGCAAATTTTCTCGTGTGCTGCGTAGTCAGTTCACAGGAATCATGCAAAATGGATGACGGTGCATGCTGACGAGCTACACTCAAGACATCCCGCTCATTCCGCGATATAGTGATGAGAATTACGATAAATCAAAGATTTTGTAACTTATTTCGTTCACCAATTTTTTTTCAAATATTTATTCACCTCTCTCTTAGTACTTTATAAATGTATATTTCATGAAAAAAGCAAACTGAAAGGGTGAGGAAAACAGAATAAAAAAAGAAAGATACCAAAGAAAAAGGAGGCTATAGTAAATGTAATAAGTTAGCATTTGAAGTGACATTACAGAAAATGGTGAATATCTCAGAAATGATCTTATCGTGCGTCGTCTTTGAATCGAAATTCACAGGAATTAATGGATGACCCTGCTTTTTTCCAGATAACGTTAGCTATACGATCGACGGGGAGAATAAACACATTTTTAAAACTCAAATAATAAAAGTACACAGACGGAATAGTCCATTTTATCTATGAAGTGCAAGTTACAGTCAATATCTCATAAATTATCTTTTCCTGGCGTGCGCCATAGTCTTTGAATTGAAGTTCACCGGAATCAAAATGATGAACAACTGAGTTTTTTTCTTCTTCCAAATACGAAAGTCGGCGGGGAGAATATTTTTTTAATATATTTTTAAACACAAATAACAGAAATACTAAATTTTACCTCTGAAGCAAAGTTAGTCAACAAGGTTAACAATATCTCAGCAATTGTTCTCGTGTGCTGCGTAGTCAGTTCACAGGAATAATAATGCAAAATGGATGACGGTGCATGCTGACAAGCTACACTCAAGACATCCCGCTCATTCCGCGATAGCCCTGAACTACTGATGAGAATTACGATTCATCAAAGATTTTGTATTTCGTTCACCAAAAAATGTTTTTAATATTTATTCACCTCTCTCAAGACTTTATAAATTTATATTTCATGAAAAAAGCAAACTGAAAGAGTGAGGAAAACAGAATTAAATAAATAAAAAGATACCAAAGAAAAAGGAGGCTATATTTGAAGTGACAGTACAGAAAATGGTGAATAATATCTCAGAAATTATCTTATCGTGCGTCGTCTTTGAATCGAAATTCACAGGAATTAATGGATGACCCTGCTTTTTTCCAGATAACGTTAGCTATACGATCGACGGGGAGAATAAACACATTTTAAAAATTCAAATAATAAAAGTAAAAAGACGTAATAATAGTCTTTTACCTATGAAGTGCACGTTACGTTACAGTCGATCTCTCGGAAATTATCTTTTAGTGGCGTTTGAGAAGTTCACAGGAATTAATGGTGAACAACTGAGTGTTGTTTTCTTCCACGGCAGGGAGAATATTTTTTAATACATTTTTTAAATGCATATAACAAATCTACGACAGAAATACTCAATTTTACCTCTGACGCAAACAATATCTCAGTTTTCTCGTGCAATTGTTCTCGTGTGCTGCGTAGTCAGTTCACAGGAATAATGCAAAATGGATGACGGTGCCTGATCGAGGTATACTCAGACATCCCGCTCATTCCGCGATAGCCCTGAGTGATGAGAATTACGATTCATCAAAGATTTTGTATTTCGTTCACCAAAAAATGTTTTCAATATTTATTCACCTCTCTCCTAAGACTTTATAAATTATTTCATGAAACAAAGCATACTGAAAGGGTGAGGAAAACAGAATAAAATAAATAGAAAGATACCAAAGAAAAAGGAGGCTATAGTAAATGTAAAAGTAGCCTATATTTGAAGTGACATTACAGATAGTAACGTTATCCCAGAAACGATCTTATCGTGGCGTGCGTCGTCTTTAAATCGAAATTCACAGGAAGCAAAATGGATAACCCTATTTTTTTTCTAGATAAGGTAACGTTAACGTTAGCTATACGAAGAAGATCGACGGGGAGAATAAACACATTTTTAAAACTCAAATGATAAAAGTACAAAGACAAGTCTTTTACCTATGAAGTGCAAATTACGTTGCAGTCGATCTCTCGGAAATTATCTTTTCGTGGCACGTGTAAGTTAACGTTTGAATTGAAGTTCACAATTAATCAAATGGATGATGAACGAGTTTTTTTTCTTCAACAGCGGGGAGAATATTTTTTAATACATTTTTTAAAATGCATGTACGACAGAAATACTCAATTTTACCTCTGAAGCAAACAATATCTCAGCAATTTTCCTCGTGCAATTTTCCACGTGTGATGTGATGAGTCAGTTCACAGGAATGCAAAATGGATGACGGTGCATGCTGATCGAGCTACACTCATCAGACATCCCGCTCATTCCGCCCTGAACTAGTGATGAGAATTACCATCCATCATTTTGATTTTGATTTTGTTCACCAAAAAAAAACTTCAAGATTTATTCCCCTCTTTCTAAAGACTTCATAAATTTCGATTTCGTTCACTTAAAAGAATTGCACAAAAAGATTCATTCAAAAAACTATTTGCAAGCTGTAGGACAACACTTGGTCACAAAACATAATTCATACCAATGGCTGAAAAAGCACCTTTCTTTAAAATATAGTTTAAACCTTTTCAGCTGCTTTCAGCTTGTCAGGGATTTTCAAACACTATGAAACACTTGCTAGCTATAGCCATGCAGCTTTCTAACACCACATAGCCTAACGTTGCATTGATATTCCATAACTGCTTAGAAAGCCATATTTTGTTTTAACTAGGCACATTATATTTACCTCGTAGCCTACCTTAATTCCATCCGATATCGTCAGTGCCGAGAATACTTCCTGCGTCGTCAGCGCTTGCGAACTGAGAGCTGTTGTGAGAAGAGATGGATCAAAGAGAGCATATTAGACTTAAAGTATCGACTTTTCGCTGTTGTAACGTTATAAAATAATTTTAAATAGGCTCAACGATTACAATACTTTTTTTTTTTTGAAAAGAGAGAGCAGTTACTTACATGTAAAGTAGCCAGTTACATAAAATAGCCTGAAGATGGCGCCTTCCTTCTCAGCTGAAAACCCTATTTTTACAGTAATTTGCGGTCATATCACTGCAGATAGTTAATAGTCAGTGAGCGAATCCACATTACAGTGATATTACAGTAAAACAATCAAAACAGTATTTTACTGTAAAAAAACACAGTTAAATATTGTGAAAGTCTGGAATTTTACACTGTAAAAAAATGTTTTTGCGATTTTGTTATTTCAACAATTTTTTTCAGTAGAGATAACTAGATTGTCCAGACAACAAGGCATTTTAAGTTCTCTTGTCCTCAACTAGACTGAAAGTTAAGTGAACAAGTATAATTGTTGTTTTAACTTAAAAACATAAGTTGAACTGTTCTGGATTTTACTCCAATTATACTTTAGTCTATTTATTTAACTACAGTGAACTAAACTTAATCTACTATGTGCAGCTGATTTATATACAACACTCTAATTATGTAGATATGAGCACATTTATTTAACTTACTGTTATTCAATACGTACCATTCCACACCATATAAACCAAGTATTAATTCAAGGAGTCAATGAGTAAAGAGTTTTGTATTAACACGGCTAGTGAAAACAGCGCCATCTGGCGGAGAGGATAATTATGTACATCCAGGAAATGCACGTGCTGTATGCAAGAAGTCCTCGCTGCAGCCTGTAGCACGATGACGTACTGGATCAGATCCAACGCGTACTGGACGTGCATGCGCGGTGGTTTCATTCACAATTCGATGACGTCATATACGCATGCGCAGAAGAGTTTTGGGAACATCATTGAATGCACAGGAGAGTTTGCTGGCTAGATAAATACTCAAACCGCTCGCGCATAAATAATGATTAATAACATGCTCACGCCATCAGGACACGCGGTTTGCATTTTTCCTTGAATGTGTAGGCTACTGGTATTTTAAAGTTCTTTACAGATCGTGTTGCATTGAGGATTAAAATTACAGAGACAGTTACTTGACTCATTTTTCCTTCCACTCAACAGCAAGTATGATCAGAATATATAAAAAATTAACTGTTTTGCATGCATGCACAGCAAAACTAGGATAATTTAAGCATCACATTTATGAAAAGATGATTTATTAATCAATAATTACTTAATACTATTTATCAGTTCTACAAATACACAGTTTAGAACATCATCTATATACAATAATGATCATACATTATGACTAGCGCATACGCATTATAAATTAACTCAGAGATCTGTATGAATGACATTGCCATAACGATCCACCATCCAGTACGTATTGGATCAGCAGGGGTTCAGAAAAAAAATCGACAGCTGGCAGCAGGAAGTACCTGCCGATGGCAGCCGGAAGACACTTATTGGCAGCCGGAAGTCAGTCGTTGGCAGCCAGGCAACCTGCCAAAGTAGGCGGCACCTGCCACTTCTCGATCTCCAATCACTAGCCCCCAAAGAGTGACACCAACCAATCAGATGATGACCGGTGACTGCAGCGATGATGTCGGCAGAGCTCGAATGAGTAAATTGATAGGCATCATAAATAAATAACACCTGGCATTCGCGAAAAATCGTTAGGTTAGTTAACTTTAAAATCAGAGAACGACATACCTGAGTTAATTGTTTAAAGAGCTGCGTCTTGTATTTTACATTTAATTAGCATCACCGGCCGCAGTATTGTCTTTCAAACATTAACTTGTCAAAACAGAAGAGTCAACACTGGAGACTGTGGAATATGTATGTTTATGGTAAGAAATGTAAGTAAAAGAGCAGGCTTTTCTAACACAACATTAATGATAGACATGTTTAATCATTTGTAAAACACTGGGATATTCCTTATTTAGGTGTTTTCAAATCTTTAGTTTGATTTATATTCATAATTGTTATAAAAATGTGGGGGAAAAAACACTACTACACTGAATATTGCGCTGGACTGGGGGTTTGACTTTACTAACCATAATACATTTTGTAATTATTTATCAAAAGTATTTTGGGACGTTTTAAATGTCATTTTGAATGTATCTACTGTGCTTCAGCATGACTCCTACCAGTGAATCTGCTGGTGTCAGTAATAAAGAAGTGAAGGAATAGATTATGTGAGTTCAAGATATTTTTGACTTAAATTTTGGAATATTAGTAATAACCAAATAATATTTTCTAGGAAGACACAGGGCATATTTGATGCAGACGAAACAACAGACAAGGTAACAGCACATTCAGTGTGACAGGCTAATTTCAAGTGTTTCCCCCGTATACAGTATCTTTCTGAATAAAATACAGAATAAATGTTTTTCTTAAGTACTAACTGCACCCATAGGATGTGCATTCTCTATTAAGGAAAGTTACTGTAAGTAGTGATGTTTAGAAAATAATAGTGTTTAATGACAATGTCATTCATTTTTGTTAGTTTTGTATGCCTCATTGTTGCCAGAGAAATGCTACTTAATGTGCTCATTGAGGTGCTGTGATCCTGCTTTTGTAAACTTGGGTCTTGTATGTTTGCATTACAAATTCTGGTGGGAACTCATTCTTGTGAAAGCACACATTTGCTGGTTAGACCAGTGTTTCCCAACTCTGTTCCTGGAGGCAAACCAACAGGTAAACATTTTGAATGTCTCCCTTATATGACCTCTCCATTTCAGGCCTTGGAGCAGAGATGTGCAGTTTCGTTCACAGTCCTGCAGAGTTCAGCTCCAACCCTGATCAACTACACCTGAACCAGCTGATCAGCGTCTTCAGGGTTAGTAAGTACAGGCAGGTGAGTTTTGATCAGGAGCTGTCTCATTTCCGAGGCTACATTTGTCGACCAAAAAGAATCAGAGACCTGTAGACAGTAGCTGTGTCTCATTTCGTTTAATTTCGAAGGCTCCGTCCTGTGTAGGATGCAGTATACGGAGTGTCCTCAATCAGAATTGAGATGTCCTTCGTAGGACACACAGGCAGGAAGTATCACGCTGCTATGCCAACACGTTCAGCCTCTTTGCGCTCTCATGCCAGTTATATGAATTAAAAATTATTTATAACTTTAAAATGACTATGAAATGTTTCCTATCTTGTCAGCAATGTACTGTTTTAAACGTTTAAACAAGCACTAAACAGTTGTAATCCTGTTTACCACAACTATCTGTTTGAGGTAATCGAGCTTAAAAAACGAAAACAAGCTTGAACTAATTGCATTTAAACACCACATCAACACTTGCATGTATATCTGGCGAGGTGCTGTCTTTTCATAAAATAAAATAAAAAGGCGGTTGTTAACGGCGACGCAAAGAATTGTGGGTTATTCCAGCTGTGAAGGATAGAGCTCATGCACACTCCAAATTCCTGTGAAAGAAGGACTCATTCGAAGGTCGCATTTGGAGTGTCCTACTCACTTTTATTTTAAATGAGACGGCCTTATGACGTATGCAGGCTTCAGATGCGACTGCCGGAGGATGCAGCCTTTAAACACGGCTTATCTAGCGATAACGGTTTAATAGGTATTTGATTGCAAAATGCAATAAGAATAGTATTCACATGGATGTGCATGTATACTACTGTTAATAAGGTCATGTAAATCTCGTGACACAGTTTTCTTATGAATCCTCTAGGCTACACTGGAAGAGGAAAATGGAGAGAGATGCTTCAAGAAACACACTGGTGCCAGGAGAACCATCTCTAACTCAACATCAACAACATAATCAGCTGGTGGTGGATTTCAGGGGAAAGGACAGAGAACACACCCTGTCACCTTTGACGCCTGTAGGGAGCAGGTCAACAGCTTTAAGTTCACATAACTAAAGATCTCACATGGTTTGCGCACAGCCGCACACATAAGCACGTCAGCACCTCTCTTATACCTCATGTGCCTGAGGAAGTTTGGAATGAACCCCAGCATCCTTAGACCATTCTGCATCTGCACTGTGGAGAGCATCAAGAACACTTGGTAGATAAACTGCACTGCAGGTGACCTACAAACCACATTTTAGGAGTTGAGCTTCCCTCCGTCCAGACGGTGTATAAAGCCCAGAGGATCATCAGTGACTCCTGCCACCCGAGCCACGGACTGCTCTCTCTGCAGCACCAGTCCCACACAAGCCGACTGAGGAATGGCTTTTTTCTTTTAGGCTATCAGGCTGCTAAACAACCCGAACTGATGTGCCTTACAACCCCACTCTATGCTATGCCATACACTGCACTTTAGACTCCACACTTTACACAATTTCAACCAAACGTGAACCTAATGTATTATGCACTGCACTTTTAACACCATCAATTCTGCCATCACCTACTTATCAACCTGCTGTACCTCTGTAACTGTACAATGTGTATAATTGGATGCTGAACACTAGTGGTGGTAGGAGAGACCCCTGACATGGTTGTAAAGCACTTTGGGTGTACATCAGTTCATATGAAACCACTGTGCCTCATTCATTCATTCATCTTATGCATTGTGTGTATAATATGTACATTATTTATTGTGTATAATGTGTATTGTTACCTGTTAAGTATGTCCAATTGTATTCTGCACTGCTCTCAGACTTTCACTTACCACAGTGCATATGCTGTTGCTAATGTGACAATAAAAGTGATTAGATCTGAAAAACACACACAACCAGGTTTCTGAAGTGACGTGTGCCAGTTGCTGGAGAAGTGATTCTTTATTTATTCTGTCTTTATAGTTCCACTCTTAAATTCACTCTCAATAAAACATAGTTAACATTTTGTGACTAGCTCAGTGTTTCTGAATTACATCATGAATCAATTTGTGGGATGTTTGAAACTCATCACACTTTGTTTTTTTTCTAACAACCTACCAAATTCAACATATCGCAATGAACGATATACATATATTTTGTTTATAAAAATTCAGCTAGCCTATCTACTATAGTAAGTTTTAATCATTTAATATCACAATTATGATAAGGCTGTTATTCATTAAATCACTCGTTCTATATTTGCCTTGCTTCCGGTGGCTAAAAGTGACAGGTACCGCCTACTTCTGGTAGTAAACGGCAGCCGACGTCCGGTTTTAGTGGCAGGTACTGTCGGCTGCCATTGGCAGCAACTTCCTGCTGCCAGCTGCCGATTTTTCGCTGGACCCCTGCTCTATTGGATCTGATCCAGCAACGTCATCGTGCTACAGGCTGCAGCGAGGGGTGTCTCGCTGTATGCGCGCGCCCCCGTATCCCCTCCCCCACCGACTGACAGACCAGACGCCATTTCCATTCAATCGCAATGCTGAGCAAATGAGTAGTGTTTACACCGGCATAGTGTTTTATCTCATTAACAGTATGAAGTTTATAACATTATATTGTGGTAGGATGGGGTGTGTGTGTGTGTGTGTGTGTGTGTGTCCGTCCGTCCGTGCGCACCTAAACTTAGAGATATCTTCTTTGACTCGCGGTGCAGAGCGGAGGATAGAAACAGGCGACTGAGGCGAGAGAACTTTTTACAGGGAAATATTATAAAGTAAGTGTTTTATCTCATTTACCATTTGTTTTTCATAATTTATTGATTTATACCAATATGTAACTTATATGCTGTGCGCGTTTAAACGAGCCAAAACTTTTCTCTCGGGACATGACTCACCGTGCAGTGCAGACATGGAGTTTACTTTTAACCAAGATAACACAAAGTAAGTCACGTGTTTAACCTCATCTACAAAGTGCATTTATTACATTATATTGTTTTATAATTATATTTGTGTGTGTGCGTGTGCGTGTGTGAGTGTTGTGCTCCCAGAGCTGTTGAAATACAGAGTTCCTAACGTTACACGCTTTTACCTCGCGGGGTTCATGGAGCTCTCAACAACTCGCGCCGTCCATTTGTTCGAATGGTTGGAGGTGGACAGCAGTTTCACTATATTTGCTGCAATTTCTGGTAAATATTAACTTTATGAATTTAAATAATATCAAATTGTGAAATTTGAAGTATTCAGCCCTAATTAAATCACATTGAGTCATTGTACAGTGTAAACATTGCAACATGTTGTCAATAAGCCTATAAAATGTTTTTTTTTTTTTTTTTTTTTTTTTTTACGTTTTTATCTATTGCTCCTTGACAAGAAACTGAACTGGTTTACGGATCGGATGAAACTACATCTCGCTTCACTGCATGGTCTCTCTCTCAGATCGCCATCAGATACAGATAAGTTTCATGAAACTCTTTGAAAATTATTAAATGTGAGTTTGAATCGATACAGGTAAAATAAATAACTATTAAAGGGTAAGTTCACCCAAAAAGGAAAATTACCTCATGATTTACTCACCCTCAAGCCATACTAGGTGTATTCCAGACGAATACAATCGGAGTTATATTTAAAAAAAATCTAAAGCATTATAAATGGCAGTGAATGGCAGTCCAAATGTTTAAGCCCAGAAAAAAGTGCATCCATCCATTGTAAAAGTAATCCACATGGCTCCAGGGGGGTTAATAAAGACATTCTGATGCGAATCGATGGGTTTGTGTAAAAAAAAAAAAAATCCATATTTAACAAGTTATAATGTAAAATATGTAGCTTCTGGCGGGACGGCCTTCCGTATTAAAGTTACGGAAAAAGTGTAACTGGCACGGCGATGTCGTCAGACGTAGAGGGGAAGAAAAACGCAACTGGCGCAGCGACGGCATCAGACATGGTGTAAAAAAAAACGTAATTGCCGCGACGATGACGTCGGACATGACGTAAACCTTTTGAACTTCGAGAGGCATTACACTTATTTCGTAAGTTGAAGGCGGTCCGCCAGAAGCCTTTATTAACCCCCCGGAGCCTTCTGGATTATTTTTTATAATGGATACAGGGCTTGACATTAAGCATGTTCATGTGCTTGTCCAGAAAAAAGTTTGATATTTTGTGTGTGTGACAGTGTGTGTGTGTGTGTGTGTGTGTGTGTGTGTTTTAAATATAATTTATTCTGAAACATTAAATATTGCTTCTTAAATGTAAGTGACTTTAAGGGAATGTTAATTTAAGTGAATGTTAATTAATTGTTTTGCTATGAACTGTCATATGAAGTCAGTGTCATCTTCAGTCGTGGTGGTATTCAGGAAAACAGGTCAAGTGTTGTAATGTCTTCTCGAGAGGCTGCACAAGTGTCAACAGCGCGACCTTGTTATCGTCAGTTCATTATATATTATTATCCACTATCAATCGCCACTTACACTAAATTAATGCAATCATTCTTGCATTTTGGTGATTCGCTAGCTATTTTTTGTTTTAATCAGGTCCATCGGGCAAGTAAAATTCTCTTTCACTTGTCCCTTCGAAAAATCCACAAGCGTTAATGTCGAGCCCTGGGATAGATGCACTTTTTTTCTGGGCTTCAAAATTTGGGCAGCCATTCACTGCCATTTATAATTTTTGGATTAGCCAGAACTTTTTTTAATATAACTGATTCAGGGCTCGACATTAACGCTTGTCTGGGACAAGTGGATTTTTTGAAGGGACAAGTGAAAGAGAATTTTACTTGCCCGATGGACAAGGGCCTGATTAAAACAAAAAATAAACTAACGTTAGCGAATCACCAAAATGCAAGAATGATTGTGCATTAATTTAGTGTAAGTGGCGATCGATAGTGGATAATAATATATGATGAAATGACGATAACAAGTTTGCGCTGTTGACACTCGTGCAGCCTCTCGAGGAGAAATTACAACACTAGAGCCATTTAAGCTGTTTCCTGAATACAATCACGACAGAAAGTGACTCTGATTTCATATGACGGTTCCATAAACATTACATTAACATTCACTTAGTCACTTACATTTTAGATGCAATATTGAGTGTGTTTGTTCTATTTCAGCAGCGAAAATCGTTCACAGCAGAACCGTAACGTGTCTCACAGCAACTGAACGATTCAGTGTTTGAATGAATCGTTTGAATGAACGACTCAATGGCTCACTCATTAAGACGGCCACCTGCTGCCACCTACTGGAGGTTTAGTTTCATGTTTAAACATACTTTCTAACATTTGTATTTGTCTATTCAAAACTACAAATCTCAAAACATTATTTAATGTAGTTGTGATTTTTCAGTGTAAATTATTTTATTTGATTGGTAACAGCCCTTATATTGTCTTATTTTAATTTAATGTATTGATCAAATTTAACAATATAGAATGAAACCTGAAGCAGAGTCTTTATTTAATAAGATTAGGGGGAAAATTCCCTTTATAAAAGGTAAAAATATCCTACATTTCAAATGATTCAATTTTTTTTTTTTTTTTAAATCACAAATATGCATATTTAAATATGTCAAAGCTGATTGAACACTGGGGAGAATATTGCTTCAGAATAAATTATATTTACAACGCACACACGCACGGAAAAACAAAAAAATATCGAACTTTTTTCCGGACAAGCACATTTTTTATTTGGCCAAGTGAATGAACGATTTACTTGTCCGAAGGACAAGCACATGAACATGCTTAATGTCAAGCCCTGTGATTGTATTGGTCTGAAACAAGAATGTAATACACCTAGGATGGCTTGAGGGTGAGTAAATCATGGGCTAATTCTCACTTTTGGGTGAACTAACCCTTTAATATGACAGTGGTTTTAAATGTTGTTTTTGTTGCTTTTTTGCATTTGAATATTGCACTTTACTAGTAGATACAGCATGAAATAAACATGTATGAACATCAGAGAATATGTTTAAAGATACAGTACAATGTATGAAATCTGTATTGTCTCATGTAATCGCAGTGTTTCAACTGCGCAAACGTTAATAAACGTCAATAAATAGCTTTTAAGCAATGTCATGTCACATTTACCTCAGAAAAAATATTCTGTCAGCTAGAAAAAGTATATTTACTATATTGCATACACTAAAAAAAATAAAACCCTTGGATCAACTTAAAAAAAATTCAACTTAAAAAAAAGTAATCAATCACACGAAAGATTTTACATTGACTCAAGTAAATAATTTAATTTAGTTTAATTTGAAAAGTTTAAATCCATGCAACCACTTTTTAAAGGGGGGGTGAAACACTCAGTTTCAGTCAGTGTCATGTCAATCTTGAGTACCTATAGAGTAGCATTGCATCCTGCATATCTCCGAAAAGTCTTTATTTTTTTTATAATTATATAAGAAAGATGCGCTGTTCCGAGTCTTTCCGAAAAAAGCCGAGCGGGATCCCTAACCGCGGGAAAAAAAACTTTATTCAAAATAAAAATATGGCTTTTAATCAGATACAGCCATACATCTATGATCCGGAATCAGACCCAGAGGCTGCAGTTGAACAGGAGCAGCAGCAAAAACGACTAGAGCAGGACGTCTCTATGTGGTACAAGTTATACACTAACTATATAATATGCTTAGCGGCTTGTGTTATTTACATATTTATACTTGAATTATATCGTCGTATTTTTGTCTTTGAAGGTGTACATGTGGGAAGTGCAGTTGTGCACGTGTGTTTGTGTGTTTACGCGTGGTTTGTGTAGACAGTAAGCGGACTGGTTTTGCACGGCAGGTTAAGTTAGTGTTTACATAGAAAGACACGGAATAGTAGCGCATTTGAATGAAGAAGCGCGCTTATTTAGTTCAACATATTTCCCCACTCTTTGTGTATTGTTGTTTGGAGTGCTTTTACAATACACAAACATAAAGTTACACATATAGTGGCCAGCTACACGCACTACACATCGCATGCTCCATTGATCAATTAACTATACGTGATCATGTTTGGGCTACTTGATGAGCATAGGCAAAAACACAGACATTTGAAGCAGTCTCACTCACCGCCTGCGGTTCTAACGTTGGGACTGCTCCATCATTCAGCATTAGGCGATCGGGAAAATCCGGCGTCGAGCTGGGCCTTGTTTATGAAACAGTCGGCACCGAAATGCAGCGAACAGATATAAACATTCGCGCAACTCAGTTGCTGATCCGGAAAAGCAAATTACATCCACTGTTGCCTTAACGCGGGGTTTTTGGGGAATCTGTGCAGGACTGTCTTGGTCTGGCAACCAAAAACGCACTTTTTTGGTGACATTGTTATGTGCACATCACCTGTCCAGCGCATCCTACAAGCCAGCGCTTTGATGGGCGTAGCCTGTTACTTTCACTCTCTCCCTCTCTCTCTCTCACGCTCTTCCGGTAGAATTGTCCGTACGGCCCATACAAGGAAATTCCGCCCCCATTAACGTCAAAGGGGACGCATGATCGCAAAAAACTTGCCGAAACTTATGACTAACCGGAAGTAGTATTTTTGACAAAGAAATACTCCCATCAAACGTCCACCTTAACTTTTGAAACTTTGTCTATGTTTAGTATGGGATTCCAAGTCTTTAACAGTGTAAAAAGATCAGTATGCATGAAACAGCATTTCACCCCCCCTTTAAAGGTTGATCAAACTAATTATTTTAGATTGGAACAAACTAACAAATCATTATTTTATGTTGGAATAAACTAATTATTTAAATTACAACAAAGTAATATTTATAGGCCAAAGTAAATTCATTATTTTAGGTTGTCTCAAATTAAGATGTCATTATTTAAAATGTATAATCAAAACAAAAACAAAAGCTTTTAAAACATTTTGATCAATGACTATCATAACACGTTCCTTTAGAACACATTTATATTTATTGTTCAATAAACATGTTCACATGTATGAAGAACAGTCTGCTTCACACAAAAATACAAATTTGTTACAAATAATCAAATCACCACTTGATGACATCATATTAGTAGTAATATTAAATTAGGAATGTTTGTCCTGACAACACAGTTCACCATAAAACATCCTAAAATACAATTAAAATGTTAAGATACAAATGTATTTCATGTTCATAAATGTATATGATGATGAACAGTCTCTTTCAGCTGAACACCAGAGACAAATCCCGGAACTGCTCCTCAGACAGTGAACAGTGAACACTGCATCAGTTTCTGATACAGAGCTGTAAGCTCTACATTTAAAGGGTTAGTTCACCCAAAAATAAAAATTCTGTCATTAATCACTTATCCTCATGTCGTTCGAGACTCGTGAGACCTCTGTTCATCTTCGGAACACAATTGAAGATATTTTAGTTGGAATCCGATGGCTCAGAAAGGCCTTTAATGACACCAATGTCATTTCCTCCCTCTCAAGACCCATAAAGGCACTAAAGACGTCGTTACAAAGCCCATCTCACTACAGCGGCTCTATAATCATTTGATGAAGTAACGAGAATAGTTTTTGTGCACAAAAAAAATTCAAATAATGACTTCTAGTGATGACTGATTTCAAAGCACAGCATCCTGAAGCTTCAGAGCTTTATCAATCAGCATATTGATCAACTGAATCGATACATTAAGTCATAGTGATTTGAAGCTTCATGAAGCAGTGTTTTGAAATCTGCCCATTATTAGATAAGTCGTTTAGTTTTTTTGCGCACAAATCTATTCTCGTGGCTTCATAAAATGATTGTAGAGCCGCTTTAGTGAGATGGGCTTTGTAACGACGTCTTTAGTGCCTTTATGGGTCTTGAGAGAGAGGAAATGACATTGGTGTCAATGAAGGCCTTTCTGAGCCATCGGATTTCAACACTAATATCTTCATCTGTGTCTGAAGATGAACGGAGGTCTGACGGGTGCCCAACGACATGAAGGTGAGGAATTTAAGGTCCCGTTCTTCGCGTGTTTTCGAAGCTTTGATTATGTTTACAGTGTGCAATATAACATGAGTTCATGTTTCGCGTGTAAAAAAACACAGTATTTTTCACACAAGCGCTGTTTTCTCTGTCCTAAAAACGGCCTGATGATTTCCTTGTTCTATGAAGTCCCTCCTTCAGAAACACGTAACGAGTTCTGATTTGGCCAGCGCTTCCCGTGTTGTGATTGGACAGCAGCTTAGCGCACTTTGCCCGGAAAGGTTCCGCCTCTTACCATAACGGGGAGATGCAAGCGCTGAATGCGCGCTCTTCTCCACGTGGGAGAGCAACGAGACCACGCCCCCTATTTTGCGTGTTCTTGTGGGCGGAGCTTTAGTCAACAAACGGTTCTAGTGACGTCACTACAGCAGGAAGTGCAGCGGTGTAGTCCAAACCGGCCGCTCGCTGTAGGCTTTGAAAGGGAACTTCTGTTAAATAAAATATCTCGCTTGGCATTGAACTTTGAGCTTTATAATTTTACAGGTATTATTTATGCTCTAACAGCAAAATTTCACACTAACTAAAGTTTGAAAGATAGAATCGCGAAGAACGGGACCTTTAATGACAGAATATTTGTTTTTGGGTGAACTAAACCTTTAAATATAACCTATTTGTATGCAATATAGCAAGCAGGTTCCGGACCTCTGATCCTTCAATGACAATTTTAATGTCTTTTGGTGGATGAAGAGGATCCTCTTTCCCAGTGATAAAGATCGCCATGGTTGTTTGCTCCAGTTCTTCAACCTCATTTTCCTGCATAAAAAAGAAAGAGAAAATAAATACATTATAGTTTCAGAACTCTCCCATTTTCAGCTCTTATACACTCTAAACTGAACTTGAATAGGCGCGTGACGAGTGAGAGCAAAGCGAGGCCGGTAAGTAATTGGAAGATCAGTGCCAACTGCACGTCACACTGGTCTCAGAGCTCTCACAGAGGAGTGAAGGGAGAATAAAAGGAGGAGCGACGACAGTGAAGGAAGAGAGAGGACCAGGCCTGGATTTTACATAGCATATAGGAGTCATTTGCAAATGGATTCCTTTGGACACACTTATTTTGACAGTGTTCCAGGGAAGACAAGGAAAAAAAGATTGTTTTGGTACGTCTGGACATGGTCTAAGTGTTCACAGCTCAAAATTCAGCATCAAAGATTTCTTATAAATAGTGTTAAAATTTCATCTTGTGAGCTGACTTTCTCATTACACCCCTATTTATTAAAAGTGGCTAGGAAAACCTAGACTATGACCATCTTAGTCTGTAGGTGTTATTTGTGTGAGCAAGTGAGAGAGATGCCCTTACCTGGTATTCTTTGAAAAGGTGCGCAAAAGGTTGCCGAGGTAGATCAGAGATTTGCATTCTCTTCTGATGGTGATGTCTGCAGTCTGAGTAAGAACAATAACTATGAATTAAAATTAAACAATTACAAAAAAAAAAAAAAAAAACACTATTCAGCCATGGATCCCACTGAACTGCCGGTATTTTGTGTGTGTGTGGAACTGTGCCGCGATTCACGCAAACTGTGAGAAACACAGACTCGGGAGCACTCTTGTTCAGAAAAGTAACCTGCTTATTCGTTTTAGCCGATTGTAATGTATTTAGTTCAATACTGTAAGGGATGGTGTTAATGATTTACCTCAGATATATGAGCAAGAGCTTCAGCGCGCTCGGACTGCAGAGAATGTGCTGAGCGAAAAAACACTTCTCTTTTGAACTGGAGTCTAATAAAAGTTAAGCAGAAAATATTGTAGCTTATGTAGGCTATAACTGCACTTGTTTCGAGTAATGTTATTGTTAACTCTTTCCCTTGACACGGTCAATGCCCCCACAAAATGAATTTAGATAGTTTGCATGCATTTAGGTTATTACTCACCCACCCAAGGTGGGGCTAAAATAACCGAACGTTACAGTTTGAATGAAGATTGCGAACATTTCGAGTGCTATCTTAAAAGTTAATTTACACGCTATCAAGCGTTAGCGCTGAAATTACGGCCAGACTCAAGTCCCATCAGATATACTTGAGGTAAAAACGTTAACGGTAGACAAAGTTTATCTTAACTTACCAATGTTCCTCGTAGTTCTGTCTCGGAGCCTGGCTGGATGGGTCTGACGTCCGTTGAAATGTAACGTTATCGTCACGGCCACCGCTCAAGTTTGTGCTGTGTTCTTCTCAGACAGTTCTCAGACTTATTTTTTTTTTTTTTTTTGAACCACAGAGAGCGGGATCTGCAAGTCAACAATGCGCATGTGCAAATCCTGCTTAATCTAATAAAAATGATCAAATTAATAAATTCAGTTTAATGTCCCGCTGCCCATTTATATTCTATCAATGTAAAAAAATGGATTGAACCATAAATCTAAGCTAAAATGTTTACTTGACATGAAAAAATTAAAAATTTTAAGCTATTTCAATGAGAAAATACACATTAAACGAACAACACTAAAGTTAGACTTTTTTCAGTGTAGTTATTGTATTGCTGTTCTTTAGTATTTAATGTATGTTTGAATAAATATTTTATGACAGCACCACTTAAAATTTGTATCTGTGTCTCATTTTTTTCCAGCCAGATGATGATGAGAGAGACATTGTTCATGGGGTTAATGTAGGGCATCTTGACCATGAGTGAGGACATCAGACATGATAGTGCCTTCCCAGATGATGTTGTGGATGTGGATGTCATACTGGACGGAGATTGTGGTCATGGATCTAGAAGATGCCCTAAATGCCTTTGCCACACTGTTTGGGCTCGAGCTATGAGGTTATCCAACTTTTTATTTTATTTTTATTTTTAATCTAGGTTTAATGGTTGGGGAGAGCTGCAAAGCTGAAAAAAATGCAGTGAGGTAACACTGGTGCATATGTGCTGTTTATGCTCATTGATAAATGTACTGAAGCTTGAGAGCTTACACATTGTTAATTAAAATGAACTTAAATTAAGTTTATATTAAAATGGTATAAAGCCAAATCAGAGGTGTTTAACAGTCTGTGTCGTTTCTTTTTGCAATTTTCTGAAGAAAGGACATTTCAGACCTTTTGTGTGGTTGTTTTTGGTGTTTGTTTTTGCAATAAATATAAATGTGTACTGATATGTGTTGCTGTGATTTTAATTTGCTATAGGTTTTATTCTAAATCAAATGTAATTTACAAATCAATATAGTAATGCAATTAATACTTATTAAAGCAGCTTTGCAACCAACTGAAGTGAAGTGATGATGACTAGAACATTTAAGTTCAGAAAACTAAACTGAAGTTATGATGACTATCAAATTTAGGTTCAGAAAACTAAAGGGGAAGTTTTTATTACTAAATGGAATTAGTTCAGATAACTTATCCAAATAAGTAAGAGAAACTTAAAAAACCAATGCAAAAAGATAACAAAATATATTAAGTTAAGTCAACAAATAATTTTTTACAGTGTAATGATTGCTGAAGGATTGTGACACCTTGAAATTCAACTTTGCCATCACAGGAATAAAATAAATTTTAAATTATGTTATAACGGAAAACTTAAAGACCTCAAACTTGTGAATGCAGTAGATCATTTTTTGTTATACAGTTGTGTCTTTTGTATTCCATATCTAATGTCTTCATAACAATATCTAAATACTTTCCCCTAAAATGAAACATATTCGATATGTTCAGCAGTAAATTAACAATTAAACCACATTTTAAAGTCACATTTTACAGTTTAGCTTTTGCAGTCAGTGCCAAATAGAATTCTCTGAATAACACGAATAATAGTATTAATATTGTTTTGATGTTTTGAACGGTCTACAATAAGAAAAAAGTCAGTAAAATAGACCTCGTTAAAGTATAACTGATACATTTTTTAAATCTGATTTGGCTTCCAACTAACCAAAGTGGCTGAATATCCAAGCCAATATTTAAGAGTCCAAAGCAGAACTCCCTGACATCAGATATAGTAGGCCTATAACTCAAAGTAATAATTTACTCACACTCGTGTTGTTTCAGACCCATAGTATATGACTGTTTCTTCTGATGAACAGATCAGAAATAATATTTCAACTGTTTTGTCCATGCATTGAAAATACCAAAACAAAATTAGACCATGTTGACCTAATATGGATGAGGAAAAACATTTTCTTATTAATATGGTTTTAAAAATAATGCCTTTTGTCTTGATACATAAAGATATATTAAAATACCATCAGACAATAGAAATGAAACTCAGAAAAAGGACAACTTGAATAAAGAAGACTTTTATTAATTATTTTCTTTCTTTGAGCTTGATGCTGTTTTTCATGCCGTGATTGTTTTAGTGTTTTACAGTTTTTGTTTTTCAGTAAATTAAATTTTTATGTTAGTTCCTTTGTTTGTGTATAATGTTAATAAAACATTGGAACAAACTCTGTTCTTTAAATTCATTTTGACAGAGGGAAAAAATAAATATAGATTCAGATTTATTTTACAATTACACTTTCAAAATCTGTGATTATTTGTGATTACATATTTTAATTGACTGATAGCGCTAGTTTTTATGTTTAACATGGACATTTTGATTATTCATGATAATCAGTACATTATTATAATAATTATGTCACAAAGCACCTGCTTTATTAAGTTCTGGTCTAAGAATTTTAGATGACTAAATTACTACTACCCATTATAAATAGTAATTGTTTAATTTATAGAATTTTCACTGCTCTAACCAGTGGTACTTACATGATCATATGCCTAAATTTAGAAACATTTTCAGAAGAGATTTATTTTTGATGTTTACCATGTAGAAGCTGTACCAGCTCCATTCACCAATGCTGCGTCCCAATTCGCCTAATACGACCTAAAAGTATGTACTCTTTTTTTAGAAAAGAAAAAAGTACAGCTTTGGGACATACTACTTTGTCATCTTTAACGGACTCTGTTGCTTAGTTACGCCTGCAAGCCATTACCCTCGTCATCTCACTTTAGAAGCTGCGTGTGATGTCACCATCGGCCAGAGTTGCTGCAGTCACCATCATCACCTCAGGGTCTAGTCTCATGGTTACTATACCTACTCTAGCCTGACTATCTACCTACCTGTGTTACTTACCTGAGATCACCTTCATCTGTCTTCTGTCATCAGTCTTCTGCTAAAGTCCTCAGTGGTCCGGGTCTCCAGATTCCGGCTCTCCATTCTCATCTTCAAACAGAAGGAACTCCGAAGGAACCCATCCAGCGAAGTCATCTGCAAACTATCAGACTGCTGCGATACTGACCATCGATTCATCCTGCTTCTTCTCTGCTTTCTGCTCTAATAAACAACTGAACTTTATACTTACCTTGTTTGTCTCCTTCTGTTGCATGACGAAATAATCATTACCGTCCCTCAGATTTGACTGACTGAATGCTGTTACAGTGCTGAAGAAGGAATGCATCCTTGATGTACACCTTTTACTAATATTAAACCATCCTGTGTTTCCTCATTCTGTTCGAACAGATCCATCGATGACTTCCATCAAAATTATATCAGTTTAAAGTTTCTTCTATACAGGTAATTCTAGTGTTGTTGCTGCTGTCACAAGACAGTGATCTTCTGCCAAGAACATCAGGCCAATCCTCTCCCTTCCAGAAGGTGGTTTGTCTTCGTCTGGCATCTCAGCTGAGACCTGTCCACTATGGGTGACCCTACCAGTAGTTGTGAAGTACCAGTGGCGTAGCTCTCGGCATCACTGATGCACACAAGCCCTCACAGCACGTCAAGCTGCAAACCATATGAGGGACCCTAACCTACCCTAACCAAACTGCTCAAAAACAACCGCACATAACCAACCAATCTAAACATCCTAACAACCACATATCAATGCACGAAAAACCACTCCGAAAATCCAGACACCGTTCCATAACATGCTAATAACCTCTCAGAAAACCTTGCCAAACATGTCAACACCATCCCAAACACTGTGACAACCAAATAGCAATGCATTAAAACCACTTAGAACAACCTAGGAGGAGTCACATGACATCAAAAACATCCAACCAATTTCACAGAAGCATTCTTAAAATTCATCCAAATAAAAAACCTAACCTACTCTGTGGTAATAAAAACGTACACCACCATAACTCAATATTTACATACGCAGGCCCCGCTGTGCGATACTCCAGCCTCCATTTGACACTTTGATGACTCAGTGTCTGGGCTTCTTTCTTCTGGGTTCCTCAGGCAGGGGCTCTTCACTGATGTCCAAATGGATTCGTGGAGCGAAGCTTCTGCTGGGTGCGGAGAAGCTTTCAGTGATCAGGACGCGTCCGTCAGGCTGCTCCGTCTCCACCAGTGAAGGGCAGTTGAGGGTCTCCCACAGCCGCTGCTTGATCTTCAGTCCCAGCTCAAGGCTGTAGGGACGGTGCCGACCAGAGCGCGTCATCTTCATTGGCTCCACCACAGAGCGATAAATGTCCTGGTATTTCTCCACGCTATAGCCGTGGATGGAGACAGGCTCTTCCTGCTGACACACGTCCACTGAAGAGACTGAGGGTGCTGGATGAATGTCGGGAAGGACAGCTGCGTTCTTTAGGTAGCGCTCGTCCAAACCGGTGGGTCTTTGAACTTCATCCGAGATGCAGCTGTAATTGTGATCTAACTTGATTACAGCTGCTAACTGTGAAAGGTCTTGAATGGAAGAAAGGCCCTCCACCAAGAATCCCCTCAGGTGTGTGGGACGAGCCCTGGTTCTTCTTGAGCGACGCTGTTCCATGCTGATGACTGAAGAGCAACTTCCCAAATTAGACAAATTGAAGAAACGTTCTAATCTGAAGAGTTGTAAAGAGCTTGTAGCATGAATGATCAGACTTCAAGGTTTGTTGTGTTGATTTCAAATGTCAACTGCAGTTGCTACTCGATTAGAATGTTGAGGCTCGTTTAAATGTAAACAACATTTGATATCAGCAGCAAGTCAATTAGAGCAGCATAAGCACTACATTAATAAAGTTATATGCTTCTCTATTACCAGTATCATCTTTATGTACATTATTTAGGGTGGATTCCTCTTCTGTATATGCAGTGGTGTCAGCATTATTTGGAACTGCTCTGTGTTTGTTCACTTTTTTGGACATGATGAACTTATCTGTGTGTTCAATGAATCTTTTAAGTGAACGAATCCTTGCATTGACTCGTATCTCCTTTTGTTCACTGAATTCTCTACTTTTTGACGTTCATTGTTGCTTTGATGACTTTTTCGGCCTCCAGAAATTGACTATAGCACTATATGACTATTAATGAAAGAGTTTTTTTGGTTCGGGTTGTGAAACTGAAGCTTACACGGGGCAACATTTTGAGCAATGTTGCTGAATGATGTTGCTGTGTGTGGACATTTTACCATTGAGAATGTGCAACACATTTCTTTTTGGATATCCAGATAGAAATGTGTTGCTTCCACAAAAATATTAGCAACAAATAAGAAGTCAGTCGGTGCCAAATAGAATTCTCTGAATAACACGAAAAATAGCATTAATATTGTTTTGATGTTTTTATTGTATTTTTATTTTTTATATATTTCAGGTCTTTTTTTTATTTTTTTTATTATGCAAACAGACAAGTACAATATTTACAAAAGAGAAGTTAGATGCAAAATACAAATACAAGGGCCAACAAAACATAACATGCCAGTACGATGTGTGCGTATGTATGTATGTGTGTGTGTGTGTGTGTGTGTGTGTGTGTGTGTGTGTGTGTGTGTGTGTGTGTAACTGTGAGTGTAACTGGTGTGGGAGTGTTAATGTATGAATAAAGAATCATGTAGGGAAGTACAACAGACATAACCAAAAAATATATGTGTATAAATAAGGAAATAAAATGGGGTATGAAGAAGGTGACAACAGCAATAGTAATAGCAATATTAATAATAATAACAATAATAATGATATATCCAATTCATTAGAAATGACAAATAGTATTAATAGTATTATCAGTAGTAGTAATGACAAACATATTAACAAATATACTCATTTCATCCGGAATGAGGGGAAGGTTAAAGGGTCAGGAAGAGGACAAATAAAAACAATAGTAGTAATAGTAATAATAATAGTAATAATGGTAAATATTGATAAAGCCATTAATAGTGATAATAATAGTAGTAGTAACAATGATTTTAAAGGGATCCCATGCTGAGACTTGTATGGCTTAATGTAACATAAATGATGTCTCTTACTGAATTATGTAGTAGAAAACCAATGAAAGATCTACGTTATTTTAAAAATCGATTTTATATTTGGACCATGGGCGGCGCCATTTTGTTTGCGTTCTAGGTTGATGACGTAGAATGGTTGAACTCCTCAATCAGCTGGCGTTACCCGTAGCTATTTTTACCACAACGCAACTCGAAAATTGTTTCAGAGTTAAACAAAACCAATGAATTGCTTTGTAATTGTACTTAAAACACACTCAAACATACATGTGCACACAAACTCACCTACACAAGTCACAAACAGATCGGCGGGCGCGCACACACTGACAGACTGCTCTCTCAATCCCATCATCACCAAAACATCCTGCCTCTCTTCCTCACGTTACCCTATCCCATCATCCTACCTAGATATTTCCCTCTGCTGGTTACATTAGGCATTACAGTTAATCTACTGCATATCAACAGTCTATCTAGGATATCAACACAGGGAATAGATTGAGGGTTATGTATGCGCGCACGCAGTGCGTGTGTGTGTGTGTGTGTGTTCGCGCCGATCTGTTGGGGTGTGTGTGAGTCTGTGAGAGAGAGAGAGTTTGTGTGCACATGTATGTTTGAGTGCGTGAAGTCGGACAGCTGTTTGTAAATCGGCTTTACACTCGTTATTGCGGTGCAACGTGAGACTGAATGACTGCACTCGAACATGTCCACTATGATGTCGGACAACATTACAAATGGCCGTCCCTTCAAATAATGCCCTATTTAAGGTTATAGGGTCGATTTCAGATTCAGCCCCTGTCGTGGAGACTGAGCAGCCCAACATCTCGATTGAGACAGCGTAGTCTGTCAGGTGTGTGTGCCCGCCCGCCGATCTGTTTGTGACTTGTGTAGGTGAGTTTGTGTGCACATGTATGTTTGAGTGTGTTTTAAGTACAATTACAAAGGAATTAATTGATTTTGTTTAACTCTGAAACAATTTTCGAGTTGCGTTGTGGTAAAAAATAGCTACGGGTTACGCCAGCTGATTGAGGAGTTCAACCATTCTACGTCATCAACCTAGAATGCAAACAAAATGGCGCCGCCCATGGTCCAAATATAAAATCGATTTTTAAAATAACGTAGATCTTTCATGGGTTTTCTACTACATAATTCAGTAAGAGACATCATTTATGTTATATTAAGCCATACAAGTCTCAACACCAGGGGAGCCCTTTAATAATAATAAATATAAAAATAACTATAATAATGGTAATATTGATCAGCTATTAGTTTTGATGTTTTGAACGGTCTACAATAAGGAAAAAGTCAGTAAAATAGACCTCGTTAAAGTATAACTGATACATTTTTTTAATCTGATTTGGCTTCCAACTAACCAAAGTGGCTTAAAGGTAGGGACGGACTGATCTAAAACACTTTTGTCCAAATTTGTTTAATCTTTCTTTATATGTCAATACATAATTAAATTGTAAGTTCTCTAAAAAAGGAGAGTATAAAAACCGAGTGACTCTAGACTTTTAATCTGCAATAAATACCGCTCATTATTTTCGTTCGGGACGAAACAAATGATTGGCTGGGGCGAATGTCACTCTCTCTCGCTACCATGGCGACCACCGCTTTCGCTACAGGATCCGCCCACATGCGTGCGCTCGTTTGATTTGAGGAGTTCAAGAGGCAAAGAAACCTAGGCAAAATAATGGCAGAGAAAGAGCATTCAAAATTCACAGTGCAGGGTTTTACAGTCAGCGAAGACAAACAAAGCAAAAAAAGGAAGACAGTACGAGAAAAGGCAATGCACAGAAAGTCTTTGGATAAACAAAGAAATCAAACGCGAGTAAATATCTGCGTGGCTTTTCAACGATGGCGAGAACTGAGTGACCTGAAAAAACGACTCATTGCTGGCTGTATTTCTGCTGGACAGGTAATCTTTTATTTTGATTATACATTTTTTTGGTTTATGTTTCCATGAAGCATGTATCAAGAGCACATGAAGCTGCCTAATATAGCTAATAACATTACTTAGCATAAAGTTACAATATTATACACTTAGCCATTAGTAGAGATGATAAATACTCAATATGCTTAGCTCAAGTTGATCGCTGTTGTGTTGAATTTTGCAAAATTAACTTTAGATAACAAAATGCATGTGTAAAAGCCAGTACACCGCATCCAGGAACTTTTTTTTTAGAACTAAGTTAGCTTTAGCTGCTACTAATCAACAATGCTCTCATCATGGAAACTTTTAGATGCAAAACACAGTATATGTTATGAATTTTACACAAAATTCATCTTCATCACAGTATAACTGATGTTATTGGAAAAACATGATTCTAACCGTTTCCTTTGCCTTATAAATATAACTAGATCGTTACCAAATCAAACAAAAATATATTTTAAACTTTACCATTCTAGCTTGACAGTGAGTACTAAAAGACATCTTATTTGTTTATATTCATACTGATAAATTTCTATTTTTTTATTACATGTGATTGTGACATGTTGTCACTACATGCACACCGCATAATGCGTCTTCCAGCAGAGCGGCTGGTGTAGCGCGTTCATGTATTTTGGGGGTGTGGCTTTGGAAAGAGCCCAGAAGGGAGAAGGTGGAGTGAATGGAAATAATGAGCTGGCTTTAAAACAGTCGTGAGAGGTCTACAGACACTCAATTTTTATACTTTCTTTTTCAGAGTACTTACATTTTAATTATGTATTGATATATAAAGAAAGTTTAAACAAGCTTGGAAAAAAAAGTTTTTAAACCAATTCCTACCTTTCCTACCTTTAACGCTGTCTCAGCAAAGCTATGCAGTTTATTTAGGCCTAAAAATGAGATTATAAATGACCATTGCTGTAGGCCTGCTATACTTAGTCTAAGCCTGTCTTCATCTGAAAACCTTTCTGAACTGTGCAGTTGTTTTATTGTTAACACTGTCTGAAATTATGTGTGTATGCTTTGTGAACAGTGTGTGTGTGTGTGTGTATATCTGTGTATGGGTAAATGTGTGCTTATCCGTGTATATTTTGTACAAACAGTGATCGACTCAAAAGCTGAATACTGTGTACACATTTTTGGTGACGGCAATGGATGAAGCTTTAATGTACGTACATCGCTGAAACTTTCCAGTGTTCATTTGTCATTGCAGCACTGTCCCTAAGATCCAGCCGTCCTGAGACATCGCTGATCAAAACTGCATGTATTAAACTTTTTGGCTGTGTGTGTGTGCTCATCTCTCCAAGAATGTCACACTGTTGTGTTTTATGAAAGAAAAATGCTAAAGTATATAATTGTCATATTTTGTGAAGGTAATAAAGATGTGTTGAAAAGTGTCGTGCTGTTAATCCGTAGGACATCCTTATTAGAATGGGATTTAATTCTGGCTATGAAAAAGGACTGGCCAGATGTGATTGTTGTTGTGTCAAAAGATTCTATATCAAAAACATTGTAAGTATTAATGAGTTAGTTCACCTAAAAAACGTTAATCAACTACTCACTCACCTTCATGTTATTCCAAAGCCGTAAGACCTTCGTTCATCTTCGGAACTCAAATTAAGATATTTTAAATTTAATCTGAGATTTCTGGCCCTCCCTGACATCAGTCTACATCGACAACTACAGTGTAGAGTTAATAAAGAGATTGTTAAAGTACTCCATAAAAATTGTTGGTTTAATTTTTCTTGTTAAAAAAAAGAGGTAAGTAACCTGGTTACATATTTGTTTTTTATAGTTCAATTAACTTAAAAATTTGAGTTAATACAATGAAGGATCTGTGTCAGATTGCTTATGGGACTTCCGGTTATATCGCCTGCAGAGTAGACGTATGCGCGACCAGCTCCCTTTAACTTTTAATTTACGTCTTTTCTTACCTCAACGTTTTATATCTCACTGGGCAGCTTTTGTTTTTTAATAGTTTCTAGTACTATAAACTCACACAGCATGTCAAAGGGAAAGGGTAAGCAAGGGGAAAAAGATCGGGAAGCTAGTTCGTCACCTGGCACTAGCGTTACGCTAGCTGAAATCAGCGCCTTGCACGAGGAGCTCAGAGCCTCTTTGGCCGCAGACTTTAAAGCTTCGTTTGAGAGCCTGGATGCCAAGTTAGACAGCATTCACTCTACGGTCACAGCTCACGACCAGCGTATCGGATCCCTTGAATCAGGGCTCACGGAGGTGGACCAACGTATCGAGAATCTAGAGGCTGCTTGCTCTGGGCTCCAAAAGGACAACGAGTGGCTGCGGGCGAAAGTTTCTGACTTAGAGGGGCGCAGCCGACGACAGAATGTTCGCATCGTGGGCCTACCTGAATCCATTGAAGGTCCACGTCCAACGACCTTTTTCTCCCAACTTCTTGTTGAGGTTTTTGGCCATCAGTCTTTGTCGTCGCCGCCCGAGCTGGATAGAGCTCACCGAATCCCCGCTCCCAAGCCTGCTTCGGGGCAAAGACCACGTCCGGTTGTCCTGCGGTTCCATCGTTACCAGGTGAAGGATTTGATTATCCGTGAGTCCCGTTAAAAAGGCGTGCTGACGTATCAAGGGCACACGATTCGGATCTTCGAGGACTACAGTCCTGATGTTTTGAAGTTGCGCGGCGAATTCAAAGATGCCATGGCGGAGCTTTACAAACGCGGCCTCAAACCCGCTCTCCTTTTCCCAGCCAGACTACGCATTATACTCGCTAACGGTGAGAAAATGTGGTTACTGTCCGCTACTGAAGCCAACGACTTTGTTCGGAGTTTAGCTACTCAGTAATTTACACGCGAAGCTTTGGTCTGTTACCAACGACTCCATTATCTTATTGACGTTAACTCACAAAATGGTAATTTAATTTAATTTTTATTTAATTTATTTTATTTTTCTTTCTTCATCTAAACTAACTTTTTTTTAATGTATGGTGTTTTTTGTTGTTGTTTTTTCCCCCAACACGGTCTGTCATTTAAAAGAGCTATAATGTTACTCACTTGTCAGTCACTTGTTTTTTTTTCTTCTTCCTTTCTCTTAAACTTTTAATATTCTATTTTTTTTTTTTTTGCTGACACTTCACTAAGTAAGTAGTTTTTCTGTTTAATATGTCAAAACATTCGTGGGTTGATAGCCTCGTCTGAGCCACTTGTTCACACAGCTGTCCATGAATCTTAACATTGTTGGTATAAATATAATGGGGAGGTGGTGCGACAGTAAGTAGGGAGGGCTTGCAGTCAGGAAGTTTGCTGGTTAAAAACAAGGGGGTAATCTAGCGCTCGGAAAGCGTTCCACCCCTAGGGGCTGCCATTGCTAACCAAGCCATCACCTGCTGTTAGCATCCCATTGACTCCCATTCATTTTTGAGTCACTTTGACAGTGAATAACTTTACATCTGAGACGTTTAAAGACTCCATTTGTCCGTTGTTTATTTCTAAAGAAACACGACAATGCATAAAAGGCTCCATTACCTTGTATGTTACACTATCGCCCCGCAGAAGCTGTTTTTGTAAAAATAGGCTAACGATTGCGTCATAACCAACGCGACCCTGTCGCACAGTTGAGAAATTACCGTATAGACCTGAGGAGACGCTCGCAGGCAATCTTTTACTGTCTATGAGACAGTCGGGGGGACGTGGAGACATAAAGTCTGATAAAGTCAAGGGGGAAGAATGGGGTAAAGCCCATAGTGAGCCAAAAGCAACGGGAGAAAATATTTAAACAACGTGATTCAGCTTTTACTTTCCACAACTACTAGAAGACCTACAGCTGTCAGGCAGGAGGCTCACGTCACATCTACGTCGTCAAGCTCAGTCTGAGCCTGCGCAGTTCGCTCAGCCATCAGGAAGTGAGTGCTCCTATACTGACATCACTTAAGGCTGTAGAAGGCAATGGGATCCCTCCGTCCATTTCTTTTACTGTCTATGGTTAAAAAGCGTTGTGTGATGTGGGCCTTTGTATCCACATCTAATGGGATTGGGGGGGGGTTCTTTTCCTTTTTTTTTTCTCTCTTTCTTTTATTCATTTTCCCATCTTGCCTACACCTATTATTCAAAGGATGCAATCTTATACTTCCAACTTCTTACATGCTACAAGGAAAGGATGTTTGTCTTTAGTGGGGGTAAAATCAGAATGCATTCACGCTCACAATAGAATTTTATGTCTTCAGTGACCATTGCTACACCACCTAGTGGTTCACTTAGGTTCGCGAGCTGGAATGTTAAAGGGCTCAATTCACCGGTAAAACGGAATAAAATTCTAAATCATTTGAAGCATTTAAACACCAAAATAGCTTTTATTCAAGAAACTCACCTTACGTCTGCAGAACACTTAAAGATCAAAAGGGATTGGGTGGGCCAGCTTTACCACTCCTCTTTTTCTAGTAAGTCACGGGGCGTGGCCATCCTTATACATAGGTCCGTTCCATTCTCAATGTCCAAGGTCATTTCCGACCCAAACGGACGCTTTATTATTACTACAGGTCATATTAATGGAGTGTGTCTAGTGTTAGCGAATGTATATGGACCGAATTGGGACAATGATGCGTTTTTCAAGAATTTTTTATTCTCCCTCCCCAAACTAAATTCCAGCCAACTCATTTTGGGTGGAGACTTTAACTGCTGCCTGAACCCTCCCTTAGACTGCTCTTCTTTAAAACTCAGAGCCCAATCTAAATCTTCAAAAATAATCGAGCTGTTTATGGAACAATATGCAGTTTCTGATGTCTGGCGTTTTTTTAATCCTAGTACAAAACAGTTTTCTTTTTTTTTCACCCGTTCACCAAACCTTTTCTCGGATTGATTATTTTCTTTTTGACAATAAATTACTTCCACTTGTCTGTAACTGCACCTACAACCCTATTGTAATATCAGATCATGCCGTAATTACAGTGGATCTCTCACTTCCTGGTGGGGTAACTCCCAGGTCTTTTTGGCATTTAAATTCGTTATTACTTAATGACACACATTTTGTGAAAGTTATTAATGACCGGATTGACCTATTTATTTCCACAAATGTCTCCCCAGACACTTCTGCTGTTACTATATGGGAAGCATGCAAAGCCTTTTTGAGAGGAGAAATTATATCTTTTACAGCATGTCAGAGGAAAAAGGCTGCTAAAATGAAATCCTCTTTATCTAGTTCTCTGGCTGAGCTTCAATCCAGAGCCGTAGTTTCGCCCAGTCCAGATTTGTTTAATAAAATTCTTACAACAAAAGCTGAATACGATCTACTTGCGACAAATGATGCGATTGAAGCTCTTCACAAATCTCGTTACAACTATTATGAATCTGGTGACAAACCAAGTAAATTGCTTGCATATCAATTACGTCAATCCTCTGTGCAGAACCATATTACTCAAATTGCTACGCTCTCCGGTCCCACAGTCAATCATTTAACTATTAATGAGAAGTTTAAGGATTTCTATACTTCCTTGTACACTTCTGAAAATTCAACTGAAGAATCCCACCTTAAAAGTTTTTTTAACTCTCTCGACACTCCCATTATTGATCCCGATCTGGCCTCAAAATTAAATGAGCCCCTTACTTTAGCTGAAATCAAGACCTCTTTGAGCCTGCTGCAGAATGGAAAGTGCCCAGGCCCGGATGGGTTCCCCGCAGAATTTTATAAGACGTTCTCAGATAAATTGTCCCCTCTTTTACTGAACATGTTCAATGAGTCGTATGAATCCGGTATTCTTCCCCAAACCTTACGCCAGGCCATTATTTCGCTAATTTTGAAAAAAGACAAAGATCCTCTTCAGTGTACCAATTATCGTCCAATCTCTTTACTGTGTGCAGACGTGAAACTCCTAGCTAAGATATTAGCACGCCGTTTAGAACCACTCTTACCAACTATTATCTCACCAGACCAGACTGGTTTTATTAAAAATAGGCATTCTTTCCATAATATCAGACGTCTCTTGAATATCCTTTACTCTACCCCCCATAAAAAAATACCAGAGTTAGTCATTTCAATGGACGCTGAAAAGGCGTTCGACAGAGTCGAGTGGGACTTTCTGTTTTATGCTTTAAAGAGATTTGGAATTGGTGACCAATTTTTAGGTTGGATTAAGCTTCTGTACGCTTCTCCCCTAGCTTGCGTGCGCACAAATAATCATTATTCAAATTATTTTCTGCTTGGCAGAGGGACAAGGCAAGGTTGCCCGCTATCCCCACTGCTGTTCGCTTTAGCTATCGAACCATTAGCCATTGCTCTCAGACGTAGTCCGATGTCAGGTGTTTTCAGGGGAGGAGTGGAACACAAAGTGTCCCTATATGCAGACGACCTTTTATTGTTTGTCTCTAACCCGGTCAATTCTATCCCTCCGGTGCTTGCGTTGCTGTCAAAGTTTGGTCAAATTTCAGGCTACAAGTTAAATCTAACTAAAAGCGAACTAATGCCTATTAATAATGCTGCCTCCGAATTTCCGTTATCTTCTTTGCCATTCAAGGCTTCTCTGCATAACTTCAAATATTTAGGTGTACAGGTGACAAAGAGTTTCACAGAAATATTCAATCACAATTTTTCACCGTTGCTTAGCCGCCTCACAAAGGATTTTCAACGTTGGTCTCTCCTCCCTTTGTCCTTAGTAGGTAGAATCAATTGTGTAAAGATGAATGTGCTCCCTAAATTTTTATATCTTTTTTAGTGTATCCCTATTTTTATCCCAAAGTCTTTTTTTGTTGCATTGGATAGTTCTATTTCTCATTTCATATGGAATGGCAAGACCCCAAAGATTCGAAAAAGTATTCTGCGGAATCCAAGGCGTCTGTGTGGTCTCGCTCTTCCTAATTTTCAGTCCTATTATTGGGCTGCGAATATGCGGTCCATGCTACACTGGCTGGATTCAAATAATTTGGACAACTCCGGCATGGTTAAACATCGAGGAGGCTTCTTGCAAATCTTCCACATTAAAGGCTCTTTTATGTTTTCCTACCACCCTCTCTCCACTGAAGTACTCAGATAACATAATAGTGAAAAATTGTCTCAGAATTTGGACTCAGTTTTTACGTAATTTTGGATTTCAAGCCATGCCCCTATCTTCCTCAATACATTCTAATCCATTGTTTTTCCCTTCAATTCTGGATAGTGCATTCGTGTACTGGAAAAATCAAGGTGTCCACTCTGTAGCGGATCTTTACATCGAAGGCACTTTTGCCTCCTTTGATCAGCTAAATGTTTTGTATAACATTCCGAGAAGTCACTTTTTTCGCTTCTTACAAATACGCGACTTTGTTTGTAAAAATTTCCAAATTTTCCCATCGCCCCGCCTCTGTCTGCCATTGATACCATCCCAAGTCTTGATGTTTGCTCTAAAGGCTCAATTTCCAAGTTAATCAGCACGTTTGCCACGTTACAGTCTGCTCCCAATGACTGTTTGCGTACCAGTTGGTCTTCAGACCTTAATATTGAAATAGACCAGGAAACATGGGAGGCGGTGCTGGGTAGGGTCCACTCCTCATCTATCTGTGCACGCCACTGCCTTATTCAATGTAAGGTGGTTCATAGAGTTCACTGGTCAAAATGTAAGCTTGCACGGATTGATCCAACCATTGACCCAGAGTGTGACAGGTGTCACTTAGGCCCAGCCACACTATCACCAACCCAGTCACACGGCAATTCGTGATATGGTCACGTAAATTAATCTATTTATTCGTGGCAGGGACACGTTTATTTCGTTATTTTCGTAAATCCAGCACGTTTCTCAAACTAATGCATTTCAATTGGATGCATCTTTCGTGCAATAGCACGATTCTTTCTGAGAGTCGGGCAGCAGCAGGGAAGCTGTTTAATCAACATTTATTCACGAGATCTTATCACGGTTTATATATGTTAATTATGTATTATTTTCTCGGTCTTTTTCGGTAATTATTTCGAAGCTGGGTTGCTTTGCTGTTTATTGACATTTTTAAGACTATACAACGCTACATCTATCAACATTTATTTCGATGTTATCATTGTATTCATTCATTTCTTTATTTTAATAATATTATTTCGGTCTTATTACCGGTGAAATATTACAGTAAGCCAGAACATGGTCCGAGTGGGGCTTTTATTTAAACTATAGTGTCTATATTGTTTACACTATATGTGTAAAAGTAATGTGTCAAGGACTTGATATTAAATTATGTAATTTTAAACATTCAAATAAAAATAAAAAATAACCATTGCGCTTCTTACAGCAAAAAGACTACATGTTGTCACTAGCTATACAATACGTTGACGTTGCTCAGTTTATATATATATATATATATATATATATATATATATATATATATATATATATATATATATATATATATATATATATATATATATATGCTCCACTCCAAGGAGTTTCTTCTGATGCCCTGTTGAAATAATAAAAATAATTTTAATTTATTTAATTTATTTTTTCGGTCGGCTTTTTTTTTTTTTTTTTTTTTTTTTTTTTTTTTTACAATATCCGGATGATACGGCGCTCTCCTCAATTACTTCCCCTCTGGAGTCGTTGATTAAGGTAGGCTACAATTATTACTTTTCATGAACAAGCCTATATTATATAATTCGATTAAATAGGCTAACGTTACATGCAAAAGTGTAGTCAAGTATGTAACGTTATGTTGTATTGTCATGACTGCATTATGCCCTATTTAATTTTTTTGTGACATTGCTTTGATGTTTCCATTTGTCTGATATAAAACCTTTTAAAATGCTTACTGCACAATATTCGGTTCAGGTTTTTACGGTTGTAATCCTGCAACGTAATCGTGTTTAATTATCCGGACTTCTTTCAGTGGATTGCCCTCTAGAGTCTAGACTAGAGACCTACGCGGAACGGATTTTCCCGCCCGCTCCCGCAAGATTTTGTCCCGCTCCCGCCGAAATATATATTGTTTTCGCCCGCGGGTAAACGTAGCCTATAAGTTTTTTGTTTTTTTTAATACATTGCATATTCTGCCTGCTACTGTTATTTTTTCACTTGCTCCTTGCTATATATATATAGCCCCTTGATATATATATATACCAATTTACCCTGATCCATGTTTCAAAGAATGCTGAATTTTGCTTTAGACTATGGGAAAGTTGCTTTAGAAAAGTTCTGAAATTTATGTTACCGAAAGCATTGGCAAGATATTTACCCGTTATTACGAAATCTTAGATCTGCATAAAAAATGGTCCAAATTTATATTTGTCTTTGCAGAAAAAAACATGGAGAGCCTCTCTGCTATGATGTCTGACTCCCCTGAAATTCAGAGGGCATCATCATCATGGACTTTCAGGCAGCAGCAAGCCTCACAAAGATGGAAGGAGGCAAGGCCATTCCACCTTAATTGCCTCATCCAAACACAGGATGTTGGCCAACCATTTTGTAGCCATTGCAGCAAGCCTGCGGTTGTTAGGTGAGATCTCATTAATGTTCTTTCATACTTTTAGGTTTTTAGAGTGCATCACTAATTGATGTCTTCATGTTTCGGATAAACTGCATGTTTATGGAGGAATCAGGGCTGTTTAAAAGAGCTGATTCAATGACTAAATTGGTTCATTGATTTTGTTCCTAGATGCAGAGAGTGTCTACCAGATCAGTGGTTCTGTGAAACCTGCGATACCAAGAATCACAGGAGATGGCCACTCCACGATAGGGAGTCAGTCCTTCAGGGCTTTTTTAAAGCTATTCCCCCATCCACATATTTTGTAAAAGGGGAGGGAGGATACAGCTCACACAACCAAGGTAGGTAATTGCTAAACTCTTTTGTACTCTTGTCTAATTAATCTAGTTGGGTAATTTTGTTTATTTTTCCTTTGCTAGCTTGTATTTTGCCAATGGTGAGAGTAACTCAAAAATGTCCCTGTGAAGTCTCCAGCATAACTGTGTCACCTGGCAAAGCAGTAATTTTCATTTCCATCAATGGTAATATTTCTAAACTCTTATTGAAAATCTTTTTTTAATATTCAGCTCCGTGCCGATGTTTTGCAAATAACAGTACAAAATAACAGTACTCAAAAATTACAGAATATATATTGTCATTATGATAAAACAAACAAATATATACTTATTTGAACTGTGCTGGTGTGATTCTACTCAAGATGTAGCCCAAGTGTCTTAAAGTGTGCCAGCTGTTTGTTTCTAAAAGCTCAGGTATCCATGGGTTTGTTTTCTTATAACCCAAGGGCGGTATGACATGCACCAGCCATTGTTTGCATGCCAAACATGCCAGCAGCAGTGGGCTCCAGAATTCATGGACCTCGTAAACAGTGGATACTGGCCAGCTACCACCAGCTCTTCTATATTGTATTCCCTAAATCTTTTCAGCAGTGTAAGAGAACTGAAAATCATTGCACCGGCACTGTCCAGACAAGCCTTTGCAAAGCTGCTGGAGCATCGTACAAAGTGTGGTGGGCGGGTTAGTGTTCATCATATAATAGAATTGCATACCATATGTAGACATCTCCAAAGTAACATTTAATATAATGCATCTTTCAGTCAGGACCAGTGTGTGGAGACACGCTGCAGCGCAGCTTCCTGGAGTTTTCATATTGTGCTTTTGAGGAAGATAACTTGTCCTGTGGTGCACCTTTCACCTGCCCCGCTTGCACCCCAGACATGCTGGCAATCTCTGTGGATGGCAACAGGAAGCTATACAGGTTCCTCAGAAACGGAAGGTGATATTTTTTTCTTCCAGGATAGATTGATCTGGATTTTTTTGGTATTCAATATTCAGCATGGATAAATGTTCTGTTTCGTTTCTTCCTCAGCTCTGACTCTTCTTTTTTTGAAGGGGCATTTATCGCAGAAGACACATCTGTGTCTGCATTTGTTGATGTCTTGCATAAAGCTGTGAAACAGGCAGGTTTCAAATTATTTGTTAATTAAATTACTATGCTTTTACAGCCCAATTTTCTTTGCATTGGTGAAAAACTGCCCTCAACTTCAAAATACAAGGTATTTTGTATTTTGTATTACATACAAAATACAGTATGTTTATAGTGTGTTTAATTTACATCACAGCTACCTGGACAAGGCAGATGTGGGAGCTCCACATGGACAGCAGCGAAGGAGACTTCTAGGAGAACCTTCAAGTTGGACGAAGAGGGCATGGAGGTTGCGGTGTGTCGGCATGGTTTCCTCCTTAAAGCGCTTAATATGTTTAGAGGTGAGATTATAATAAATTGTTTGCTGTCAAATGTGACCTTTGTACTGTTGTTATTTGTATGTTGCTTTGGACAAAAGGTAAATACCATACTCATATGGAGAAGCATCTCAATTATTACTATTAGTTCAGCTTATACCACTGCTTGGTTGAGTTTCCCATTATGATGCTCTCTTTAGAATGTACAATAATAGGATATTTGCATTTCTAATACAACTTGTATATCCCTAGGTGAAATCTTTGCCTACCCCATGTATCTGCACAAGGAGTTGATGAGTTCAAAGCCAAGGTTTATCGCTATGGATGTAATGTGTAAATACTGGCCATATTTACAAAAATCAGCAAACATTCTTCCTGATCTCCAGGAGCTAACATCAATTAGGCCTTTCCTAAGCGTCATGCATGCTACAGCACATTCCACTAAGTGTGAGGTATGTTCAGCGTTTATTATGTTTAACTGTATCAAGTCCCTCTGCTGCGTGTCAGGGTCCTGTTCGCCTTGTCGTTACTTATTATCCAATAATGACCAGTGGAAAATACATTATCCCTTACATGTCTTTTTACTTCTAGATTACATGGAGTGGGAAAAACCAAGAAGGAGCAGGGTCAACTGCGGGGGAGGAAGTTGAACAGGTGAACAGCTACCTCTCCCGCTGTGCCTTGACGACTAAATACATGTCGAAAGGAGGTGATTGTAGTATTTCTCTTCTAATGTCATTTTTTTATTGCTTATTGTATGACATTCACTCAACATTTACTCTCAACAGCACGTTTGGATATGCTTACAATCCATGCTATGGCCTGGAACTACAAAAAAAACACAACACTACATCGGGCATTGTCTGCAAGATATGTGAAGGTGTGTTCTCTGTAAATGGTTTCAATTTTGGTTACTGTGAAGCTTTGTGTAACTGTATTGTTTAACGGTTGCATTAGACTTGCAAGAGGCTTCAGGAGGAGACTGCAAGTCTAGCGGACCTTAAAGAAAGCTTGGCTTGCACCGATGAAACAGTGTGGGTGTCTGATGTTAGGGAATGGGCAGCTGGTGGTAAGTTTGAACCAATAACATGTTTCACTTTGTGCTTCCTCATTGGCAGTGATCATTTGGAACATGATATTTAAGCTGCCTACAGCTTACTATACTGCATGCCACTATCTGTAAGCCTTTTTTGGCACCCACCCCCCCTCCCGACTCGTCCTTCTTTAAACTATTGTGTTTTTGTGCTGTGTTTCCAGACACGACAGGTACTTCCCTAGAGCAGTCCATTGAGGGACGGTACCTTAACATGAGGCAGCGGAAGCAGGCTCTATACCGCCAAAACGGTATAATTACATTATCTATAGATAATTGCTCACTTCATTGTTGGTCACTATTTTTACCTTCTGCTTGATGTCTTTACAGATAGTGGCAAGTTCCGTCACCGCCTCCGCAGAAAAATTGCTGAGAGCAAAAGACTATTATTAAAAGACATAGAGACCTATAACAGCCATGAGCCTGCCATGCCAATTGATGTTAATGAAATTGAGCAGTCGCTATCAGGAGACAAACCGTCCCCAACATGGCCGTGGGAAGTTCATGGCAGCAGTAAGTTGAGTTTCCTGAGGCCTCTGATTTGTTTTGTAAAGACTCAAGTCAAAATTGTTATTTATACATTTTATTTATCTCTGTTGTAGCACAAATTGAAGACAAGTTAAAGATGTTAAACAAAGCCATGCTGAAAATGAGGCTGGAGGAGGAAAGGTCAATACTTGTTCAGGAGATGGCCCAGCACTGCTCATGGTTGCAGAAGTTGCAGGCAACTCTTAAAAAGAAAATGTCAGAGGAAGGCAAGTTTCATCTTTGTAACCATACCAATTAACAAGGAAGTGATGGTGATAAGGACACCATACTTTAACTTTACCTTGCAAGAGACGTATCTTACTAGAAAGCAGTTGCAAAACATTACACTGACCATCTAATTTTGGTGAGTTATAACAAATATTACAAAGAAAGTGAATATGTCATGGTAATTTGGATTTGTTTGTCACTTTTCACTTACAGACAAGCGAAACAAGGGCCTTTCCTGTCTCTGCAGAAGACGACTGTCTGAAGTTTCAGATTTGTTAAAAGAGGTGCTCTTTCAGTACAAGGCTGTTTTAGGCCCTCAGGGCTCTGCTATGGTACTGGAAGAGAAACAGGAGACTGAAAGTGATTTCAGCAGTCCAGATACCAGTGAAAATGAAGAGGAGGATTGCAGGTAATGAATATGTGAAAAGTGTCTTTTTTAATACTTACTTTGTAACCTGTCAAATTGAGTAAAGAGAACAATAATACTACATTTGTTTTCCAGAGTTTGAATAGGGACATGTTTAATGTCTACTCCTCTGTCTGTTTGTGCCTGTGTCTCTCAGGGAGGAGCTACCGAGCAGGTGTCTGTAATTGCTTGACTGAAAAGGAGGGGCAGCCGTTCCGAGTTCCTTCTCTCCTGTATCACATTATTACACAGAAAAATTACATAGTCCAGGTTTAAGTAAAGTGAAGACTATCAAAAAACTATTTTGTTGTTTTTTGTTTGGCATTGCCAGTCTTGAAGCTGCATATATATATATATATATATATATATATATATATATATATATATATATATATTTTACAAGCAGCATTAATATATATATATTAATACATAATACATACATATATATATATATATATATATATATATATATATATATATATATATATATATATATATATATATATATATATTTATATATATTTTTTTTTTTACAAGCAGCATTAATATATATATATTAATACATAATACATACATATATATATATATATATATATATATATATATATATATATATATATATATATATATATATATATATATATATTTATATATATTTTTTTTTTTACAAGCAGCATTAATATATATATATTAATACATAATACATACATATATATATATATATATATATATATATATATATATATATATATATATATATATATATATATATATATATATATATATATATATATATATATATATATATGTATTATGTATTAATATATATATATTAATGCTGCTTGTAAAAAAAAAATATATATATATATATATATATATATATATATATATATATATATATATATATATATATGTATGTATTATGTATTAATATATATATATTAATGCTGCTTGTAAAAAAAAAAAAATATATATATATATATATATATTTTTTTTTTTTTTACAAGCAGCATTAATATATATATATTAATACATAATACATATATATAATATATATATATATATATATATATATATATATATATATATATATATATATATATATATATATATATATATATATATATATATATTCTATATAAAAGTTTACCTCCTACCTTAATTGAGCACACCTAAAATTTTAACCAAAGTCTTCAGGTGTTCTTATAGACAGTTATAGGCAGGTTTGTTGAGCTGAATCTGCAGGACTGTTGACACTGTGGGTCAGAGTGGCACTCATTTGTGCTGTAGGAGTAAAAGTCTGGATTATGGATTATGACGTTAATGTATTTTTGACTACATTTTTATTTATCTTCAATCTCATTTGTTTTTATGCTACTTTCAATGTTATGTTGTGTCTTCCAATGAGGTGTAATGAAGTATGTGAATACGATATGAACGGGATGTTTGGTACAATAAATACAATTTTACTGGGCTCTTTTTGCATTATTTCCTTATGTAAAAAAACGAAATATAATTATTTACCATGATTTACTTAGAACATAAATATTTTTGATCATATTAACCTATTTAATCCCAGCGGTCACAATTGTGATTGCAAATTTCCTTGCATATTTTAGTGTGGTATTAAAAAAACAACTATTTTGAAGCAAATCTTTATAATGCACATTTAAGATGTCTACATGAGCTCTGGCCAGGTCTAACATCGTTGGGTAGTTTGGTCAGGTGACCACACTTCTTGGTACGGCCATCTCAACACAATGACAACGTGTAAGCTCAGAAATGACAGGAACATTTTCTAAGTGAATTTTTGAATAGCTCATAATTTATTTGCACACATCATAATGAAAGGGTTATACATACATATTAAAATTATATTAATGCATATTTTATTCTGTTGTCAGGCTCCAGATAAATGAAGACGGTCACAATTATGACCGGTAGTATAATACAGTATATGTCCCCTCTATGTCATTCTGTGTCATTCATATGAACTCTCTTACAGACTGATCTGAAAACTACATCTATCCATCTGTCTGTACTTCTGTCTGTCTATACCTTTGTCTATCTATACTTCCTTTTGTCTGTCTGTCTATCTATACTTCTGTCTGAAAACTATCCATCCGTCTGTACTTCTCTGTCTATACCTTTGTCTATCTATACTTCCTTTTGTCTGTCTGTCTATCTATACTTCTGTCTGTCTGTCTATCTATACTTTTGTCTGTCTATCTATACGTCTGTCTGTCTATCTATACTTCTGTCTGTCTGATTAAACGGGTTAATGATGATTTGCTACAAACACTTCAAACTGAGCTGAAGATTATCCATGTTGATCATTCATACTGGTACATCACTACTGCATTCAAAATGACAGCTGGACATTACTGACGTGAGGAGCAAGAAGAGGGGATGAAGATGAATGTTTAACACTGTTTCTATGTTAATTATACCGAATGGTGCATTGTAATTGTGTAATTGTGAAGTGTACATTTATAAATACTGTTTTTTTTGTTATACTGCCAACACTTATAGTTGGATAATGGCAAGTTGCTCTGGGTTCATCCATTATATTTATTGGTGTTCATACAAAAATAAAAAATACTATTCCATCAATCATCATTAACGTCATCATCATCATCATCATCATCATCATCATCATCATCATCATCATCATCATCATCATCATCATCATCATTATCATTATTATTATTATTATTATTGTAGTATTACAAAATTTCATTCAAATATTTCCAAATTTCATTGGATGGTCTGACAATACCCATCAAAACCCATACAAGCATAAAGTTAGAATATAAAAGGGGGAAAAGATCAAATACTCCAATATTTTAATGTGATTCAACAAAGTTTGTTATCCATGATGAGGAGAACACATCTGTGTAAATTAAACTGCTAAAAAAATGCACATTTAAAAAAGCTGTAACTCAAAGTCTGGTTAGCATATCAATGAGAAAATCATCAGGACAACTGCTTATGCTATGTTTACTAAATAATGTTGAGCACAGTTTCAGACATACATGGGAAATTGTATGGAAACTTTTTTAAAAAAGTGCTCACAGTAAAATATCAGCCTGTCCCTCCTATATGTAATAAATGTTTGCACAATAAACATATTTAGAAACATAAAAACATACAAAGTTGTCTATTAAAGATCTTATTTATTTAATATTTATATTTTTATTACTAAACATTTTAAACTACATTACCCATATGTCTGTCATTCTATCAATGGAACGGGAAACATGGCGCTGTAGTTCATTGAAATGGGCAGGGATGCTAGGGTTAGGGTTTGGATCTCGGTAATGGAGTAATTTTTCACAACGTAGAAACACTTTAAAGTTAACTTAATGTATGAGTAACGTAATATTCACACTAAAACATACTTTGTACGATAAAGCGCCGTTTTATATGCGTTAAAAGATAGTCCAATCACAACGAGTTCTGCGATAAAGTCACAGCCAATGACAACCCAGCTGAACGGAGACGTCACACTCACTTGCCCATTTATGGTAAATGACGACAGCTCTCCTTCGGTTCCAGCTAAAGGGAAACGATTTAATAATCTAGTAAAATATAATAAAACTCACATTTTAAAACGAAAGACTCCTTTGTGTATTTAAACTAATGTAATATATTTTAAATATATTTGAAAGAGATATTTTTTTGTAAACAATCTAGTATTTTAACTAAAATGTGTGTATAGTGTGTATATTTTATATATATATATATATATATATATATATATATATATATATATATATATATATATATAATATACATAAATGATAATATATATAATATAAAATATACATTATGAGAAAATTTAATTATAAATTATGAGGAAAAAAATTATCCAGTTACAAAGGAAATCTATTACAAGAGATAACATTTTATGTGAAAATATTTTCTCTCTAAAGAAGCACTGAACAGAATTACATAAATATTGATTGTTTTCAGTGTTTTCCTGAACACTCATTATCTTCAATTGTTCGGAGAAATACCTGCTATACACACATGCAGAAATATGTATTTCACTATCGCTTCATGAAGTCGCTGCATGACTAGAACTAGTGGATGGCAATGAATATGTCTTTTACCAAAACTCCTGATGAGCACTGGTGCTTCTTTGATAAGGGCAACAATAGGGGAAAAGATAAATTACTATTTTCAATATTGATTTTTCACATTTCAAAGAGATCATAAGGAGTCCACGTGAAGACTTTTAAAAAATGTGACAGAGAGAAGGGTGCACCTCCCTGGACAGATCCTAAGCATGCCTGAACAACACCCAAACACAGTTATGAAGTGGACACCACCAGGAGAATGCAGGGGAAGACCTGAAGAATGTCAGTGTCCCTTAGGAAGATGTGGAGAACAGTGATGATGGCCACAGATTGGATACATTGGAGGACACTTGTTTCCCAGTGTACCCAGCACTTGATGATGCTGTGAGTTCACACATGACTGTAGGATTTCTCAATGTTAAGTGGTCTGTTTGTATGAAAATGACACGAATATCTCAACATATTGCAACATATACTACAGGGAAGTAGGGGGGGAGACCACATCATCCTATCAGAGCAGTGACTGGTAAGACATCAGTAAAGGGGACAGATGTAAGGTAATTTAAACCACCAAGAATAACAAGTTTCAGCTAAATCAATCTCATGCACACGCACGCACGCACACACACACACGCACACACACACGCGCACACACACACACACACACACACACACACACACACACACACACACACACACACACACACACACACACACACACACACACACACACACACACACACACACACACACACACACACACACACACACACACACACACACACACACACACACACACACACACACACACACACACACACACACACACACACACACACACACACACACACACACACACACACACACACACACACACACACACACACACACACACACACACACACACACACACACACACACACACACACAGAACAAAATTCTAAATAAACAAATATTGTACATAATCACACTATATCACCTTCTATTGTATGTATGTTGGAAACTGACATGTATATTACATATCGAAACGTGTTTGTGACGACCATTATGGATACTGCACATTCATTGTAAAATATTAACATTGTCTTCTTTCATTGAAATTGTGAATTATCCAGTTCTGGAATGTCACGAAATGTTGAACATCTACCATAAAAAACACTTTACTTTGTATAGAAATATCACAAAATTACTATAAAAAAAACTTTATTGAATATCAACATGTACAGTAAAAAAATAAAACAACATATATAACAAAATTAATTAACTTAAACAAATGACTCCTTGGGCTCCCAAGTAGGAGTCCACTGTTTTCCACTGAAAACAGAAGGGAGACAATTACATTAAATGTAATATTTCAATTATTCAATTGGGAATGTAACTTCAAACACATTTGCTCATTCTTCAAAATAGGTCTAGGTAAAAGCGATTGACTTCAATATGTGTGTGAGAGTGAAAATAGAGAGCAAGAGCAATCTCATTTCTGTATTTGTCATTTAGTAGAACACATACCATGCTGCACAAGGCTCCCAGTCAATGAGCAATTCTGTTTGGCCCTATGACAGGAACAACAGTACATGTTTGCATTTTGCTTCTGTGATTGACGGGTATTTTAACTTAACATCTTAACTTAACTCTTGACTAGTTTGACGTAAATAGAACAAATAAAGTGTATTATGGTGTTCTATTATGCATGGCTTACCTTTCTCACTCTTTCTTTCATAGCACTCCTAATTGGATAAACTCCTAGGTGTGTGTGGTAGGAGCAATCTGAAGGCATCAAAACTCAGATTAGGAACCCAACAACAGCAATTACATATCCAGGTCAAGCATTCACATCAAAGTGATCAAATATCAAGTCTGAATGCAAATTTATTAAGTCATTTAAACTTACTTTTTTTTGTTTTGTTGCTTGTATCCATTTTTGCCTCTGTGGGATAGAAAAAACAGACATATATCCGCTAAAAAAAGGGCAAACAATTCAACAATGGTCTTGTTCATCATAGCATTTATTACAAATATCAATATCATAAATAAAAAAACTGACAAAAGCAAAACATGCCTGACTTCCGCTTTCTCTTTCCTCTTGACCCTGTGGTTTTGAAGAAGTCAAATATCAAACTAAGTATGAAGCGGTGAACAATTAAGATATATTTTTATACGTGTTCATTAAAACAGGCACACATTCACTTGCTTTCTCTCACACACACACACACACACACACACACACACACACACACACACACACACACACACACACACACACACACACACACACACACACACACACACACACACACACACACACACACACACACACACACACACACACACACACACACACACACACACACACACACACACACACACACACACACACACACACACACACACACACACACACACACACACACACACACACACACAACATCCACACAAACCCTCATGTGTAACCTTTCATACCACAAAAATTATCATGAAAAAAAGCAAGTGAGCAAATTAACCAAAACATGGCGGAATGTTGCTTTAAAAGTTAGCGGTACGAGTTACCTTTTTTAGGTATGTCACCCGCCTCCTCCACGAGGCCTTCAGCATCTTTACCCGGGGCTTCCTGCTCCGTCTCCACACCGGAACCTTCCAGCCCCACCTCCTCCACGAGGCCTTCAGCATCTTTACCCGGGGCTTCCTGCTCCGTCTCCACACCGGAACCTTCCAGCCCCACCTCCTCCACGAGGCCCTCAGCCTCTTTACCCGGGGCTTCCTGCTCCGCCTCCACACCGGAACCTTCCAGCCCCACCTCCTCCACGAGGCCTTCAGCCTCTTTACCCGGGGCTTCCTGCTCCGCCTCCACACCGGAACCTTCCAGCCCCACCTCCTCCACGAGACCCTCAGCCTCTACACTGGGGCCTTCCAGCTCCACCTCCTCCACGAGGCCTTCAGCCTCTTTACTGGGGCCTTCCTGCTTCGCCTCCTCCTCCAGGAGGCCTTCAGCCTCTACACTGGGGATTTCAGGCCCTGCCTCCCCTGAGCTGCCCTGCTCGTCACAGGGGGTGAGGGTCAAGGTGAAGACAGTGTCCTCGCTCGCCTTCCAACCTGTTCAAATTTGAATAGAAAAAAAGTAGGAATGAGGCTGAGCTATAATGTATTATAAAAATTCAACAAGGCAGATTACTTGACATTCCCACACACAAGAATTTTAAGACTATATTTCTTAGCTTTTATGCATTTACATATTTCTGAAAAACAGGCAAAAAATGGGCTATAGGCTATATTTTACACTTGATGCAAGTTTACATGATGTTGGTTAAGGTGTGAATAGCTAAAGGTAAAACAAGGGGGAAAACAGGGTGAAAACAGGGCGAAACTTGGTAAAACATACACCAAATATCAAACTGGCATCTAAAGAAAACCCAGCTATGTTTTACCAAATTTTCAGACTACACTTGATAACCTATATTAACAGGGATATGTATTGAACATGGCTGGAATTATAACCTTAAAACACCAGAGTATTGTTTATTTATTTATTTATTTATTTATTTATCGACTTAACTTTTGTTCGACTTCAACAAAAAGTAGTTCTAGCTTCAGTGAAGTGTCATTTGCCATTATTGTCTTGTCCATGTAACCAACATTCCACAATGTTGAAATGTAATATGATTGTCATTTGTTGTAACTATAAATATTTGATAAGTGCTGAAAACATAGGGAAGAATTGACAATCAACTGTATACTATATCTCACCTGCACAAACCAACTCATAAAATGCTATCATTTTATTAAGGTGTTGTGTAGCCAGCGGGTCGAGGTTGCATCTTGGGGTGAGGCAAGATATTTTTGATGTCTTTTTATTGCCCTCCTTCTGAAGGAGGAGGAGTGGCTTGTAGCCCATCGCATGTAGCTTCTCAAGCTGCAAAGACATTTATTTGTAAAGGATAAAATGCATGTTATCAAAAAACCTGAGTGTAAATTCAGTTTGAGGCAAGATTTGAAATTTGTTTTAAGACCAAACATTGACAAAAACTGCCCCTTATTACATGTCATATACTATGTTCCTCTGATCAGATTGACAGAATTTGAATGCACTTATGACCAGCAAAAGCAAAATTACTGAGTCATCCTCAAAAGTAAATTTTCTATTTTGTAAAATTTATTGTGTATGAAAAATAATCCCTGAATTTGATGTTAGAATTATTAATAGATCAGGACTCAACGTTAAATTATAAAAGTGTTTAAAAGTCTAAATCTGGTTGCTACTTGTATGAATTTGGTAGCCCTGTAGATATATATTCCACCCATCGATAGATTTTTTCCACCCCAAATCAATAGGTTTACACTGAAAATCAATGCATTTTAACACATTGCAAATACATAACAGGATTAGTTCTATGAGGAGGAAGGTGGGACATCTAGGATCCAGGATTTAGTAAAATACCCAATATAGCTGTGTTCTGTAATTTGGTGAACCTATTCATACTGTATGTTTTTTTTTTTGAGGTTAAGTGCTCACGAAATAAATTAATTTTCTGTTGCTTTTTGAATGTTGTCATGGATTCTGCATTCCGAATGACGGTGGGAAGATCATTCCACCAGCATGGAGCCGTGAATGATAATGTTCTGGAGAGTAATTTTTGGCAAAGGGTACTTAATTCATTAATAGGCCTTTAAGGAAGCAGTCAGTGACCTTAATGGTTAAATCTGCTGGCCTATTCCCAAAAGCCATAACCAATTTGAACTCACACAGGCACTGACTCCAAACATTGATAGCACTGATGTTCTATGCAATTTTATTACTGTTCAATATTTAATACTTAATATTTAATACTTAACACTTTTGATACAATCAAAATCACACAATATACAAACTATATTTATCTTTCTATTTTAATGTATATAGCGTTTCAGAACTATTTTTATTTTATTCCTTGTTGTTACATTTCTTGTGTATGAACACTGAAAAGTGTTGACACTGAAAAGGAGTTGCTTCAATCTTGTTTTACATGTGTATAATAACAATAAAAGGCATTCTATTCTATTCTATTCTATTCTATTCTATTCTATTCTATTCTATTCTATTCTATTCTATTCTATTCTATTCTATTCTGAAGAATCTGCGTTTAAAGTTAAACTCAACTTTTATCAGTAGTACCTAAATTCCTTATGAATATTACATGAATGCCATGAATACATTAAATTCATTACATACTACTGAAAGGGGGAATAACATACTCAATTTAAGTCAGTTTTTCAATAAAGATTTACCTGGCTCGCAACTTTGAGTTTTTAGTTTCGGACCACTGTGTGTTTGAGTTTAACATGCCTACACTAGGCTTTAACTATGTGAAAGAGATCCTTCAAGTTGCTTTTGCAGTTTAAACTGTTTAAAGGTCGGTAAACTCTAGATTTCAGAATTCTGGTTTAAATCACTCTTTTCAAAAATAAAAATAAAAGCATTTGAAAAAATATATCATGATCTTCTGTCAAAAATGTCACCCAATCAGGACTGGTAAAATGTGGCAACCCTATTAAAAAAGGTAGTCTTAATTGTACACACCAAAATTATGGCTTCATCCCGCATGGCTGCCTCATTATGGTTTTTTTTTAGATTCCCAAGCCACTCCCTCTTCTTTATGTCAAGGGCCTGCAGCCTCTTCATCAACCGAGCCTTCTTGGGCTGCTCTGCCCCACAGGCCTTACAAATCTGAGTGGCACAGGGCATGACCTGGGGGCAGTTAGGGCATTTTTTTTTATTAGAGACCATGTTGTCTGAGAAAAAAAGAAAGAAGAAAGAGAAAGTTATTTATTATGTATAATATAGGCTATTCATAGAAACATTCTGAATTAATATCACACTATATTATTAGAAAGTGCCTTTGGGTTTGGTGATCTACTAGCAGGGTAGGTTGGTAGTAGGTTGGTAGAATCTAAAAACAAAAAACAACACTCATTTAGGAGAAGGGAGTTAATGGGACAGAGACAATGAATTTACGTAACAATGGATAAAATATACATTTTTTTGTGATGGTGCAGCTAAATATAATTTTATTTTTTAATGAGCACTGAAGATCTCAAAAACTAAAATGGACGCAGTTTTGTTCATTTAGAGTCTGGTGGAGTAGAGACCTGCACTCCCACGGGACCTACATTTCTTTTCTTTTCTGTTTTTTTACTGTATTTCTATGTTCTAAGTTCCTTTGTTCGCGTTCATCCAAACGCAACCATTTGTTTATTTTCCTTTATATGTATGTATGAATGTATGTATATATATTATATATATATATATATATATATATATATATATATATATATATATATATATATATATATATATATATATATACATATATATATTTAAGTTCAAGTTATGTTATACTGTGTTGTAATATTTTCTTTTATTATTATATCTTCAATTATTATTATTTATGTCAATGTGTATTATTATTTATGCAATTCGCTTTGGCAATATTGTATTTTTACATTCATGCCAATAAAGCAATCTTGAATTGAATACATACATATACATATATATATATACATATACATATATATATATATATATATATATATATATATATATATATATATATATATATATATATATATATATATATATATATATAGCAAGGGGGAGCAAGTGAAAAAATAACAGTAGCAGGCAGAATATGCAATGTATTAAAAAAAACAAAAAACTTATAGGCTACGTTTACCCGCGGGCGAAAACAATATATATTTCGGCGGGAGCGGGACAAAATCTTGCGGGAGCGGGCGGGAAAATCCGTTCCGCGTAGGTCTCTAGTCTAGACTCTAGAGGGCAATCCACTGAAAGAAGTCCGGATAATTAAACACGATTACGTTGCAGGATTACAGCCGTAAAAACCTGAACCGAATATTGTGCAGTAAGCATTTTAAAAGGTTTTATATCAGACAAATGGAAACATCAAAGCAATGTCACAAAAAAATTAAATAGGGCATAATGCAGTCATGACAATACAACATAACGTTACATACTTGACTACACTTTTGCATGTAACGTTAGCCTATTTAATCGAATTATATAATATAGGCTTGTTCATGAAAAGTCATAATTGTAGCCTACCTTAATCAACGACTCCAGAGGGGAAGTAATTGAGGAGAGCGCCGTATCATCCGGATATTGTAAAAAAAAAAAAAAAAAAAAAAAAAAAAAAAAAGCCGACCGAAAAAGTAAATTAAATTAATTAAAATTATTTTTATTATTTCAACAGGGCATCAGAAGAAACTCCTTGGAGTGGAGCATATATATATATATATATATAACTGAGCAACGTCAACTTATTGTATAGTGACAACATGTAGGCCTACCTTTTTGCTGTAAGAAGCGCAATGGTTTTTTTATTTTTTATTTGAATGTTTAAAATTACATAATTTAATATCAAGTCCTTGACACATTACTTTTACACATATAGTGTAAACAATATAGACACTATAGTTTAAATAAAAGCCCCACTCGGACAATGTTCTGGCTTACTGTAATATTTCACCGGTAATAAGACCGAAATAATATTATTAAAAAAAAGAAATGAATGAATACAATGATAACATCGAAATAAATGTTGATAGATGTAGCGTTGTATAGTCTTAAAAATGTCAATAAACAGCAAAGCAACCCAGCTTTGAAATAATTACCGAAAAAGACCGAGAAAATAATACATAATTAACATATATAAACCGTGATAAGATCTCGTGAATAAATGTTGATTAAACAGCTTCCCTGCTGCTGCCCGACTCTCAGAAAGAATCGTGCTATTGCACGAAAGATGCATCCAATTGAAATGCATTAGTTTGAGAAACGTGCTGGATTTACGAAAATAACGAAATAAACGTGTCCCTGCCACGAATAAATAGATTAATTTACGTGACCATATCACGAATTGCCGTGTGACTGGGTTGCTATCACACATGTTTTGGACCTGTCCAGCTCTTTCTTCGTTCTGGGTGTCAGTATTCAATTCTCTCTCAGCGATTACATCCATAGACATACCACCATCACCTATCATTGGCCTTTTTGGGGTATTGCCGGCTGGGTACTCGCTTCCCACTCATTTCTCTAATTTGGTTGCCTTTCTCACACTGCTTGCTAGACGAGTAATTTTATTAAAATGGAAAAGCCCTCAGCCTCCATCTCACACATACTTGATGAAGGATGCCCTATACTTCATGAAACTAGAGAAGATTAGACATTCTTTGCAGGGGCCTAACAGTACTTTCGTTAAAATTTGGAAGCCCTTCCTAGCATATGTTAAGACCATCCAGCTGGATACAGTCTGATTACCCCAATCCCCCTTGACATGTTCATTGGTTGATTAGCCTGTGACCCTTTGTAACATTTATTGTGTATTGGGATGGATGTTTAAATGTAGGTTTATGTGTCTTTCAGGTCTCTTATGTACACTTGCATGTGTACATTCACGCATACCTGAATGTACAGAAAAATTATTATAATTGTTTTTCTTTTGCTTTGTTTTATTTTTCCATTTGTACCGTAACCATCAACATCAATGTATTCCTTCTTCTTTCTTTTTCTTTTTTTCTTTTTCTTTTTTTATTATTATTATTATTATTATTTTTTTTTTTTGTTTCTCCCTTTTTGTTATGGTTGTAAAATGTTTAAAAAGCAAGAAATAAATCATAAAAAAAAAAAAGATTGCTTATGTCCCTTTATTGTAAGTTGCTTTGGATGAAAGCGTCTACTAAATGCTTAATTGTAAATGTATGACACACACAAACAAGTTTGCTCTTCTTTTACACTCTATTAAGTCTCGACCCTGAAAATGGGTTGCAGGTCAACACTGCAAAAATGCTTTTCTTATTCTTACTAAAAATTCTTAAATCAAGATGTTTTTACTAGATAAGTAAAATGATATATTTCTCTTGTTTACTATATATAGTAAAGTCTAGTAAATTCATCTTGTTTTACGAATTGTTAGATATTTAGACACTGGAAGGAAGACAAAAATACTAAGTAAGACAAGCTTGTTGTTGTTGTTTTTTGTTGTTGTTGTTTTTGTTGTTTTGTTTACAGTGAATATCCAAGCCAATATTTAAGAGTCCAAAGCAGAACTCACTGACATCAGATATAGTAGGCCTATAACTCAAAGTAATAATTTACTCACACTCGTGTTGTTTCAGACCCATAGTATATGACTGTTTCTTCTGATGAACAGATCAGAAATAATATTTCAACTGTTTTGTCCATGCATTGAAAATACCAAAACAAAATTAGACCATGTTGACCTAATATGGATGAGGAAAAACATTTTCTTATTAATATGGTTTTAAAAATAATGCCTTTTGTCTTGATACATAAAGATATATTAAAATACCATCAGACAATAGAAATGAAACTCAGAAAAAGGACAACTTGAATAAAGAAGACTTTTATTAATTATTTTCTTTCTTTGAGCTTGATGCTGTTTTTCATGCCGTGATTGTTTTAGAGTTTTACAGTTTTTGTTTTTCAGTAAATTAAATTTTTATGTTAGTTCCTTTGTTTGTGTATAATGTTAATAAAACATTGGAACAAACTCTGTTCTTTAAATTCATTTTGACAGGGGAAAAAAATTAAATATAGATTCAGATTTATTTTACAATTACACTTTCAAAATCTGTGATTATTTGTGATTACATATTTTAATTGACTGATAGCGCTAGTTTTTATGTTTAACATGGACATTTTGATTATTCTTGATAATCAGTACATTATTATAATAATTATGTCACAAAGCACCTGCTTTATTAAGTTCTGGTCTAAGAATTTTAGATGACTAAATTACTACTACCCATTATAAATAGTAATTGTTTAATTTATAGAATTTTCACTGCTCTAACCAGTGGTACTTACATGATCATATGCCTAAATTTAGAAACATTTTCAGAAGAGATTTATTTTTGATGTTTACCATGTAGAAGCTGTACCAGCTCCATTCACCAATGCTGCGTCCCAATTCGCCTAATACGACCTAAAAGTATGTACTCTTTTTTTAGAAAAGAAAAAAGTACAGCTTTGGGACATACTACTTTGTCATCTTTAACGGACTCTGTTGCTTAGTTACGCCTGCAAGCCATTACCCTCGTCATCTCACTTTAGAAGCTGCGTGTGATGTCACCATCGGCCAGAGTTGCTGCAGTCACCATCATCACCTCAGGGTCTAGTCTCATGGTTACTATACCTACTCTAGCCTGACTATCTACCTACCTGTGTTACTTACCTGAGATCACCTTCATCTGTCTTCTGTCATCAGTCTTCTGCTAAAGTCCTCAGTGGTCCGGGTCTCCAGATTCCGGCTCTCCATTCTCATCTTCAAACAGAAGGAACTCCGAAGGAACCCATCCAGCGAAGTCATCTGCAAACTATCAGACTGCTGCGATACTGACCATCGATTCATCCTGCTTCTTCTCTGCTTTCTGCTCTAATAAACAACTGTACTTTATACTTACCTTGTTTGTCTCCTTCTGTTGCATGACGAAATAATCATTACCGTCCCTCAGATTTGACTGACTGAATGCTGTTACAGTGCTGAAGAAGGAATGCATCCTTGATGTACACCTTTTACTAATATTAAACCATCCTGTGTTTCCTCATTCTGTTCGAACAGATCCATCGATGACTTCCATCAAAATTATATCAGTTTAAAGTTTCTTCTATACAGGTAATTCTAGTGTTGTTGCTGTTGTCACAAGACAGTGATCTTCTGCCAAGAACATCAGGCCAATCCTCTCCTGTCCAGAAGGTGGTTTGTCTTCGTCTGGCATCTCAGCTGAGACCTGTCCACTATGGGTGACCCTACCAGTAGTTGTGAAGTACCAGTGGCGTAGCTCTCGGCATCACTGATGCACACAAGCCCTCACAGCACGTCAAGCTGCAAACCATATGAGGGACCCTAACCTACCCTAACCAAACTGCTCAAAAACAACCGCACATAACCAACCAATCTAAACATCCTAACAACCACATATCAATGCACGAAAAACCACTCCGAAAATCCAGCAACCGTCCATAACATGCTAATAACCTCTCAGAAAACCTTGCCAAACATGTCAACACCATCCCAAACACTGTGACAACCAAATAGCAATGCATTAAAACCACTTAGAACAACCTAGGAGGAGACACATGACATCAAAAACATCCAACCAATTTCACAGCAGTATTCTTAAAATTCATCCAAAAAAAACCCCCTAACTTTCTCTGTGGAAATAAAAACGTACACCACCATAACTCAATATTTACATACGTAGGCCCCGCTGTGCGATACTCCAGCCTCCATTTGACGCTTTGATGACTCAGTGTCTGGGCTTCTTTCTTCTGGGTTCCTCAGGCAGGGGCTCTTCACTGATGTCCAAATGGATTCGTGGAGGGAAGCTTCTGCTGGGTGCGGAGAAGCTTTCAGTGATCAGGACGCGTCCGTCAGGCTGCTCCGTCTCCACCAGTGAAGGGCAGTTGAGGGTCTCCCACAGCCGCTGCTTGATCTTCAGTCCCAGCTCAAGGCTGTAGGGACGGTGCCGACCAGAGCGCGTCATCTTCATTGGCTCCACCACAGAGCGATAAATGTCCTGGTATTTCTCCACGCTATAGCCGTGGATGGAGACAGGCTCTTCCTGCTGACACACGTCCACTGAAGAGACTGAGGGTGCTGGATGAATGTCAGGAAGGACAGCTGCGTTCTTTAGGTAGCGCTCGTCCAAACCGGTGGGTCTTTGAACTTCATCCGAGATGCAGCTGTAATTGTGATCTAACTTGATTACAGCTGCTAACTGTGAAAGGTCTTGAATGGAAGAAAGGCCCTCCACCAAGAATCCCCTCAGGTGTGTGGGACGAGCCCTGGTTCTTCTTGAGCGACGCTGTTCCATGCTGATGACTGTAGAGCAACTTCCCAAATTAGACAAATTGAAGAAACGTTCTAATCTGAAGAGTTGTAAAGAGCTTGTAGCATGAATGATCAGACTTCAAGGTTTGTTGTGTTGATTTCAAATGTCAACTGCAGTTGCTACTCGATTAGAATGTTGAGGCTCGTTTAAATGTAAACAACATTTGATATCAGCAGCAAGTCAATTAGAGCAGCATAAGCACTACATTAATAAAGTTATATGCTTCTCTATTACCATTATCATCTTTATGTACATTATTTAGGGTGGATTCCTCTTCTGTATATGCAGTGGTGTCAGCATTATTTGGAACTGCTCTGTGTTTGTTCACTTTTTTGGACATGATGAACTTATCTGTGTGTTCAATGAATCTTTTAAGTGAACGAATCCTTGCATTGACTCGTATCTCCTTTTGTTCACTTTTTGGCGTTCATTATTGCTTTGGTGACTTTTCCGGCCTCCAGAAATTGACTATAGCACTATATGACAATTTATAAGCTATTTTTTATAGGCCGGTCATTTTTGACCGGGAACACCACAAGTGTGACTGTGTGCCATATCTTTTACAAAATAAAAGTTTCAAAACAAAATTCCTGGTGAAACATTAGAGTAGACTAGTGTGATCAACAATACCAATTTTCTTCAGATTTTATTTAATATTTCTAAAATTATTCAAAAATGTAAAAAAAAATATTCAAAAAATGAAATGCCTATACTCTCAAATAAATGAGGCCTATGATTATTCAGATGCAAATCAAAATATAAAACCAGTCCTAATTGAAAGAGAACAAGTTGACAAAAAGATTGAATCCAAGATTGGGTGAAAATATGGTATAATGAGGGATTTATAAGATATTTTTTATAGGCCGGTCATTTTTGACCGGGAACACCATAAGTGTAACAAGGTAACAAAACTCCCACAAAAAAGTAAGAACATTTCCCAAACGTTTTTGAGATTTAGTTATACCCTTTGGGAACAAAGTCACTCAAGTTTCAGTCCAAAGTGATAACATTAACTAGTATTTTCGCGGAAAAGAATATCTTCTCTGGGTCAAATTGACCTGAAAGAGCTTTTTTGGGTCAGGGTTGTGAAACTGAAGCTTATGATACACGGGGCAACATTTTGAGCAATGTTGCTGAATGATGTTGCTGTGTGTGGACATTTTCCCATTGAGAATGTGTAACACATTTCTTTTTGGATATCCAGATAGAAATGTGTTGCTTCCACAAAAATATTAGCAACAAATAAGAAATGTTTCTTGAGCACTATACACTGTAAAAAAATGTTTGTGCGATTTTGTTATTTCAACAATTTTTTTCAGTAGAGATAACTAGATTGTCCAGACAACAAGGCATTTTAAGTTTTCTTGTCCTCAACTAGACTGAAAGTTAAGTGAACAAGTATAATTGTTGTTTTAACTTAAAAACATAAGTTGAACTGTTCTGGATTTTACTCCAATTATACTTTAGTCTATTTATTTAACTACAGTAAACTAAACTTAATCTACTATGTGCAGCTGATTTATATACAACACTCTAATTATATAGATATGAGCACATTTATTTAACTTACCGTTATTTAATACGTACCATTCCACACCATATAAACCAAGTATTAATTCAAGGAGTCAATGCGTAAAGAGTTTTGTATTAACACGGCTAGTGAAAACAGCGCCATCTGGCGGAGAGGATAATTATGTACATCCAGGAAATGCACGTGCTGTATGCGCGCGCCCCCGTATCCCCTCCCCCACCGACTGACAGACCAGACGCCATTTCCATTCAATCGCAATGCTGAGCAAATGAGTAGTGTTTACACCGGCATAGTGTTTTATCTCATTAACAGTATGAAGTTTATAACATTATATTGTGGTAGGATGGGGTGTGTGTGTGTGTGTGTGTGTGTGTCCGTGCGCACCTAAACTCAGTAGTATATTCCTGCACAACCGGAGGCTGCAGTTTCAGGACCCCAGTTTCAGGACCCCAATTCTAGGACCCTCATTTTTTGTGACAGCGCCACCTACAGAACTGGATGATATAGCGGTGTGCTGCAGTTTCAGGACCTCAGTTCTACGACCCAGGTGGTTTAGTTAGTAGCCTACATAGTATCAAGATATTTAATCTCAGGAGTATATTTTATGTGTTTTTTTAAATTAAAAATGCATCAGAGGTTAATTACAAAGTGTGTAATACCTGCTTTGATGCACAATTTTAAATTTAAACAAATTAATTAACACAAAATATAAATAAAAAATGTATATCAATCTTTAAAAAAAAGTTGAGTACCTTAAATCTTAATTTCTTGAATTATACTCTGTATTGATTAACCTCCTTAAGTTTAACTAATTAGTTCATTATCAGGGAAAATAAAGATGGAATCAGTATATGCAGTCACTAAATTACAGTCAGATATTTTAAAGTTTGTAGAGAGGCAAGGCAAGACTCAAGAATGATTGAAGAATATATATTTGTCATTTTTGCAATAACAACAGCACCAAAAAGACCCCTTTTTCATCAGTTGCTGCACAGACAGAATGATATATATATATATATATATATATATATATATATATATATATATATATATATATATATATATATATATATATATATATATATATATATATATATATATATATATATATATATATATATATATATATAATATGAGTTAAGTTAACACTTTTGCACTGCACTGTTGGAGTTGTAGAGAGAGAAAGCCAAACAGAATATTAATGTTACTCATGTCTAATTCCAAACTCCAAATGTGTAAGTATATAAGAGCTATATCCACCAATTGAGACCATGGTGCTATACAGTTGAAGCTGCATACAATGTGAGGTAACTATTGTAAACATTTCCTATACATCTTACTAAGCTGGATGATGACTGACAGTCCTTATACTAATCTGGTGAACATGGTAATTTTGATAAATGAGCCAAGGCACAAAATGAACTGTAGATAAAATTAATAAAAAACTGCACAAGTTATAAAAACCAGCAAGTGTTACAGAGATGAATATACAAATATATATTGTTATAACCCTCCTATTTTGAAGCGCTCCATCAGAAGAAGACACCACCAGTTTCTAATGAAAGGCATGTCCATCTGAAAGATGTGTGACATTGACAGATACTATATTAGCATATGCTTGGCAAAACAAAAACAACAAAAAAACACTGATGAGACTTTATCCCGCAGTCATTTCTTCAGTGATGGCGTGGCAATCCCTAAAAGCAAAAAAAAAAAAAAAGGTAACACGTCAAAAGCCATTGCCATCTCGGTTACATTATGAAATTTACATGATATGCAGAATGGAATATAATAATATTTATTTGGAGAGGCTAAATATGCATTTATTAATTACTGCAATGTTATGCCCAGTCTTTTCAGTCTAGCTCCAAGGATAACAAAAAAACATTTGTGCAAGATTCATACAGAAAAATTATAAAAAAAAAATTAAAGGATTAATTTTCAACTTTTTAATCCTTCACAGATATCAGTACAGGCTATAAGAACGTAGCCAAAGTATAAATGGCTGAACTTGTCAAACATTATGCATCATTTAGACAGACTAATATTGTAGTGCAACCAGGCAGTCAGCGCAGTTATATTTTATTCGTAACTATGGTAAAACAATGAGTATTCAGCAAGTCTGCCCTCTAATACAGTAAGCTACAGGTAATCGTACACACCCTTACCAACATGCTTTTGTCATCTTTTTAAGTTTAATTAATGTGCTGGCAGCTGGCTAGATGCATTATAGTCATTATAAATCAAAAAGGATTTAATAAATCTCAGCCACACCACGATCAAGAACATCCTAGCCTAATTAATAAAACTAGCACACAAATTCTTAATTTGTGTGAATTAATTCTTAATTCATAGCAGTTCACTTACGTACATTTTGTTTCATGTAAAAGTTATAAAATAAAATTTGATTGAATATCAGTACTCACAGTCTGATCGGTGTCCATAGTCCATCTTAAATTAGTGTTTTGGTGATTAAATTCGGTAGGTGGTGCTGTCACAAAAAACTAGGGTCCTAGAACTGCGGTCTTAGAACTGGGGTCCTGAAACTGCAGCCTCCGGTTGTGCAGGAATACCCTTCTCCCTAAACTTAGAGATATCTTCTTTGACTCGCGGTGCAGAGCGGAGGATAGAAACAGGCGACTGAGGCGAGAGAACTTTTTACAGGGAAATATTATAAAGTAAGTGTTTTATCTAATTTACCATTTGTTTTTCATAATTTATTGATTTATACCAATATGTAACTTATATGCTGTGCGCGTTTACACGAGCCAAAACTTTTCTCTCAGGGGACATGACTCACCGTACAGTGCAGACATGGAGTTTACTTTTAACCAAGATAACACAAAGTAAGTTACGTGTATAACCTCATCTACAAAGTGCATTTATGACATTATATTGTTTTATAATTATATTTGTGTGTGTGCGTGTGTGTGTTGTGCTCCCAGAGCTGTTGAAATACAGAGTTCCTAACGTTACACGCTTTTACCTCGCGGGGTTCATGGAGCTCTCAACAACTCGCGCCGTCTATTTGTTCGAATGGTTGGAGGTGGACAGCAGTTTCACTATATTTGCTGCAATTTCTGGTAAATATTAACTTTATGAATTTAAATAATATCAAATTGTGAAATTTGAAGTATTCAGCCCTAATTAAATCACATTGAGTCATTGTACAGTGTAAACATTGCAACATGTTGTCAATAAGCCTATAAAATGTTTTTTATTATTTTTATTTTTTTAAATGTTTTTATCTATTGCTCCTTGACAAGAAACTGAACTGGTTTACGGATCGGATGAAGCTACATCTCGCTTCACTGCATGGTCTCTCTCTCAGATCGCCATCAGATACAGATAAGTTTCATGAAACTCCTTGAAAATTATTAAATGTGAGTTTGAATCGATACAGGTAAAATAAATAACTATTAAAGGGTAAGTTCACCCAAAAAGGAAAATTACCTCATGATTTACTCACCCTCAAGCCATACTAGGTGTATTCCAGACGAATACAATTTAACAAGTTATAATGTAAAATATGTAGCTTCTGGCGGGACGGCCTTCCGTATTAAAGTTACGGAAAAAGTGTAACTGGCACGGCGATGTCGTCAGACGTAGAGGGGAAGAAAAACGCAACTGGCGCAGCGACGGCATCGGACATGGTGTAAAAAAAAAAACGTAATTGCCGCGACGATGACGTCGGACGTGGCGTAAACCTTTTGAACTTCGAGAGGCATTACACTTATTTCGTAAGTTGAAGGCGGTCCGCCAGAAGCCTTTATTAACCCCCCGGAGCCTTCTGGATTATTTTTATAATGGATACAGGGCTTGACATTAAGCATGTTCATGTGCTTGTCCAGAAAAAAGTTTGATATTTTGTGTGTGTGTGTGTGTGTGTGTGTGTGTGTGTGTGTGTGTGTGTGTGTGTGTGTGTTTTAAATATAATTTATTCTGAAACATTAAATATTGCTTCTTAAATGTAAGTGACTTTAAGGGAATGTTAATTTAAGTGAATGTTAATTAATTGTTTTGCTATGAACTGTCATATGAAGTCAGTGTCATTTTCAGTCGTGGTGGTATTCAGGAAAACAGGTCAAGTGTTGTAATGTCTTCTCTAGAGGCTGCACAAGTGTCAACAGCGCGACCTTGTTATCGTCAGTTCATTATATATTATTATCCACTATCAATCGCCACTTACACTAAATTAATGCAATCATTCTTGCATTTTGGTGATTCGCTAGCTATTTTTTGTTTTAATCAGGTCCATCGGGCAAGTAAAATTCTCTTTCACATGTCCCTTCGAAAAATCCACAAGCGTTAATGTCGAGCCCTGGGATAGATGCACTTTTTTTCTGGGCTTCAAAATTTGGGCAGCCATTCACTGCCATTTATAATTTTTGGATTAGCCAGAACTTTTTTTAATATAACTGATTCAGGGCTCGACATTAACGCTTGTCTGGGACAAGTGGATTTTTTGAAGGGACAAGTGAAAGAGAATTTTACTTGCCCGATGGACAAGGGCCTGATTAAAACAAAAAATAAACTAAAGTTAGCGAATCACCAAAATGCAAGAATGATTGTGCATTAATTTAGTGTAAGTGGCGATCGATAGTGGATAATAATATATGATGAAATGACGATAACAAGTTTGCGCTGTTGACACTCGTGCAGCCTCTCGAGGAGAAATTACAACACTAGAGCCATTTAAGCTGTTTCCTGAATACAATCACGACAGAAAGTGACTCTGATTTCATATGACGGTTCCATAAACATTACATTAACATTCACTTAGTCACTTACATTTTAGATGCAATATTGAGTGTGTTTGTTCTATTTCAGCAGCGAAAATCGTTCACAGCAGAACCGTAACGCGTCTCACAGCAACTGAACGATTCAGTGTTTGAATGAATCGTTTGAATGAACGATTCAATGACTCACTCATTAAGACGGCCACCTGCTGCCACCTACTGGAGGTTTAGTTTCATGTTTAAACATACTTTCTAACATTTGTATTTGTCTATTCAAAACTACAAATCTCAAAACATTATTTAATGTAGTTGTGATTTTTCAGTGTAAATTATTTTATTTGATTGGTAACAGCCCTTATATTGTCTTATTTTAATATAATGTATTGATCAAATTTAACAATATAGAATGAAACCTGAAGCAGAGCCTTTATTTAATAAGATTAGGGGGAAAATTCCCTTTATAAAAGGTAAAAATATCCTACATTTCAAATGATTCAATTTTTTATTTTAAATCACAAATATGCATATTTAAATATTTTAAAGCTGATTGAACACTGGGGAGAATATTGCTTCAGAATAAATTATATTTACAACGCACACACGCACGGAAAAACAAAAAAATATCGAACTTTTTTCCGGACAAGCACATTTTTTATTTGGCCAAGTGAATGAACGATTTACTTGTCCGAAGGACAAGCACATGAACATGCTTAATGTCAAGCCCTGTGATTGTATTCGTCTGAAACAAGAATGTAATACACCTAGGATGGCTTGAGGGTGAGTAAATCATGGGCTAATTCTCACTTTTGGGTGAACTAACCCTTTAATATGACAGTGGTTTTAAATGTTGTTTTTGTTGCTTTTTTGCATTTGAATATTGCACTTTACTAGTAGATACAGCATGAAATAAACATGTATGAACATCAGAGAATATGTTTAAAGATACAGTACAATGTATGAAATCTGTATTGTCTCATGTAATCGCAGTGTTTCAACTGCGCAAACGTTAATAAACGTCAATAAATAGCTTTTAAGCAATGTCATGTCACATTTACCTCAGAAAAAATATTCTCTCAGTTAGAAAAAGTATATTTACTATATTGCATAGTTATTGTATTGCTGTTCTTTAGTATTTAATGTATGTTTGAATAAATATTTAATGACAGCACCACTTAAAATTTGTATCTGTGTCTCATTTTTTTCCAGCCAGATGATGATGAGAGAGACATTGTTCATGGGGTTAATGTAGGGCATCTTGACCATGAGTGAGGACATCAGACATGATAGTGCCTTCCCAGATGATGTTGTGGATGTGGATGTCATACTGGACGGAGATTGTGGTCATGGATCTAGAAGATGCCCTAAATGCCTTTGCCACACTGTTTGGGCTCGAGCTATGAGGTTATCCAACTTTTTATTTTATTTTTATTTTTAATCTAGGTTTAATGGTTGGGGAGAGCTGCAAAGCTGAAAAAAATGCAGTGAGGTAACACTGGTGCATATGTGCTGTTTATGCTCATTGATAAATGTACTGAAGCTTGAGAGCTTACACATTGTTAATTAAAATGAACTTAAATTAAGTTTATATTAAAATGGTATAAAGCCAAATCAGAGGTGTTTAAGAGTCTGTGCCGTTTCTTTTTGCAATTTTCTGAAGAAAGGACATTTCAGACCTTTTGTGTGGTTGTTTTTGGTGTTTGTTTTTGCAATAAATATAAATGTGTACTGATATGTGTTGCTGTGATTTTAATTTATTTATTCTAAATCAAATGTAATTTACAAATCAATATAGTAATGCAATTAATACTTATTAAAGCAGCTTTGCAACCAACTGAAGTGAAGTTATGATGACTAGAACATTTAAGTTCAGAAAACTAAAGGGAAGTTTTTATTACTAAATGGAATTAGTTCAGATAACTTATCCAATAAGTAAGAGAAACTTTAAAAAACCAATGCAAAAAGATAACAAAATATATTAAGTTAAGTCAACAAATAATTTTTTACAGTGTATATATATATATATATATATATACTTTCTGGTATATGGCTGCATTGACCTTGCTCAGACAGGTGGACCAACACCAGCAGATGACATGGCACCCCAATCCATCACTGACTGTGGAAACTTTACACTGGACCTCAAGCAACTTGGATTGTATGCCTTTTCTCTCTTCCTCCAGATCCTGGGACCCTGATTTCCAAGGAAATACAACATTTTCTTACATCAGAGAACATAACTTTAGACAACTCAGCAGCAGTCCAGTTCTTTTTGACCAGTCGACCAGCTCCTGATGCTGTCTGTTGTTCAAGAGTGACTCAAGGATTGCGACAGCTGAAACTAGAGGTCGGCCGATAGTGGATTTTACCGATACCGATAGCTAGGTTGGACCACACTTGCCGATAACCGATTAATCAATAGTTTTTAAAAAGGTACTAGATTAAAATAATAATAATAATAATAATAATAATAATAATAATAATAATAATAATAATAATAATAATAATAACAACAAATAAAAAACACACAAAACAGTGCTGAACTTTATTACAAGAAATAAAAAAACAGTACTGAACCATGAAAATGTACTAAATTGCATATGTTAATATGAATATATTAAAATAACACGTTCTAACAGAAAAAAATCTACAGAAAATAACTAAAACATTAAAATATTACAAATAGATGTTTCTTTAGCTATAACCTAGAAACATGTATGTGAATGTCAGGTAACAGACTGCAAGTCCCATTAGTTAACAATGATTTATTAGCTTATTTAGCTAGCTTACATGAATGATATGCAATATACATTTTACACCGTGTAATAATAGTTGAGCAATACAATTGTATCTTAATCATTCATGTTAGTTCATTGTGCATAAAAAGGTTAACAAATAAAACTAACAATGAATAATACTTCTACAGCATTTATTAACCTTACTTTATGTTACAAATGGAATATTGCATATAATGTATTATAATGGATTCCTGTATTATATTAAGTGTCATTTCATATAAATCCAAACAGTTTGCTTTTTTTTAGAACACGTGACAGTTTTCTCAGTTTTCAGCAGACCCTTCTCAGAGCTCTCGTAGGCTACTGTGTAAAGACAGCACCCTTCTCAGCGGCTCCCGCAATGGATGCAAACCGGAAAAACTATCGGTATTGATTTTTGCCTATAACCGATTGTTCCACAAATCAGCTATCGGTACCGATTAATCTTCAAATCCGATGAATCGGTCGACCTCTAGCTGAAACCCATGTCTTGCTTACGTCTGTGTGTAGTGGTTCACGAAGCACTGAATCCAGCTGCAGTCCACTTTTTGTAAATCTCCCCCGTATTTTTGAATGGATTTTGTTTCACAATCCTCTCCAGGGTGCGGTTATCCCTATTGCTTGTACACTTTTTTCTACCACGTCTTTTTCTTCCCTTTGCCTCTCTATTAATGTGCTTTGACACCGAGCTCTGTGAACTGCCAGCCTCTTATGCAATGACCTTTTGTGTCTTGCCCTGCTTGTGCAAGGTATCATTGGTAGTCTTTTGGACAACTGTCAAATCAGTAGTCTTCCCCATGATTGTGTAGCCTACAGAACTAGACTGAGAGACCGTTTAAAGGCCTTTGCAGGTGTTCTTAGTTAATTAGCTGATTAGGGTATTGCACCAGGTATCTTCAACATTGAACCTTTTCACAATATTCTAATTTTCTGAGATATTGAATTTGGGATTTTCCTTAGTTGTCAGTTATAATCAGCAAAATTAAAAGAAATAAACATTTGGAATATACCAGTCTGTGTGTAATGAATAAATACTGTACAATATAAAATTTTCACTTTTTGAATGGAATTAGTGAAATAAATCAACTTTTTGATGATATTCTAATTATATGACCAGCTCCTGCATATCATGAGACTGGACAACACAGTGACCCCTGTAGTCTGTGCACCACGCAAAATATACCAATAGAGAAGTCAAAGAAAATTAAAAGCTGAACTGAATCACATGACTGAGCTGGGTGTGATAACACCCATAACTGAGGCAATGTAGTGGGTATCAGCCATGGTTGCATCAAAAAAATAATAATAATATTGGTGTCAGTAAGGATTTGCATAGATCCAATTCATCTTAACAAAGCTCTCCACAGACCATCTGCTAAAACCCATTGAACAGATCATTGCAGATATACCTGGTGCCAAAGTGACATTCTGGATGCTAAATGTGGGTTCTGGCAAATTCCCCTTGATAAAGCTTCATCCAAATTAACCACATTTATGTCCCCAACTGGTCGTTACAGGTTCTTGAGGATGTCATATGGAATCTCAACAGGCAGTAAAGTCGTTCAGAGATTAATGGAGCAATTATTTGCTGGACAGACTTATGAAATTGTAGCTGACAATACTCTTATCTGGGTCCGGACACAGGAGGAACACAATGATCGATTGCAACAGATTGTAAACAACATGTGTGCAATCAACATGAAACTTAGCCCGGACAAATGCAGGTTCAGAGTCAAATAGTATGTGCGTCACCTGCTAACTGCTGATGATGTCAAACCTGTCCATGTGACATACCAACACATTAAGAAAAACAAGCTCTGCAGCAGTTCTTTGGTGTGACAAATTACTTATCCAAATTAATTTCCCAGCACAGTGACATCACTGGTCCTTTAAGGCAAATACTTCATGATTCAGATTCATGACGAGACATTTGCAAGACTGGAACCAGCTCTGATCACCCAGTTTTTCTGTATTTTGATACGTCTGTACAAGTGGTTCTCCCGGAGGATGCCTCCCAACATGGCCTTGGCGCAGTATGCCTACAACAAGGATGCCCTGTGGCATTTGCATCATGGGCCCTCACACCCATTGAGTCTCATTACGCTCCAATTGGAGATTTGATTGTAGCCATGATTTTACCTGTCACTGTAGAAACTGATCATCAGCCATTGATAACCATATTTAAAAAGCCACTCCACACAGCCTCACCCCATTTACAGAGTATGATGATGAAACTCTTATTGCTACCTGTCCCACCTTTTTTGAAACATATCGCTCTCATGAAATCCAAAACGAGCCAATATTTGGCATGACATTTTAAAATTTCTCACTTTCAAACATTTCACAGCAAATTACACGTGGTGGGTATAAAGGGAACTGTCCTATGCTGTTTTCGTTCATATCTTTCATATCTTTTTTTGTTTTTCTGTTAACATTGTGCAATTTCACTCTGGTTCCGTCCCGCTGGCCTGTAGTGTCCCCCAGGGCTTTATTCTGGCTCCCGTTTTGTTTTCTATTTATATGCTTCCACTTGGATCTATCTTTCAAAGGTATGGTATTAGTAACCATTGTTATGCAGACGACACACATATATAAAAATCCACCTATAAAACATGTCTCCCCGATTTATCTCCCTATAAAACATGCACATAATTTAGACACTGTGACTGCTTGCCTTGATGACATTAAAGCATGGATGTCTTTAAATTTTTTAAGTCTTAATGAGAGCAAAACTGAGGTTGTGGTGTTTGCCTCCTCTGTTGACAAAAACATTTCAAATTTAAATCTGAGTGTGCTGGCGCCCTTTGTTAAACCATACGTGAAAAATGTGGGTGTTATTCTTGACAGCGCCTTAAAGCTTGATAGGCAGGTACATAAAAAAAAAAAAAAAAAAAAAAAAATCAATAATTTCAGGTAAAAGTTTTTATCAATTGCGTGTTCTGGTTAAAACAAAGTCATTTCTCTCTTTTAATAACTTTGAAAGAGTTATCCATGCTTTTATTACCACTAGGCTAGACTATTGCAATTCTCTATATCTGGGGATTGAACAGGCTTCCTTGAACCGCCTTCAAATGGTTCAAAATGCGGCTGCTAGAGTTTTAGCGGGAGCTCGCAAATGTGAACATATTACCCCCATCCTACGCTCCCTCCATTGGTTGCTGTTATTGACTACAAAGTGTATATTTTTAGTCATTTGAATGAGTCAAGGTAAATAAAATATATATTATATTCATAGTATATTGCTTGTGTGTTCTGAATATACTGGTAATTAATTTGTAATTTAACTAAAACACAAATAAAGTATATTATAACAAATAAAGTATACCTATAATACAAATAAAGTATACTATTCCACAAAGTGTACTTATAATACAAATAAAGTGTACCATAACACGAATAAAGTATACTTATAATACAAATAAAATATACTTATAATACAAATAAAGCACATTTAATATCACTAAGCATGTAATTAGTCACTGTACTTAAAGTGTACTAAGTATACTTAAAGTTGTTCCAATTTAGCACACAAAAGTACACTAAATACACTTAAAGTTGTGCTTTAACACAATTTAATTACAACTTAAATATACTTAGTACAAAATTAGTTGTGTCAAAATAGCACACTTCAAGTTAACTAGTCATCAACACTTCAAGTATACTGATAATTAGTCTGGCCGCAATTATACTTAGCATACTTTTTTTTCACTAGGGATGGATTAGCACTACAATACCTTAGAGGCCTGCTGATTGAACACCACCCAGGGAGAGCCCTTAGGTCTGCAAATCAGAGGCTCTTAAGAGTCCCTAAAACTAGATTAAAGTCTAGGGGCGACCGGGCATTCTCTGTAGCCGCTCCTAGACTGTGGAACACCCTGCCTATGCAAACTAGAACTGCTCCCACGTTATCCATTTTTAAATCACAGTTAAAAACATTTTTATTTGATAAAATATTTATTGATATAAATAAATTGAAATAGAAAAAAGTGAATTACTGGGGGATAAAAACCTTGTGTTGGAGAGCTAGTGATAAAATCTGGTGTTAATTTACAAATAGTATATGCTTTAACACTTGTTTAGTAATAAAGCGAAGTGTTTCCTTTGGGTGTTCACATAAAATCAACATTTGCGCATGTGCAGAGCCGTTTCAAACTTCCCACTCATCCTACAGTCTCGTCTGCATCGTTTCCGGATTTGTCTGCACACATAACGGTACCAAGGTATTAGTGCTGCAACGACGCGTCGACTACAAAAATACATCGAAGTGCGTGAAATACGTCAACGCGTCAGACTGTTTGTTTACATCTCGCGTAATGGCATACAGGGAATGGAGAAAGTTGCATTCTATCACAAAAACAGATACCACTGTTATCAAAAGTATGGGAATACTTTAAACAGAGGACAAATAAAATGGCCATTTGTTCCCTTTGCAAAACCGATATGGTGTACCACAGCAGCACAACTGCGATGAGCGAGCACTAGTGATGGGACATCTGAAGCGAGGCTCCGGAGCTTGTGTCGAGCAAAAAGGGGCGTTCCAGATGAAGCCCCGATTCGAGGCTTGTATCGTTTCCGTGAAAATCACGTGACGATGACAAACGAGGCCTCGTTTTCTGTTGAATACGTCATTGCTTCATTCTGAGTATCGCTTTCGGATAAAAGTGGTTCGAAACCTTGCGCCTCTTGTGGGGTTTGCAGTAGGCATTTGCATTGGTGTTGAGGTGTTGGTTGTATGTAGTAGCGATATCATTATATATCATAGCTTGTATTATATATTATATTACATTATACTTAGTTTAGTAGATTATTAGAGTAAATTATACATAGTTCAGTAGATTATTAGAGTAAATCAACCTATATCTAGTTGAAATAGCCTACCTATACTACGTAATTATATATATATATATATATATATATATATATATATATATATATATATATATATATATATATATATATATATATATATATCCTATATTAGTAGTAGGCTAGTGTTATTATTATATATATATTATTGCTATTATTATTATTAATAATATTATTATAAGACTAGACTATTAGGGAAAGCTTTTCCCATCCCTGCAGTTTGCTGTTCCACAATTCCAGTCCCATAAGCACTGCACTCACAATAATTTATTTACAATCATTCTGGGCATTCACTGTCATCACTAACCCAAAGAAATACTGAATAGTTGAACACAAAGTTGTGTGTTTGTGTGAGTTGTGTGTACATAGGTTAATACAAGCAGAGTAAAATACTTTATTAATACACAGGCAATAGAAAAAGGGTGTTCCCACATGACAATTTGGTTGCTCATGATGAATAGATTTGTGTGCGATGCATTGCTTTGCACAGCAGGTGTCACTAGGGAGCACACTGTTTCATGAGGCTTCAGGTAAATTAACCTTTTGGTGAACCAATGGACTGGAAAGCCTCAGTGGTTCAGGAAACCTCATTTGGCCATCACTAGCGAGCACCTCAAAGGAAAACATCTCGGCGCTCTCCGGTGTTACGGTTTAACTGGTTTCCGTGCGATCTGGTGACCAACTTCCTGGTTCAGGTCGGATATTCTTGTGCTTGCGGCATTCTGAAAAGTTGAGATGTTTTTAACTCGTTGCGGTGCGGACGTGCCTGGAAAAAAACGAGCACGTCGCTTCCATTACGAGCGCGCTTATCGTGCGCCTACATTGGAAATAATGAACTTGAGCACGCAACATGACATGAACGAACGGCCCCTTAAAAGACAGCGCGCCGCAAGACAACAGTCACTAACCACCGAGCTACCCTGAATCAGCTCCAGATCTCTGGAAACCATGCTAAAACATAGCAGAACCCTGACTACATTTTATGGTTTGTGATGCTAAAGAACATTTCATGACATCTCAGACAACTGTAAATTTATGGCTACTGTGGTTTAATTATAAACGCTATCATAAACTCATATTTACCATAGTAAAATAATTTTCTTTGCCTCTTTATTATTTTATACTGTAAAAACTTCAACCACATTGGTTAAAAATTAATAAAGGTTGAAAATATTATATTAGAAGTTGTACTTATTTTTTTGTTGTTGTAAAGTTAGGGGATGAATCCAAAGGATTCATTAGCTATTTACAAAAAAGAACATTAGATTAATTATTTATTGTAATAAAAATAATCGCTAGACTAGTCGACTAATCGGAAAAACAATCGTTAGATTTGCCGACTAATCGGAAAAATAATCGTTAGATTAGTCGACAGAAAAAAATAATCGTTAGTTGCAGCTCTACAAGGTATAGTATTATTAGCGTATTATCTTGTCGTTTATTAATGAGCTTGTGTAATCACTTAAGCAAATTTTATTTATTTTGTATTATAATGTTTGTGTGAAAAATAACTTTATTATTTGCCTCATTTTACCCAAACATTGACGTATTATGTCATTTTTTGTTTTGTCATTTTCTGTGTGATATTGACATTATGCGTAATTATTGAACTGACAATGATTTGAATAGTCATAGGTAAATTTAGCTTATTTGTCATTAGGCGTAACATTAAGTATCTTTAATGGGGTTCCCAACCTTTATAAGACCGTTTATATCTTCCATCTCGTAACTACGAGTTAATTCTGGTGTTTTGAAATGTCATGTAAACGAGAAAACAGACGTTAATCAAATTAATTGCTCTTGAAATAATATTTTCTGCATTATTCAATTTTCAGCATTATTCAATGTGTTGACGTGATTTCCCCTGAAACAGCTCCAGCTGTTAGCAGCTCCTCCCCTTTTTTGAAACAGCCAATAGCGCTTCGTTAATATTATCACAGTTTGACTAGAGCGGACCTTTCGAGGAAGGAAATAAAAATAAAAAGAACAGATAAAAGAGAGACAACAACTACAACTGACTCCTAGCCATTACACATTATTGCATTTATTATTAACCAGTTTGACTTTTTTCTGTCATACATCTACAAAAGCTCTTATTGAAAATTAACAGAGGTTAAAATGTTGATTTTTTTTAAAAAAAAGTTTTGTTTCAAGTCACCATGATTGTGATCAGTGTTTGCTTTAGTTGGACTCTTGACCCTTGACTTTTTATATAAGGTTATGATATTCATGATGTGAATGCTTGGCTAATGTGATCTGTCATTAATCTAGATCTAATCCTGCATTACTGTGCAAGTGTGTCTGAGCTAATGTTTTTAATATTAGCTTTTCTCTGGCTGTTCCTGTGTTTATAAAGCACATTTATTATGGCAAGAGAAAACACAACCTGGTCATAATGGTTATATTTTGATGTTGATATTATCATCATGTAATGACCTGATTGACTGATGTCATTCAGAGTATTTTCATTGGAAATTATCCAGAACAATTTGTTCCAGGAACTTGTTTCTCAGAAAATGTTCTCTCCTCCTGGACCTGTTCTGCCCTACAAAACAAAAAGGCAGTAATTGCATTTTTGGTTAAAAATTAGTTATTATCATTTTCATGACATTCAAGGCATCCTTTGTTATGTGACAAAACATCTTATCTCAAATGTGTGTCATTTTGGAGAAAAATGGTAGTCATTTGTACAGTAACTGCAAAAAGCCCTAGTAAAACAAAGCATGAGTACAGTAACATCCAATACTGTATTCTTGTTATGTTTTACCTAACAAAAAATAACCGTGTTGCTGCGCAGTGAAGTTACTGTTTCCATGGTGAACACACATAATATATAGAATAGAATAGAATAGAATATAACTGTCCATAAACACAGCTATCGGTGCAAGAGTTATTCTTTGTCTGTTCAACTTAAAACAGTCTCTTCGCGGCCGCTGTTTGAAGACTATGTCCGCTGTTTAGAGAAGGTAGCGAGTTGTGAGCAAAACTGACATCTTTCTCTTTACTGTAAGCATCCATTCTTTCAACAAAAACAAACTGCTGCAGAGCAATTTTATTTGGATTCCCCTTAATTATATTAACGTATGAAAATGTTGTCCCTCTGCATGACTGCAAGCTTCTGTTTTATCCTATTATTGTAGGCCTAATGTAACTTATGAAGCCAGGCTGTGTTTTTGTGTGTTGGCTTTTCCTTCTTCATTTTCATTAAGGGTGCAAAATTATTAATTTATTATTGTGTTAGTCATTACTTAGGCATTTATTAATGCCTAATTCATGCATTATTTTGTCATGGACCTAATTGAAGTTATTCCAATGAAACATTGTGATATATAGACATCAATATACATATATTGATCAGGGTGAAAAATATTGACCTAAAATGGTCAAATTAGTTTGGGTTTGGTATATCCATGTTCAGGAAAACAAATGGTTCCAATTATTTCAAATACAGTGTATCTAACACTCCCAGAGCCCAAGTTGTGGCAAAATAGCTTTTGGAGAATCTGTAGTTACTGCATTTTTCCTTGGTATGGTGCCACGTTTTGGGTAAGTAATACTAAGCAAGAATACAGTAACTGCACAATAGACGTAAAATATCAAATAAAAATAAGGATTGATATGTACAAAGAATAAGCTAATATAAAGTAACAAAACAGCCACATGTTCAGTAATCTACCTACAACTACTTGGGCTGGATGACAGGATAACTTTAAAGTCATTTTTCTCAGTTCTGCACTCTATGTAGTTACTGCCTTTTTGCTTTGTAGGGCAGTGTTGCTGTCTGTGTTTCCATTGCAGTCTGTGAAGATTGGGCTGTGAAGTCCGGTCATGTAGGACTGCTCACGACTTTCTAGATTTCATCCTCTGCATATAAGCTTAATAAAGCCCGAATCTCGTCGTTGGTCCACTTGTGCCGTATTTTTTAAACTCCATTGTTGATTCAAACTCTTACTGCACGCACTGCAACAAAAATGCTAATTTAAATCTGCAGTCCGTAACTTTTTGCACTCTAGCGGTTAATAAACAGAACTGCACGTGTCTTGCGGAAGAACATTGCAGCCGGAGCTACTTCTCTCTGTTTATGTCTATGGCGAGTCACACAAGGGCTGTGCTCCTCCGCAGTGGTATCTACCATTCTGGCCTGAAATAGTCCCAATATAAACACTTATTATAAGTGTACCATAATGCTTCAACGTAAGACAAAAACATGGTTTAGAAAATGGATTAATGTTCTACATTGTCATTGTATAATATTTGTAAATCCTGAACACAAAACAATTTATGGACAGCAGCTTTAATAAAAATGGTGGTTGAAATAAAAGTTAACGAATCAAAATCAACTTCTTTGGGCTTTGACTTCTATTTAATGTATAAACATGAAGGAATTCTTTACTCATTTTCTAAGAAGTGAAGACATCTGCAGGTATAAGCAGAATAAAGTCTTCTGCAAAGATTATAATTTTGTTCATTCGAACAGCAAACAACTCTTACTGCACGAACTGCATTAGAAATGGTCATTTAATAAAAAGGGTGGTTAAAAAAAAGTTAACCAATCAAAATGCTACGTGTACTCCATCAATAAGAATGTTTAGCACCCAAGTCCCACCCCCAGAAGATCCTGAACTTTTGAAAATGTACTACCTCGTGAGCAGGGACTTTCTAAGGGGGGATTTTTTTTAACCTGGAATGTCATTTAGAACCTGGTCCCTGTGGTCGAAACATACAGAGTATCACCCCAAAGCCCATAGTTCCTTGGGAAAGTTCCTGTGGTGGAAACATGGTTTAAATCTCTGACTATATGCTTGATGTGTAACTTTAATTTTGGTGATTGTAGCCCTGTGATTTTACAGCTTGAGATCCAACAGCAATATTAACAATTTCAAAAATATATTGTGCACAGGAGCTACTGGGTTCACATACATCAAGAATCAGCCTATGAATCTCAACAACTGTGACAATAGACAAACAGATCAACATTGAACATCACAAAACAAGATGAATTTGCAAATAAACAATTGAAAATAAAAGCTAGCAGGAACAATTAACAAAAATAATAGGGCAATTCAGCTGCAGTTTATTCATGCTGCAATGGGAGCCATGGATGAGTTTTGATTGGTGGCTCCCATCATCCATTGCAACATGAGGCATTTTGATTGTCACCATTGTTGATATTTGTATGTTGATTCTTGATGCCTGTGTGTGTGTGTGTGTTTTTTTTTTTAATACTTCAGATTAAAACACCACTGTTGGATCTCAAGCTGTAACATCACAGATTTACTGTTATAAAACATTAATAAAACATTAATGGCTAACCAATTAATAATGCTGAATGAGACAGGTGAATCGGGCCACTATGTGATGATAATGTCATCATCAAAATATAACCATTATGACCTAGGTAATCCAGAAAGCAAGGTTATTTTACCATCTTACATACACTGAACTCTCAGTTGATTAACCCATTTTTGAAAGGTAAGATCATAAATGAATGCTCCGGAACAGGTTATGTTCCTCAGTTACCTTAACGGAATTAAAGTCAGTTAAAGCTGAAGTCATCCGCATACTTACTCTTAAACATACCCAGATGTGTCACATAAACTGCCTTCTGGAATACCCCCCAGGTCCTATTTTCTCTTGCATATAACATATAAAAATGATTTATAAACAAAGTTGCTGCAGTCTAATAAAACCTGATGTTAAAAAGTCTGGCCACACTTTATACGGCATTAACTACTATGTACTTACATAAAAAATTAAGTAAAATGTACATATTTTGTTCATATTGTATTACACACACTTTTGCTGATATTGAGATGGGATACGGGTAAAGTTAGGGACAGGTGTGGTGGTGTGGGTCAGTTTAAGGATAGGGTAGGGTTAGGTGTAAGGGAAGTGCCAACTGTGTATTTATAAATGTAACTACAGAAATTAATTAAAAGCGTAAGTATAATGTAAAAACATATATGTACACAATAAGTGCATTGTATCAAATTATGAATTTAAATGTTAGTACATAGTAGTTAAGGCCACCTAATATAAAGTGGGCGCAAAAGTCCAACTAAGGCAAATACTGATCCCCATAATGGTGACTTCAAGTTACTAATTGTTAATCCTCACTTTATTAATCACTTCATTAACTTATTCACTTTTATAAACATTTTAACAACCTTATAGTGTGGCCACATATGTACACTGAGGGGAGTTAATTTAACAATGGCCATTATGTAAAGATTATGATTTTGATTTGGTTTGCATTATTTACTTTTTTGTCTGTATTTGAATGTTTATTTAGTCCATAAAATAAACCATGCTAATTATATAAGATCAATTTTTTTTTATTTTAGTTTTTTAGTTGTTGCAATAAACCTTCTAAAGCACATAAGGAAAAAACACTGACCAACACTATAACATGCTACATAACAAAATGAGTATATTATATAAAATCTACTACATAATATTTCTGACCAAAATTTTATTTCCTCATTCAATAAGGGAGTGTTCATTTTCATTCCAGTTCTGTGAGCTTTGACTTCTATATAAACATGAAGGAATTCTTTACTCATTTTCCAAAGGTGAGACGATCAACATATCTACTGGTGAAGACATCTACAGGTATAAGAACAATCATATCTTATGCAAAAATTATGATTTTGATTATGGATTTGTTATTTCTTTAAAGTGTGTCTGTATTTTGATGCTTATTTAATCCATTCATTTAATTCAGGTTGTTATAAAACATTTAGTAGTTGTCAGTTAACATTTTTTTGTAAGCTTATCTAAAGTGAGGACTATTTGCCTCGTAAAGCTTTTACAAAAGAGATTTAAAGGCTCTTAAAAAAAAAAAAAAAAAAAAAAAACAGAAAATGGAACTGTACAACTGGTAACATGATATAAGATTAAAAAAATACGCATCTTCAAAGTCATAAATTTTAAAAAAAATCTTGTACACCTCCAGAAAACACAACTGTGCAATAAAATTATATTAAGCCTATGCAATCTGATATAAACATACATTTCTGTAAAGTGTAAACATCACTGAATAAAAATGTACCAGTGCCAACACTGGATTACAGAAGTGCCAAAATACAACAAATACAATTTGTATAAAACAATTGATCAATTCCCCAAATTAGATGATTCAGGACTTTTATTTCTTAATCATATTTTGTGATTATTTTATCATTATTATAATACCTTTTCTGTAAAGCACTTTGGATTACCATCGAGTATGACATGTGCTGTATAAATAAACTTGCCTTGCCTAATAATATAATAAAACATTTTGCAGTGTCAAAACTATCTTAGTACTGACTTTAAAACATTAGCGAACAGACATGCAGAAGAAATCTGAGCCTTCGTAAAGATACTACGAGGCATACAGTCCTTACTTTAGATGAGCTCACAAAAACAGTTAACTGACAACTATTTTATAAATTAATCATGAATTACAGTAGAACTATACATGATAATAAAGCATTTATTAACACGCAGAGTAACTATTTCTATGTCTAAATAATATGTATAAATGTACATTTAAATAATTTATTAATCCTTTACTTACACTTTTTTAAATTATCTTGAACCACAGACAATTTCTAATTAACTGATTTGCAAATAATGTAATGGATACAAGTTAATAGAAGTTAGTTAAAATCAGAGACCCCTTCTTTTTTTTTATATGACCGTAATTTTATTTCCTTTTGCATTTAATGAGGGTGTTCATTTCCAATCCGGTTCTGTGGCTTTGACTTCTGCTTAAAGTATAAACATGAAGGAATTCTTTACTCATTTTCTAAGAAGTGAAGACAGGTATAAGAAGAATTATATCATATGCAAAGATTATGATTTTAAATATTTGTAATTGATTTCATTTTGTCTGTATTTTGATGTTTATTTAATCCATTAATTTAATCCATGATAATTATTTAAGTTAATAGATTCAAAAGTCTGCAACCACCCAGTCAAACGCATGGGCTTTTTTATTTTGTAAAAATAATTTTTTGAGCTATTTAACTGAAAACATCTTGAACTTTACAAACTTTCACAAACAATTTGCACTTAAATAATATCAATATAAAATGTCAGGGCCCTGTCTGAGATGAGATGATTATGTAAAATATATATTTTTAATAAATATATTTTACATAACAAATGTTTGTAAAAAACTGAAAGTGTACAAGATTATTACTGTAATAGAGAATTTGGCATGAATACCACAGGTTTGTGCAAGATCTTGTTCAGTGGAAGGAAGAGATTAGTTACCAAGAACGAGTGCACAACTTTTAACATTTTGTTAATGTTTTTTTTAAGGCTGTCAAACAATTCATTGCATCCAAAATAAAAGTTTGTGTTTACATAATATATGTGCGTGTGCTGTGTATAATTATGTATAGCTATTTGAATACATACATATATATTTAGAAATATTTGCATGTATTATATATATATATATATATATATATATATATATATATATATATATATATATATATATATATATATATATATATATATATATATATATATATATATATATATATATATATATATATATATATATATATATATTATATTATATTATATTATATTTGCATGTATAATGTATATATAAATATATATTTTTTTCTTCAATATATACATGCATATGTGTGTATTTAAATATACATAATAATTATACACAATACACATCCACACGTATTATATAAACACAAACTTTTATTTTGGATGCGATTAATCGTTTGACAGAACTATTTTACATTAAAGTATTAAGGGTTCTGAAAAAAGTTAGTTAAAGAAACATTGTATTTTAAATCAACACCTACTTATTATTTGAACAACTAATTGATGAATAAAGCGTTGTTTGCATAATATTATAGACAACATTTAGATGTGTTTATAATGTGTCTAATGTTAATATATATATATATATATATATATATATATATATATATATATATATATATATATATATATATATATATATATATACTGTATAATTCCTCAGATATGGAGAGTAAGCTGATATTTTTGGTGGTTTGCCTGATATGCTGTGCAGTGTCTTGCATTAAGGCTCAATCAACACCTACAAATTTGACTGTAAGAATTTACTCCTTTTCACAATTATTTGGTTATAACTAATAGGAAAAAATAACTATTTTCCTTTTAAACAATCATGGACATTTGTGGAATCTAAATGTTATTGTCATGAAAGCAGTTTAGGCTGTTATTGTTGACAAAGGAAACTAACCCCTACCCCTCCTTATTCATAGTCCAATATCACCCGCAATGATTGTGGAAAAACCAAACTATGTGTGGACTTGCCTAAAGGATGTGATCCTTCAGGAAGCTCTCAGTGTTACTTCACCTCAGTTGCCTTATCCAACATCAGCCTCACTGTTGAGCTCAGCGGAAACTCTTCTGGTTACATCGCTTTAGCAGCTGGAGTGACATCTAATGTGTCTCAGGTATACAAAGCACATTTAACAACACACAAACTTCAATGCCTCTGTGGACCATACTACTGTAAAACAAAAATGATAACTTGTCTTGACCAAAAGTCATAAAATTGAAAGCAGATTTGGTGCTCAAGAAACATTCATTATTATTAAAGGGAACTTACGTATCCTAGACTTACCGGTTTTCACAAAGACATTAAGCAGAAAAATCTTTTCAACATTGATGAAAAAAGTTTTTGTTGCTTAATGCTTTTGTGGAAACCGGTAAGTCTAGGATATGTAAGGTCCCTTTTGAATGGGAGCTTCAGCATGGCATCATGGAGTTGACGCTATATCAGGGGTTTCTAAACTTTTTAACAAGGGGACCAGATTCGATGTATGAGACGAGTCGCCGTGAGATGAGACCGATGTGGCGCGTAGCTGGCGCTCATTAACACTCGCCACCGGCTCGCTTTCACGGTCCCCCGCCTTGCTGCTTGCCACATACCCCCATCGCCCCTCGCAGGCCGGGAGGTACTGCACTCTACCCCTCCTCCCCCAAAGGAGAGAAAAGGAGGAAACTAACTTTTGCATTTAATGGGGGTTTTCATTTCGAGCCAGGAGCACAAGGAGTTACAGAACGAGTGAGGGGAAAGAGGAAAAGAGAGAGAGAGGGTACCTCGCCCCGCTGCTTGCCACAGTCTAAAACACATTTAATATAAATACTAGGGACGTCAATTGATTCAAATATTTAATCACGATTAATCTCACGATTGTCATGAGTTAACTCGTGATTAATCACAACTTAATTGCACATTTTTATCAGTTCTAAATGTACCTTTAAAATTTTCACGTTTTTAATACTCTAATAAACATTGGTATATGGAAACATATGCATGCTTTCTGCAAATGTGCATTTATTATTAGTGAAACCATACTCAGAGCATGAAGACTAGACATGTATCAAAGGTCATAGATGTTTTTCAAAGAACTTGTTCATGTCTCTTAAGCCTTAGCTTAAAAATTCAGAATAAGCAGTGATTTCTCTCATTTTAAGAATATATAAAGGGAGTTTTTACACTGGCAGTTTAGTTCAAAATGGGGCACGGTTTGCATGAAAACTTCATGCAAGTCATTTTTTAATCTGTCATGCAGACCAGGGAGCGCACCAGGGTACCGAACCTAAGTCCAGATCCTGGAGGATGTGTTTTGAGTTTGGTCGCACTCGAACTGTGCCGCGATTCACTTGAACATTGTGAGAAACACGAACTTGGAGCGTTCTTGTTCAGAAAAGTAACCTGCGTATTTGTTTAAGCCGATTGTAATGTATAGTGTAATAAAACACATGCACCGGAAATGGTGATGGTGATTTCCGGTTTCCGGTTCTCCGGAAAAAATGGCCTTTGGGGGGTAAAATGTGTGTTATTTTGGCAAGGTAGCCTGCTAAAATTCGCATTCCTGGGTCTATATATCACAAAATTGAGATTGCTTAACTTCAACCCGAGGACATGGAAAACAACCCGCGGAAAAAAACATTTGTTGACATTTGTCAACTAACGTTATGTTTCGCTCCATTGCTCTGATTGATTGTAGGTCTATCCAATTGAGGTCTTTCCTGGTTCGGTTGAAACACGCCCCATAATCACATCCCAATGGAGCAGTATCAGACTCATATTCTGACTAGAATTGAGTATGACCACGTCAGGCTAGTAAATCCATGATAAATGTTGGTGAATTGTTGGTTGAAAAGTATTCTAACTGGATCATTGTGGTTTTGGCTAAATGTCTCTCTTGATTTGCATGTTATGTTGATTAAGTCAGCGCTGTTTCAACTGACTTTAAACTTAATTAAATTACAGAGCGATGTGCAGCTTGCATTCGAGACCTCTGTGCCAAACTCAAATGCTTCTCAATGGTTGTTTAGTGGTCGTGTGATCGAGACACTCAGCATGTAAACGTGGATTTACCTGGATTTACGTAGATTTACGGTCACCTCGCTGACTAAGGCCCTTCTTCCCTGATCTCTCAGTTTGGTTCCAGTCCTGGTTGTTCCAAAATTCTTCCATTTATGGATGATGGAAACCACTGTGCTCATTGGGCTCTTCAATGCTCCATAAATGTTTCTGTACCGTTCCCCAGATCTGTGCCTCAATACAAGCCTGTCTCGGAGGTCTACAGACAGAGGGTGTCTTATGAAGCCCCGAACCATCAATTACGTGGCCCAAATACTCAACGGAAAAACTCACACTTGTCCTTCCTGACCTTCAGTCTGAAACTTTGCACCTTCTGACCTGCAGTCCAAATTACTCAAATGTTCTCTCACATCCTTTCCAGTAATCAGCAAATCATCAAGGTAGCAATGCACCCCTTTCAGCCCACTGAAAATCTGGTCCATTGCTATTAGAAACAATGCTGGCGCCGAGGTAATCCCAAATGAAGTCTCTGGTATTGATACATTCCCTTACCATGCGTCAAAATGGTAAGAAGATTTTGTGTGCTTGGGTCCATGTGCATCTTTAAGTATTTAAGCCTGGCACAAATCTATTTTACTGAACCGATGGCCCCCAGCAAAACCAGAAAAGAGATCCTTGATAAGTGGCAGCGGATACTAGCCTGACGTGGTCATACTCAATTCTAGTCAGAATATGAGTCTGAACTGCTCCATTGGGCTGTGATTATGAGGCGTGTTTCAACCGAACCAGGAAAGACATCCATTGGACAGACCTATAACCAATCAGAGCAACGAAGCGACGCATTGTCAAATGTCAACAGAGCTCAACTGCACTGTGTTGCCAAGTCCGCGTTTTTCCCCCCGCGGGTTGTTTTCTATGTCCGCTGGTTGAATCGACTATTATGTGATATATAGACCCATGAGTGCGAATTTTAGCAGGCAACCTTGCAAAAATAACACACATTTTACCCCCGGAGAACCCCTCGAGAAGCTGTTGTTTTGGGCTAGTAGTTGGCAGGTTTTGTTGTAAAAACTTGGCAACCCTATCTGCACGCGCGCTGAAATCAGGCTGGAATACACGATCTTTGCCGGTGTTGTAAAAAAATAAAATAATTTAATGATACACAGAGTACTTACCCAACATGACCATCATTTCTGATAAATTGTGAAGGTGAATGCATATACAAACAAGCTCTAGGATTAAACAAACAAGCGTTTAGGATTAGAAGAAATATAATCCAAGCCCCTTTGATGACTTGATGATTACGTTACTGTTGATCATCTGTCCGTCATCGTCTAAAGCCCGTCCTGATGATTTCATTGGTCCGAACAGTTTCTGTTCGGAGATAATCACTCCTCTATGGAGCAAGGCCAGACTGAACTGCTGACCTAAACATTTTGTGGGCGGGGCAAAATTCGGCTGGCATCCAGGCTAAGCGGATACTGCTCTGGGGTCAGAACTGGATTTACCGTTACCGTTACCATGACTTAAAATGGAAGACCATGGAAGGCGATCGGCTGGAACTTTACTTTATAAAGATTTAATTATGGATATTTTTCTTATGCAAACGCCTTTATTTGCTTTTATTTATTCACATCTATCCCCTCTATTGTCTTCTCCTTGGTGTTGTTGTACCTTTCGATGACCATCGTTTTAAGCACCTTCCAGGATGGGAGAACATAGCTTGGATCAAGCTTATTCTCAAAGGCCATGAAACCCTCATTCTCCACGAAGGGTTGCAAATTCTTCATTACCACACCGTATTAAAAAGAGCCTCATCCAATTCCCTCTGTCTGCCTTTTAAAAGAAGATAAAAGATGAAACCTACTTTCAGACAGATATATTGAAAGAAATGTAGAAATAGTACACATCTATTAAAAGTAGCCTACTGGTTCATTATTTGCAAAACTTTCTAAACAAACAAGTTATGTTTAGTAAAGTTTATGCTCGATAGCGATAGCTCAAGCTGAATATAGAACTGCAACAATTAGGAAAACCAAACTGATGTCTTCACTTGTTGTGGATGGGTTAATCATACGTAGGCCTATAAATGTTTTTCATGTAATGGCTAACTTTGTGAACTGTTATATTTAAATATTTACAGTGAAGCTGTATAACATGATTGGAGGTTGTGATTGGGACGTAAGTTTTTAGGAGAGGTTAACACAGGCCTAAGCTTTTAAAACTATGGATTTTCTAAACAAATTTTCCCAACTTTGTGATCTGAATTATGTATCAAACAATGCATACCTTACTAAGATGGCCCAGCAGTGTCAGTATCACAGATCATCACACAACAGATGTATGGCATCTCTTAGGTGAAGCCTCCATTTTTCTATTAATACTGTATATCTATATATCACCTATGAATCTATATCTTTATATTTAAATATTTCTAACTTATGCTTTGCTATCTTTCACTATCTAACTTAGCCTATATGAATGTGTCACTATATCTTTCCTAACTATCTGTCACTGTCTATATCTGTCAGTAAATATCTCTAATTTAAATCTAGCCTAAATATAACTAACCAAAGCGCACTATAAATCTCACTTATATCACAAAATCTCTCTCCTCTCATAAAAACCCATGAGGTGAAGATGCATTAATTTCACTTTTCAACTTTGTGGGGAATTAGGTTCATACAGATGTGTGACTGTATGGTTTGTTCCCGTCCCTTTCAATCAAACACAGTTTCGACAGGCAGCACCTGATGAAACACTTGTGAAAGAAGTCGAAGCTTCATTTAGCCACAGTCACGTGACATGGTTGAATCACAGTTCAGAGCAGAGTTTCAAAACATCAGGGGTCTCATTTATAAAAACTAATCTCTTCCCTGAGCACTTAATCTTATCATTTAAAAAAAAAAAAAAAAAAACTTTTCTGGTTTTTGCTACTCTGAGTAATATCCAAATATTTGTCTTTAGGGCAGCTTTTGCATTTCTTTGCCTCTTCAGGACAGATCGCTTTCGGCACTCCTCAGTTGTAAGTCACTTTGGATAAAAGCATTTGCTAAATGCATAAATGTGAATGTAAATGTAAGCATGCAAACGCACAAAACGGGGCTGGAAACGTATGTTACCTGGAATGAGGACACCCTTAAGAGTGAGATTTTGGTGGGGGTTAGACAAATCTCTACACCTGTTAGTTCCAGCGACCGGGACCTTGTGTTCTCTGGCTCAGTATATTGAAAATGTGCTGTGGTTGAGTGGTTTTTCCCTCACTGTTGGTGAGGTTGAAGAAGATGCCACCACCACTCAGCTATAGCTGCCCTTATCCACTTCAGCCATCATAACTGCTACGCCTGAGTCTCCATTTCCAGAACCTATCCACGTCTCCATCCAGAGTCCTGTGACATCTCAAGTTCCCATTCAGAGTCTAGTAGGAGAAAACTAGCTCATTGACTTTGTGACAAAAGCGTCCCCTGTCTCGGTCCAGAGTCCAGAGATGGCTTCAGCCATTCCTAACATGGCCAAGGAAGGCGTTCCTGAACTGCCTGTGCGACATGGTCTCCTGAGCTTCTGTAACCGCTAATAGCCCTCTGAACCTCTATTTGTTTTTTTATTAAAAAAAACAACAAAAAATTATGTCAATTAAGATTTTTTATATTCATTTATATTCATTAATTTATATTAAGAAATTAAAAAGTGAGATGTGCATGGAAAACCTTGGGTCCTGCCATCCATGTGAATTTTACTTTGACATATGCCCCCAAACTTAGCACTGTTGCAGACCATTTACACCATATTATGGAAATATTATTCCATTGTGACTGTGGCCTCTTTTAACAGGATAATACTGTCATGTAATAATGCAATTCACACACACACACACACACACACGTTTCATGTCTTGCACGTCTCTTTTACTCAACACCTTCTGTCTCTTCTTCTGCGCATGTACAACACTTTTTAACCAATCAACATACATGACATCTCCCCTTTTTTTTCAATACAGGACCTTTACTGAAGTTGTCCTGTGTTTCACTAATCACTTTATCCTTTAAGTGAAATAATAGTAATTGCAAACACAACTATAACATAACTTTCTCAGTAGAACACTTTAAGGTAATGCAAAAACATTTCTTGCATAAATATGCATTTCTCTTCAGAGCATTCATAATAATGTACTGATACTTGAACTTTCCTTTGAACCTGTTTTTTTTTTTGTTTTGTTTTTTCAGTCCCATTTATGCTATGAAGAGCAATAATCAGATTATAAATTCAGTCTCTGCACAGGTTTACACACACCCTGAGCGGGTTACTGTGGCTGACTGTGACTGCTGTACCTGCCCTGATGAGGTTGTATCTGTAAGATCAGCATGTGTCTGTGTAGGTGCATTTATTCCCTTGGAATTCATATGGTCCATGCATTCAGGATCCCCTGTGCATTCTGGTGTTGCAGAAGGAATGTGCTCCTTCTGAAGGTGACGACGGTTTCTCCTGACCAGTTTCCCTTCTGGTGTTTCCACTACATAAGACCTTGGCGTGGAAAAAGAACCTTGAATGGTCCCTTGGTTGGTCCAGTCTTTTTGTCCGTCCACTCTGACACGGACAGCATCTCCTTGACTTAGTACTGGTAAGTTCCTTACTCCATTTCTGCGATTGTAGAAGAAAGTTTGTTTACCTTTTGCCAGTGCATCAGCACTTCTCACTTTCTCATCTTCTGGCCAAGAAGGTTTCAGGTTCTCTTCCAGTGTTGGGAGTGTGGTTCGAATCCTTCTCCCCATTAGTAGTTCTGCTGGACTGAACCCCGTGGACGCTGATGGGGTAGCCCTATAAGACATAAGCGCCAGCAGAGGGTCTTTCTGCCTCAAAATATTCTTGGCCGCCTGTACGGCCCTTTCCGCATGGCCATTGCTCTGTGGGAAGTGTGGGCTTGAAGTAACATGAACAAAGTCGTATTCACAACTAAATTCTCTGAATTCTTTACTAGAAAACTGTGGGCCATTGTCACTTCTCACCTCACGTGCGATCCCAAAACGGGCAAATGTAGCTTTGAGTTTTCCAATCACTTGACTGGTAGAGGGACCTCAATGTATCTGGAGTAATAATCTGATACTACCAGGTAATGGCCCTTATTGTGCTCACACAGGTCCACAGCTATTTTCTCCCAGGGCCTACCGGGTAATTCACTTGGAATCAACGGTTCCTTTCGTTGTGCTGCCCTGGTCTCGACGCAGTATGAGCACTCCTGCACATACTGTTTAATGTCCTGTGAGATGTTAGGCCACCATACTGTCTGGTAAGCCCTTTCACGGCACCTGTGTAGGCCTTGATGACCATCATGGATTCTATCCAGGATTTCTTTCCTCATGCAGGTAGGGATAACTATACGTTTGCCTCTCACAACTAAGCCTTGAAACTCAGAGAGCTCCCCTCTCACCTGGAAATACTCTTGGATGGCCTCAGGTGTGCTTGTTGTATACTCTGGCCAGCCATTTCTAATGAACCAAAGGACTGACTGCAACTGGCTGTCCGATTCTGTGTTCATCCTGATCCGCTCCATTTTTTGTGAAGTTGCAGGGAGATTATTGACAACAGAAGCAATATATGCAGCTATCTCGTTATGGCTGTCCGTGCTCTCCACTGTGTGGTCTGGGCCCCTTGATAGTGCGTCAGCTACGGCCAGTGTCTTCCCAGGAGCATATTCTGCAATGCAACTGTACCGCATTAATCTCATTAAGAGCCTCTGGCACCTGAGAGGAACATTATCAAGGTCTTTACTGTTTATGAGTGGGACGAGGGGTTTGTGGTCTGTGATTAACCTGAAGCTGTCCAGCCCATACAGGTATTTCTCAAAGCATTCACAGGCCCAGACCCCCGCCACACGCTCCTTCTCTATCTGTGCATACCTCATTTCAGCATCACTTAGGCACCTTGAATACTAGCAACAGGCCTCCACTCACCGTCATCTTTTTGAAGCAGGACGCCTCCCACCCCGTAGCTGCTTGCATCTGCAGAAACCGCTGTGGGTCTGCTAGCATCAAAGAAAGTGAGAACAGATGCGCACATCAAGGCATTTTTCGCTTTCTGAAAGGCTGTCTCATGATTTGGACCCCAGTTCCACACCACTTTGGTTTTCAGGAGGTCATACATAGGTTGTCCGACAGTGGCCAAATTAGGGATGTATTTCCCTAAGTAGTTCACCATTCCTAGGAACCGCTTGAGTTCGTGTACATTTTGGGGTACTGGAAAGTTAGCAATGCTGTCGACTTTTCCAGGGTCCGGCCTCAATCCTTGTGCATCAATTATGTGACCCAAGAAACAAATTTGATTCTGTCTGAACCTGCATTTTTGTTTGTTTAATTTTAGTCCAGCTGATTCCATGCCTTTGAGAACTTTTCCCAGTCGCTCATCATGTTCTTTTTCTGTTTTCCCAAAAACCAGAACATCATCCATATAAATTGCCACCCCCTCAAGTCAATTTAGCTTCCTCAAATCGACGCAGACGAAAATAACTTTTCGATTTTCGAAAGAAAACTGCTCCGGAGGATTAAACTTTGCCATTTTGTCGGCAGGGATCACTCTGCACTCAGTTGACCAACTTCTGACACCATGTCATGTAATAATGCAATTCACACACGTTTCATGTCTTGCACGTCTCTTTTACTCAACACCTTCTGTCTCTTCTTCTGCGCATGTACAACACTTTTTAACCAATCAACATACATGACAAATACATCCTGCCAAAAAAGCAAAAAGGGTTCAGGAATGGTTTGAGGAGCACAACAACGAGTTTGAGGTGTGGAATTGGCCTCCAATTTCCCACAGAGGACTGACTAGGTCAGGTAGATGGCAGAGGTGAAGACAGGGCAGGACACAATAAAGCAGAGATCCATTACTGGCTGCTCATAACTAGTCTAGCTACCAGGCAGAAGGAACCAGCAGGCAGGGAATCCCAGGGAGGAGGCAGGAATTTACATGAGACAACACTCTAGGCAACGAAAGAAAACAAAACAAATAAAAACTGGCAAGACTAGAAATAAAGACTGGAGAAAACTAGAGCAAAACAAAGACTTGACTAGATAAAAAATTCAGAAACAAAGAAAAAACTTATATTAAATAAATTCAAAGCTAGAAATAATGGAGACACTAACTCTAGAACTGACTAATACATAAAACTAGACTGAATACGTACATATAACAACTTGTTCTATATGGAGAAGAGATATATATTCGAATAGTTTAAAAAAAACGAATTTCGAAGGTGAAAATTAATATTAGAAAAAAAAACAACAACAAAAGAACAAAAAAAAGAAAGGAAAACCCCTCCGCCGCAGTAGAGGCATGGCTGTCTGCTTTTCGAGTGAGCGCGCGCACGCATGGGGGTTCAGGGACAGGTCACAGGAGTCGCTGCTGAAAGTTGACGCGTCTTGCAGTGAAGATGGCAGAAAGTGCAGAGCCCAACTCGACCGCGGCAGAGAAAGAGATTTTAACCCTCTAATTTAAAGCCAGTTCTGGAAGTACGTTGGATTTTGATTGGAAGGAGGTAAAATTGTTGAGCCGCGAGATAAAGTTATATGCAAGCGATGTAAGATACAGTTAGCATACCATGCCTAATTTTATTTAACATTAAACAGAAACACTAAAGTGTAGGATACTGTACTGACTGAATAAATATTGCATGAATAAAGGATAAATGCACTGCTTCACTGATGTGATTATTTACCGTTTCATGTCAAGGAAAAATTCCATGTTTAGCACAGCACAGCTCGGAGCGTTCAATAGGCTGTAAAACTTCAATTAATATTAATAATATTTGGTTCAATCACTGAATGAAGCCTGCTATATTTGGGGCAAGAGTCGCGAGTCTCGCGACCTTAAATTGTTTGCACAAAACTCTTGATCAGCACTCAAAGTTTGTTCATTTAAACCGCTATCCGCAGAGAGGGCGAGAGAGCGGGAGAGAGAGAGAGAGAGAGAGAGAGAGAGAGAGAGAGAGAGAGAGAGAGAGAGAGAGAGAGAGAGAGAGAGAGAGAGAAAGAGAGAGGTTTAGAAATACTTTATTTTTACTTTTTACTTGTTACAAACATGATGTCTTAAAAACAAAAGAGAGGTCTGCGCCCTGCGGTCTTGGCCATTATTTTATTTACTTGTTTTTGTGTAAGTAATACGTTGTCAAATATGTATAAACTTAAATAGATTACCTATACATGTAGTTATGTCTCTTTGAATTAATTTGTCCTGTTATTGACGTAATGCGCGTCATTGACAAAATGCGCACCCAAATGTTCGAATAGTTTGAATATTCGTGTTTGATTTAGAGGGAATATTCGAACGTCATTTTTGAGCAATTTTGACAGCCCTACTGGAAACCAATCACCGAATCCTACTTTCACATTACTGAAGCAGTTTGTTTGGTGCTGTATGCATTTTCTCCTTCTCATAGTACCTCCCCCAATGTTTTTTTTTTTTTTTTTTTTTTGCAGGGTTCTAATTTAGTCTTCGTCTGTGGCAATAATAATACCAAATTTTTCTACAACACTGCAGAGCTCCAAAATGCTACACTAAGGATCACAAATATAGTAAGGATAATGTTTGTTAGCAGATTGTTTGATATATTTACTTTTTATCAGGTTTTGATATATGAATTAATATCCTTTTTTTTCAGATTAATTCAAGCAGCATCCAGGGTTTGATTCAACCAAGTTTGATTCAGTGTGTTTTCAGTATCGCCTTTGATGAAACAGTCAAAAGGTTCCTAAGCAATGTCAGCGGCACACATTTCAACAGCAGCAACACAGTTAATTCCCAAATTCCCGTATTCCTTGACATCTTTAAGGGTTCAACCAATGGTGAGTTTGTTCATATTTCACACACATCACAGGTTGTTATAGGATATGTAACTAAGGATGAAAGAAATATATTTCATAAAAAGATCTGTGACAAATAAAGTGGGGTCTAAGACACTGAAAATGCTAGCTGTCTCGCTAGCAAGTTAGGCAATATGCTATGGCAAATGCAAAAAAGTCTTAAAAAATCTCTGACTTTTGCAAACAGTAGGTTTTTGTTGTTTTTGGATAGATCATTTGGTTTTGCTTAATATGTCAGCTAAAAGGGATAGTTCATCCAAAAATTTTAATTAGTCCATTATTTACTCACCCTCAAGCCATCCTAGGTGTATATGACATTCTACTTTCAGATGACTAAAATGAATATTTCATCATACAGAACACTTTATATTTACCTAATTATTAAATCTGAGTGCTGAAAGAGTGATCAGAGCTCTCTCCTCTTCTGACCGTGCGCCTCTCCGCGATCACGGCGACAGTATGGAGAGTTTATCTAATGCCACTGGGTATGTTAGACGAGGTTGAAGTATTCATAGGACAGTTCGGGGGCAACATAGAGGCAGGGTGAGAAGTCAAAATGAAAATAAAAGTGGTCCAGGCTGTGTACACTCGGCGCGCACAAGGCAGATCTGGTTGCGCTGCTCGTTACAGAAGCAGATGCGGTGTGACAGGGGGCAGGGGCTATTATGCATAATATATAATATATATGTGCCCCAGTGGCGATTTCTTTAAGACTGCAAGGGAGCTCGGCTTCCCTTATAATGTCACAAAATTAATGGTGAAATATGTACTATTATATTAACATTGTATTGACTAAAAATGCATTAGAAAACGTTCATCTCAAAGACGAGTTCGTTCAGAATCAGTTACATATAGCAGGTCGGCTGACTCGATTTCCTTCTCATACATTCCCGCAGCGTCACAGTGCATTTCCCTATTGAAGCCCAGCGTTCACTTCGTATTGACTTCAATGGGGCAGCTTTGAACGTTTTTTTTCAGCGCTTCGAAACTAGACGGTCATTGGATAAACGCTGCGATTATGTCCCGCCCACGGACGCCCAGCGTCTCTGGGAGTGAATGGGGAGTGGGCTGGCCCGGACTCCAAGCTTCTGCGTGGTGATTGGAGGGTCTGCATCTACTTTTGACTGACAGCGATTCTGTACTATAAGGAATCACTGAAGCTATTCGCGCTCAGTCCCATCGCGGATTTCTCAAGTTCAGTCGAAATAAAAACTGCTGCAACCTATTTCTTTGATATTTGCTTGGCGAAATTGCTTGATTTTCATCATACATTTCACACAATTATACACCACATTCCTTGTTTCAGTTTTACAGAGTTTAATATTTTTTTAGATCGTTCATTCATTCACAGGGTAAAAGACCATTTTCTTGAAAAGGAACGTAGGTCAGAATTTACTTTTAAATAAATAAGACAATTGGCCGAAAATGAGCTTCCCCTCTCTGACAGACCAGTAGCCGCATTGTGCCCCATATATGGAATCAGAGTGCCTACTGTATGTAGTAAATGGAAAATCTCTATAGCAAAAGGCCAACCGCTACATGCATTAGGTTTGTTTCTACCATTTATTAGTAATGATTTACACAGTTTGTTTACTATTTAATATTTACCTGAACATTCAGTATTGTGCAAAATAGCATACTGAAGGTGAGGCACATTTTGTGTGGGAAGAAGTGCTGCAATTTATCATTTAAACGTGGATTTTCATGAAAATTCTATAATCCAAGATTGCCACTACCATATGACATCATAATATGCAAATTAGATGGGAACTTTGGGTCATCCTTAATATTTCTCTAATTTGCAGAAAGTTTATATCATTTATCATTTCCTCTTCTTAAATGAGGACAAAACTGAGGTCATTGTATTCAGTCCCAATGACAACACTCAGCATATAAGCCCTGAGCTAGAAAGTTTATCCGCTTTTAGATCTACGAGGGTACAGAACCTAGGTATTATTTTTGACCAGCATTTAAAATTTGACAGACATATCTCCTCTGTCATTGGATCTAGTTTTTATCAGCTTCGTCTTCTGTCTAAAATTAAAAACTTTTTTTTTTTTTAAATAAAAAAATTTCTCTCCCCGAAAACTCTCAAAATGACTGTTCATGCGTTTGTTACATCGCGTCTAGATTACTACAATTCAATTACTGTCACTCCTATTCTTAGATCACTTCATTGGCTACCGATTTGTCAGAGAATAGATTTTAAAATTCTCCTCTTCGTATATAAATCCCTTCATAACAAAGTGCTTGTCTATCTATCAGAACTCCTTCACTCCTATACTCCTTCCAGAAGACTCCGTTCTTGTGATCATGCTTTGCTGGTCGTTCCACGCGCTAGACTGAAGCGTAGAGGTGAGCGTGCATTTGCGGTAGCAGGGCCACGACTCTGGAATACCCTGCCTTTAGAGATCAGGCTGGCCCCTACCCTGTCTATTTTTAAGTCACTGTTAAAAACTTTTCTATTTTCTTTAGTGTACTGATTACCCTGATGTGTTTAACTTTTAAAAGTTGTGCTTTTTATTTTTTAATCTGTTCTGGTTTTATTTCTATGTATGTATGCTATTCTTGACCTTCTGTAAAGCACTTTGGTCAGCCTGGGGGCTGTGGGAAATGTGCTATATAAATAAAATTGAACTTGAACTTGAACTTGAACTATCACTTTTAAGATATAGTCTTTTGAAATTAAGATGTCAAAATCTAACGTTTTAGTGAGAGAGAGAGAGAGAGAGAGAGAGAGAGAGAGAGAGAGAGAGAGAGAGAGAGAGAGAGAGAGAGAGGTTTAGAAATACTTTATTTTTACTTTTTACTTGTTACAAATATGATGTCTTAAAAACAAAACATAAAAAAATGGCTTTTTTTCCCCTCTTTCTAAAACCCTAATACCAACTGATCATCATGTACAACACATAAAACCTGGACACAAAAAGCAGGAACATTATTGGTAAGACTGTAATATGCAAACTCAGTTCTCAATCTTGCTGCCACCATCCACTTCCTGGTCTTCCATATAGCCATTTTTGCTGTCCCTATTAAATAATTCAATAAAACTACTCTCTTCCTTAAAACAAAACTATACTTCAAACCTCCAATAAAAACCTGATCATTAAAATCCCCTGTAAAACCATTAAACCAAATGTTTAGTAACTGAAAAAGATGATTTAATCTACCAAATTTTAAAAACAGATGTTCTAAATCTTCTCCCTCACCACAAAACCTGCACTGCCCCCCCACCCCCGGCCCAACCCCCCCATACCCCCCCACCGCTGGATTCAGGTGTGCCACGTGTCTGTCTGTAGCTATGGCCCCGTGGATAATCCTCCACTGCAGATCAGCAGTACACTTCTCTACAGGGGGTTTATACAGGGTCCTCCACCTGTCTCGCACAAGGAATTCTGGTCCCAACAAACCTGGCCATCTGGAGGCTTTCTGTCGCTTTAGTGACCGCTGATACATCACTTTAACCATAGAGTGATAGAGCGCCTTCTTTGAAACATTGTCCAAATACTCCAGTTGAGGAGTCCGAGAGTTCAGGATTGAGTTGGCGACTTCACCCTCGTCCTCGTCACTCATTAGCAGTGAAATGCCAATCCTTGGAAATTCTGGTTTGCCACTATGGTTAGCCATTTGTCCTCTTGCCATGTTCTCTCCATACATGTTTTTTACCACCATGGAAATTTCTTCTATCAGCTTAGATGCAAGTCTCTGTGACTGTAGGCCCGTAATTCCTTGAATAACTCCCACCGCTTTCCATCCATCGTTATCCATGAGTTGACCCAGCTTCACAATCCCCTTCCCAATGAGACATGTTTTGACAGTCACTGATGATAAAAGTCTTGTCTGGATCATATTGTTAAAAAATAAAGGTTCCTCCAGAGCCCATTGAGAAGAACTGCTCCGATCTCTGTCCATTTTAAAAACACTCCTCCACACATAAAACATCTGATAAAAAGGTGTAATTCCAGAAAGATTCATTTCTTCCAATCTCATTAAAAACAGGTGTTTGTCCAGTCCGAGACCCCCTGCCCTCTGTAAAATGGCACACGCAGTGTGGGTCCACAACAACTCTTTGTGATACAAGAGTCTCTTTGCTGCTTGCAGTCTAAAAGCATTGATCCTGCTCTTGACGTCCACCAGTCCATGTCTTCCTTCACAGACTGGCAAGTAGATCCCCGATGCCCGGATCCAGTGCTCACCACTCCAGAAGAAGTTCACCAGCTTTCTTTGTATTTCACATATGACTTCTTTCGATGGATCCAGGACTGGACACCTGTGCCACAGGACAGAAGCTGTCAGGTTGTTGGCAACCAGAACTCGACCTCTGTAGGACAACTGTGGTAATAGCCGTTCCCACTTAGACAACCGGCCAGACACCTTCTCCAGCAAACCCTCCCAATTCTTCACCTGATACTGCGCACTACCAATAAAAACCCCTAAAACCTTTAACCCTCTCTTCCCCACCTGGAAGTGTTGGACATCCCGTCTCTTCCCACCTGCCTATAATATACCCCTCACTTTTCTCCCAGTTCACTTTGGCTGTAGATGCCTTTTCATATAGATTAATGTTTTTGTTTAATCTTCTAATGTCTTCCTGCCTTGTAATAAAAACAGTGATGTCATCTGCATAAGCTGATAATGCCAAATTCGCACTTTCACCCCCATTTTGAATCTCTACACCTTTTAGGTCTCTTTTCAGTCTGTGTAACAACGGTTCAATCATCAGACTGTATAACTGACCAGATAACGGACAGCCCTGTCGAATCCCTCGACCAATAGGAACGGGAGCGCTTAGACCCCCACCAGCCTCAACCATAATACATACATCAGAATATAACAACTTCACATATGATAACATAATTTCACCAAACCCAAAGTTTTTTAAAAACATTGAAAAGATACCCATGATCGACCCTATCAAATGCCTTTTCCTGATCTAATGATAAAATACCCAGATTAATATTATTAAGATGGCTAAAATCAACTAAATCCCTTAACAAATAAATATTATCTAAAATTGACCTATCTGGGACACAGCACGTTTGCTCTTTCTCAATTAAAAACTGTAAACAATGTTTGATTCTGTTAGAAAGACTTTTGGATAAAATCTTATAGTCCAAGCATAAAAGAGACACCGGTCTCCAGTTCTTCAGGCAGCATAAAGATAAAACTGCAAGGCGACAGCTTACAGGTAGTGACTTTTCTTTAAAACAACTTAAAAATACTTCATGTAAATCCTCTCCTATAATAGTCCAAAACTGTTTATAAAACTCCACAGTTCTTTCAGATTTAAAACTAGACTAACCATATGTAGTGATGGCCAAATGAGGCTTCCTGAACCACTGAGGCTTTCCAGCCCATTGCTTCACCAAAAGGTTCATTTACCTGAAGCCTCATGAAACAGTGTGCTCCCTAGTGACACCTGCTGTGCAAAGCAATGCATCGCACACAAATCTATTCATCCTAAGCAACCAAATTGTCATAGTGTGGGCACACCCTTTTTCTATTGCCTGTGTATTAATAAAGTATTTTACTCTGCCTGTATTAACCTATGCACACACAACTCACACAAACACACAACTTTGTGTTCAACTATTCAGTAGTTCTTTGGGTTAGTGATGAGATTAATCTTTCCCTAATACAGTCTAGTCCTATAATATTAATAATAATAATAATAATAATAATAATAATAATAATAATAATAATAATAATAATAATAATAATAATAATAATAGCAATAATATATATAATAATAACACTAGGCCTACTACTAAAATATGAGGCGCCGTACAAGCCATAATTAATTCTGGTACTCTCACACACATGCATTCTCATTTCACATACACACACATATATATATATATTTTTTTTAATTTTATAAATATATATTTATATATATACTCATTATAATATATATATATATATATATATATATATATATATATATATATATATATATATATATATATATATATATATATATATATATAGTCTGCTCTCACACACATTCAATATAGGCTATATATATATATATATATATATATATATATATATATATATATATTATAATTACGTAGTATAGGTATTACAACTAGGCAAATTTACTCTAATAATCTACTAAACTAAATATAATGTAATATAATATATAATACAAGCTATGATATATAATGATATCGCTACTACATACAACCAACACCTCAACACCAATGCAAATGCCTACTGCAAACCCCACAAGAGCCGCGAGGTTTCGAACCACTTTTATCCGAAAGCGATCCTCAGAATGAAGCAATGACGTAATCAACAGAAAACGAGGCCTCGTTTGTCATCGTCACGTGATTTTCACGGAAACGATACAAGCCTCGAATCGGGGCTTCATCTGGAACGCCCCTTTTTGCTCGACACAAGCTCCGGAGCCTCGCTTCAGATGTCCCATCACTAACCATATGATGGTCTGAAAATCACCCGATCGGCCATTTGGGCGAATGAAAAACATTTGCTACTCTTTTATTCCATGTTTTTGTAAGATAAAAACGGTCCAATCGAGCCCCACAAATCACATTATCAGTCACTTTAACCCATGTGTACTGCCTTTCCTTCTTATTCCTCACCCAGTGACGCCAGGTTCAACCATACACCTGACGCCATGACGGAGCGAGAGAGACGCCGCTCCACTTTCATGGAGGGACGCCATCCCGACGCCGCCACACCCTACACCAAAACTATAACTTACCTTTCCTAAATTAATCAATAACCTAATCCGTTATAACTTCAAAGTAAAGAGAAAAGAAAAGGAAAAAATAAACCATTAGACGCGCTCTCACCGTGTTCACCCTCACAAGCACTCACACACTCCCGCTGCAGAGAGAGAGAGAGAGAGAGAGAGAGAGAGAGAGAGAGAGAGAGAGAGAGAGAGAGAGAGAGGAGAGAGAGAGAGAGAGAGAGAGAGAGAGAGAGAGAGAGAGAGAGAGAGAGAGAGAGAGAGAGAGAGAGAGAGAGAGAGAGAGAGAGAGAGAGAGAGAGAGAGAGAGAATGGTTAGTTTGTTTATTTTGAGAATGTTGTTTTACCTTGCTCTTGATTGAGGACATGCTCCCTCAAAACTCCTCAACGTTAAAGGTGGTAGGATCTTGGGGCATGGAGACTGGACATAGATCGGCCGATGGATTTGGCTGTTTCCTTGGTGGCCTGGAGAGACAAATCTGCAGCTCTCCTAATCTCCGCTATTGTTTCTCTCCCCGCTTTCTCACACTCATCGTCTATATCCCTCAGCAGGTCAGCTTGATATGCATGTAGTACAGCCACAGTATGCAAACATGCGGCTGCCTGACCTGCCGCCGAGTACGCCTAACCCACTAATGCTGACATTGTTCTCACTGGCTTAGCGGGCAGCTGCGGGGCTCGTAGCGATGATGCTGACTCGGGGGAGAGATAGCTCACAAGCGTCTCTTCCACCTGAGGCATCGCCGCATAACCATGTCTCTTCAACCCCATGATGTTGAAATGGTCAGAAGTAGCGGGGTTGAAGACTCTAAATGATGCCGGTTTTGCCCAGGACCTCGACACCTTAGTGTGAAGGTCTGGGAAAAACAATAAGCCGCGGGGCTTGGAGGTTGGAGGACCCTTGGCTTTGGAGGTTGTGATCTCGACGGCAGGAAGCGCTCGTCTAACTTGCTTGCTGACAGGCTTCCTGCTTCTCGGCTGGCCAGTCAAGGCTAAAGCACGAGTAACAACCTCCAAAACCTCCTCTTGAACGTGTGTGTGCTGGCGAAATGTGTTCATCATCCAGGCTCACAACATCCAGCTCCTCAGAACTGGAATGCTGATGAGCTTGCGCCTCAGCACGAGCAGAAGAAACCGCAGGGCGTGCTTCTAACTCGTGTACTGAAGCATCAGATCCAGTGGGTAAAGGCAGAGATAGGGGAGCACCTGTCTCTAGCCCCGCCACCAGATCAGAGCCCCTCGAGGGCTGCCTGGGCATGCTCTGATCCCAAACACATAACACACAGATAATTTGTATCCCTACCCGTGATGTAACATGGGCAGGGAGTGACACACTGTCTGAATTGTTTACTCGCCATATCTTTTTCTTTTTCTCTTGAGAGACAAACACACATCAAATAGGCAAATATTTCACATAGAGCGCTTGTGAAGACACAGAAGCTAACACTGTTTGGTCCGGGGATGCTTTATAGCTTCCTGGCCAATGACGTCGCCCGCCTATGACGCATCGCCACGCTATTGGACAGATTTCATGAGTGCTTCATGGAGCAATCCCGCAGAGGTGTTCCCGCAGCGTTCCGACGCAGAGTGAGTTCCATCGATAAGCGAATAACTATTTATTCTCTAAATGCATCAGGTAGACACACAAGAATTTAATTTGGCAATCAGAACTTTTAATCATAACTAGACATATAAACAGTAAGCACACATAGATTCAGCAAAATATGCACAATAAGTTGAAGTTGATGAAGGTATTCCTCTATGTAAGCATGCTGTTTTACCCATAGGCTACATATACATTGTATATGCATCACTATATATATAGAGAGAGATATATATATATATATATATATATATATATATATATATATATATATATATATATATATATATATATATATATATATATATAACATCAATAGCAAAAAAACTGCATTTTGCTATTTGTCTGTGAGCAAGCCACCGATACCGAAAACAGTGGCCACGAGCAGTCTGCATGATTTCAAAAACGCATTCCAGCACCAGATGGCCTCTTATTTACCTCTACTAATCAACTAGAGATGCTTAATTTGTATTAGATACAACAACTCAAGCTGCAAGAAAAGTCACTATCTATTTGCCGCAATCACTGATGCTGCTACTCCGACAATGTACACAAAAAGGCTGCTTCTTCTTTGGGTTGATACTGTGGGTTACACCATCAACATGCCTGTGGACACTGCCAAATAATTGCAGATTGACATGGACAACAACACAGAAGTATAAATGAAAATCGACGCATGACTTGTGGTGTAGAGGATACGGCTTAAGGTCCCAATGCATAAACTGAACACTGCCATTTTGCTATTTGTTTTAAAGGAACTCAGCTGGGACCACCAACACGTGTACTTGAGTCCTCTGCTCTGATCAATCTAGCTGATGCCAATTCTACTAATGTTGTAAGCACCCCAGCTAGCACCACTCTTGGCACCACAGCTAGCACCACAGCTAAGTCAAATGCAAGCATCCCACTCAACAGCCTATTGAGTCATGGTAAATACATTTCTCTAAAGTGTTCCAATGAAATAAATCACAATTTATTCAACAATAACATGCATGTTCTTTTCTGAATGCATACAGTTCAAGTAACTCTCTCTTTTCTTATGACTTACAGCTGCAATTTGCCTTCTCAGTATCTTCTTGCACCTGATCTGATGAGGCCCGAGAGATACTTGACATGTAATGCTTTATAAAATATGGATATGGCATGTTTTACCAAAAATTCTCTTTTCCATTTGCTTCTTTCTTTATCTGATTTTTTTCTATAAGATTGTCCATGTGAGAGACCCATGTGTGTTTGATGTAGACATGTGTTGTAATGATCCTCTAACATTATTTACTGACAGCAGGAATGATCATGAAAATTTACACAAGAGATTTGTAGTCACAAAAATAAAAAATAAACAAATATTGTACAATTAAAATAAGTTATTAAAATGTAAAACTTTTTATAATAATACATAATTGTATCTATCTTTGATTACTATACTTGCTATAAATAAAACAACTTTAAAACTTTAATGTTTATTGTGATGTCTGTCACTGTAGTGTGCAGTGTGTAATATCAGTCTGTAAATGTTCTGCAAGGGTCTGCAAAGTTGTAAAGTCAAACCAAAAGAAAGAATCGACACTGAACCACCTAAACACTGGGTTGGAACACTGGAGTTCATTAGGAATTCCATTCTAACTTCGACCTGCATATGTAACATGGTAAAACATTCGCATAATAGCTGTCTGGGGTCTTCATCGGCTGCCCGCAAACAATGTCTACTTCGAACATGCCCTCAAACACTGTAGCTGGTTCATGTTGTGTACACGTTCTTTTCTGCTCCACAAAAGCATTTTATTTTTGTAATGGCTTCCAAAGGGTGAGTATGTGAAGAGTCCATGATGAAAATTACCACAGCGACACAACAGTAGTACAACCTTTTGACAGTTGCTTTTCAAAAACTCTGTGAGGTGTAAATGGATTAAAATGCTTATCCATTAAAGGTGGGTCAGGACTAACTCTATTTGGACCAATTTGATCCTCAGTATCATAACCTTTAAGTATTATTAATTACTGATGTATTTATATTTTTACTGGGTGTTCAAAATTAGTGATCGACCGATATATCAGATTCCCGATATTTTCCCCGATATTTAAGCATTTTCCCATAATCGGATATCGGCTTTGTAATATCGGATTTTCCGATGAACGGTGCCGTCTTGTGGACATTTTGAGAATTGCATACAAGTGTGCCATTAAAGGACTCTGTCTGAAGGGAGACGATTCAACAGCGATGTTCAAAGGTAAAATAACTTGCATCCCTTAATTAATCAACTTCGTTCAACAGAACAGTAATGCAAAATTGAGATAACCTCAAATAAGATGATGATATGATGATATGTATACTGCCCTACAAAGGCAAAAGACCTTAACTCACTGGAGTGTGGAACTGAGAAAAATGACTTTAAAGATTTTTTGTTGTCCAGCCAAATTAGTTATAGGTAGGACACTGGAAATCTGGCATTTAATAATAATAATAATAATAATAGATTTTATTTATTATGCACTTTTCATTCCGAAGAATCTCAAAGTGCAACAAAAGGGGGGGGGGGGGGGGGAATAACAAAAAATGAATAACAAGTAAAAATATAGAATACTACAAACAATCAACCAACACAGAAAACAGAACAGAAACAGAGCTGATGGTGAACAGAAACAGAGCTGATGGTGAACAGAAACAGAGCTGATGGTGAACAGAAACAGAGCTGATGGTGGACAGAAAACAGCTGATGGTGGAAGTCTCTGTTAGCTCCGCAGCACACTGTGGTCCACTCCATGTTTCAGATTTCTCCCAGCGGCAGTGTCCCGATGACATCGCCGAGGCACGACAGCTGAAGACCAGATGATGGGTCTTCTTCATGATGATTCAAACGATGGGGATCGCTGCACCACCATGCAGGAGGCAGAACATTCCTCCGGGCACTTCTGTGGACACACCGGGGCCGGCGCAGATGTCGTTCCACGGTCGCAATGCAGGACGGAACAGCGGCGCAGCCGAGAAGCAGAACATCCCAACATCATGCCGGACGCCGACGACGAGAGCCCGGATGACGCTAGCCCGGTGCAAACTTCAGCCACCATGCAGCTTAAGCCCAAGGGAGACCACCAGTGAGCACCCGCGGCGAGAAACATCAAATGTCCTCCAAACCAGAAACCAACCGCAGCAATTCAAACGTAAACATTAGAGAAGCGGTGGAAAACGGCGAAACGACGAACAACGACTTCTCAGTGGCTGCCAGCAATCAGCAACAGTCCCAATTGTAGCTCTGACTGTTAGACTAGTCACAAACATAAGGAAATAAAATAAAATCTAAATCTAATAGTACAGTAACATGATTTGTTGTGGGTGGAGAAGCGGCGAACAGACAACGCCAGCGTCCTCTCCCCCACGTTGCCTAGCAATTTAGATGTTTTAGTAATGACAATTATCTACATACACTTTTTTTTTACTCAAACTTGACTTTTGACCCCTATTTTGAAGTTACGGCACTCTGCCTTTGTATTGTCTGCAAAAAATGTGGAGTCATGCCAAGGCAAAAGGCAGTAACTTCCATATTATCAATATTTGGTTGCTGATCACCATTTGCAAAATCAATATAGTAACACCTTTATAAAATCTAATGATCATGGCATTTATTTGGGATGATTTACAATTAATTATAGCCATCTTATTATTATTAAGAACACAATACCTCTAGTAAAGAGAATCTTCATTGGTGTGCAGCAAAACTTACAGGTTGATAGGTGACACTGAATTATATGAACAAGATAAGATTATTTCTAATGAGTAAACATTTGCATATATAATGCAAAGATATAAAAAAATAGAACAAATAAAAAATCTTGTAAAAATGCATGTGATAAATAAGACAAATAGCAAACAGTGCCGCTGGTTAATCAAGGGTTAAGTTTGGCTATCACGCTATTATATTTGGTTAATGACAGCGCTGACTGGATCGGATTGCCCATTCATAGGCTAAACAGAGTAATTATTTATTGCAACATGTTTTTAATGTTTTTATCTAGTAAAAAAAGATACAATAGGCTACATAGCTTATACTTTTACATCTTTGAATGAAAATCGCCAAGCCTAAAAGGACAACTTTTAGATTGATGTGAACGACAGGAATAATTCTCAGAATGCTTGTGGATTAAACATCTCCGATGACGTTCATTGGCATGGATTTTATCGGGTTTACAAGAAAAGGTAGGATATATGGATATAATTGTGAACTGTTACTAGCCTACTGATTGTATGCGTGGTCGCACGCTGTCACTGCATTCGAGTAGCCTACACACACTCGTGCAGTGGGCAGCCCCAGACTGCCTGACAGCGCGCTGAGAGAATATTCTGCATTATGAAAACATGTATGACAGTACACAGGCTACACCGTAACTCAAACGCGGCAAACTTTAATAGACATTAATACAAAGGCGGGACACCATAACTGCATGTCGGTACCGTAACTTAATTTAGACGCATGGCTAAACAAAGGCAGAGTACCGTAACTCAGTTTGAGCGTTCTAAAACCAAGGCAAAGAGCGGTAACTGCTGTTACGGTGTTCTGCCTTGGTTTCTCCTGGGCTTTTGGAAGTTACTGTTCAGACAATCCATAATTTTCTCGAAAAAACAACATAATTGACTAACGATATTTATCCACATGATAAAGGAGGTCTTGAAAGTCCCAAAAATGTCAATAACTCATTTTCGACCAAAAACGAAGTTACGGCCTTTTGCCTTTGCACGGCAGTATAGTGATGTAGTCAGTCACGTTCAGCCGTTCTCTCACCGAGATGTTGCTCCAGCATATAGGCTAGTCACTGTATGTAAACAAGACCGACTTGTTTAAAACTCCTTAAATAATATTAACATCTGCTATATAACATTTAACATTATATAACAATTCAATGTTTTATAATAAATATCTAATTAATTACAGCTCTGTGAAAATGAATTATTATGCCTATCACCGTGAGACGTGTAAGTTAAAGGGTTAGTGCACCCAAAAATGAAAATTATTTCATTAATTACTCACCCTCATGTCATTGGACACCCGTAAAACACCTTCATTCATCTTCGGAACACAAATTAAGATATTTTTGTTTAAAGCTGATGGCTGAGAAAGGCTTCAGAAAGGTGTGAAAAGTGATTCGGCGTGTATGTCTACGCCTAAACTAACCATCATCTCCGCGTGTATGTCTACGCCTAAACGAACCATCATCTCCGCGTGTATGTCTACGCCTAAACGAACCATCATCTCCGCGTGTATGTCTACGCCTAAACGAACCATCATCTCCGCGTGTATGTCTACGCCTAAACGAACCATCATCTCCGCGTGTATGTCTACGCCTAAACGAACCATCATCTCCGCGTGTATGTCTACGCCTAAACGAACCATCATCTCCGCGTGTATGTCTACGCCTAAACGAACCATCATCTCCGCGTGTATGTCTACGCCTAAACGAACCATCATCTCCGCGTGTATGTCTACGCCTAAACGAACCATCATCTCCATGTGTATGTCTACGCCGTGTGATTCGTCGTGTATGTCTACGCCTAAACGAACCATCATCTCCGTGTATGTCTACGCCTAAACATACCATCATCTCCGTGTGTATGTCTACGCCGTGTGATTCGTCGTGTATGTCTACGCCTAAACGAACCATCATCTCCGTGTATGTCTACGCCTAAACGAACCATCATCTCCGTGTGTATGTCTACGCCGAGTGATTCGTCGTGTATGTCTACGCCTAAACGAACCATCATTTTCGCGTGTATGTCTACGCCTAAACGAACCATCATCTCCGCGTGTATGTCTACGCCTAAACGAACCATCATCTCCGCGTGTATGTCTACACCGTGTGATTCCGCCAACCTGATCTGACAGAATTAATATTTATAGCCTAATTTTATATTTTGGAGCAACTAACTCCACTCCTACCCTAAACCTACCCACTCTCAACAATATAAAACACATAACAGGCAAAAAAATGTACAGTCACATGTATTTATTTCAAAAACGGACCAAAAAACAGTATAAAAGTATTAACTCATGTTGCATTCCAAGTCTTCTGAAGTCATACGATATCTTCATGTTAAGAACAGAGTTGATATTAATGTTTTAGTCGTTGAAATGATGATTGCGCCCCTTTGTGAACAGAACACACACGCACTCGTTAATATTTCTGATTCAAATGATACACAAGACGACAATGATCAGAATGCCGCGATCGCTCACGAGACACACAAGAACCAAAGGCATTTTACAATCAAAGCTGACGTAATGACGCAATTGGTCACGAGACACACGACAGCCAATGCTGTCAAAGCTGACGTGACGTTTCTACCGGCGGCAATATTTAAAATTTATATTAATCTTTGGTGGATGGACTTGACGTTCTGATCGCTTTTGGGGATTTTCTTCACACAAATCAATGGTTTGGACTCGGAACACTTGGAGTATTTGTACTTTCTGAATAAATTGTGCCTGCAGTCGTATCTGCCTGTTATCTCCTGTTTTTTATAATACACAAATGGGTAGGTTTGGGGAAGAGTTTGAGTTACTCGTTCAAAATGTGTCTGAATTTGTGTGTGTCCACAAGGTAAATGGATTTATAAACATACTAAATTATGTTTTTTTGAAAATGTAAAAATGCAGAATGTTTCTTGTGATGGGTAGGTTTAGGGGCTGTGTGTGTGTGTGTGTGTGTGTGTGTGTGTGGGGGGGGGGGTAGGTTAGGGGTAGGGGCAGTGTAGGGGAATAGAATGAAACGGCATTGATAAACATGCTAAAAAGCGATTATGCGTCTTTATAGCACGCCAAAATGGCATACGAATTGGCGTGTCATACATACGCCATTTCTTGAGATCAGTCTGGACGTGAACTCGATGCATGGGAGAGAATATGACACAGCTCCACCGTTCAATACATGACCTGGAAGAGGAGGAGAGCCGCTATAGCGTGAATTGCAGGTGAGTTCACGTCAGGGACCTACATGGAAGACAATAACTTGGCAGTTTGTTCGTTTTTTTCATTTTAAGCAAGCTTCGCTCAGCATCTTAAACTGAAGAAAGTGGCAATTACAACTGTTTTCCTGCAAGCAGTAAGTAGTGATTTATCCACTTATTGACTAGCTGTTTAAACAATTTCTGATTGAATTGAACGTTTTTTAGAGAGACGGTATTGTCTAGATGATGCAAGATGCTAGTACAGTAACAATAGGAAACTCCAAGTACCATACAAAACTAAATAGTGTGTCTAATGACAAAGGTTAATATTATTTTGTATAAAAAAATACAACCATAGATACGTTGCTTAGATCGTTCACTGGATCTTTCTTGCAAACGTCACCTTTTCCACCATATAAGTTAAAACGACAGTCATTTGACAAGACTATTCATTTTGTAAAAATATAAGTCATATATTTATATTTTTGAGAAAATATAAAATTGAGACCTGTCCCACCCACTTTTTAAAACAGTTACCCCACTGAATAACACATGTTCTTACAGGTATTCAAGATTATTTTATTAATCAGCTGGCATGTGAGGCCACTGCATTTCTGCGCCAGCTGAGGAAATTCCGGGTCTCACGAGCTATCCTGAAAACTTTCTATTCAGGGGCAATAGAAAGTTTACTGACTCAGTGCATCACAGCGTGGTATGGTAACAGCACCAGTCACGACTGCAAAGCCCTGCAAAGAGTAATGCGCTTGTCCGAGCGCATCTCAGGGTCAGCTCTCCCGTCTCTGCAGGACATCTACATCAAACGATGCAGAGGTAAAGCTACAAAAATCATCAAGGACATTAATCACCCGGCCAACTCCCACTTCACCCGGCTGCCTTCTGGTAAGCGCTTCCGTAGCCTGATGGCCAAAACTGAGAGGCTCAGAAGGAGTTTCTTCCCACAGGCCATCAGACTCCTGAACGCTGTCACTTAACAACATGTGACTTCACCTCACTTCAGTATTAACAAACTCACATACTGATATTGCACTGCACTTTATTCTTGTGTTCCATGCAGTGGCGATTTCTTTAAGACTGCAAGGGAAGCTCGGCTTCCCTTATAATGTCACAAAATTAATGGTCAAATATGTACTATTATATTAACATTGTATTGACTAAAAATGCGTTAGAAAACGTTTATCTCAAAGACGAGTTTGTTCAGAATCAGTTACATATAGCAGGTCGGCTGACTCGATTTCCTTCTCATACATTCCCGCAGCGTCACAGTGCATTTCCCTATTGAAGCCCAGCATCCATTGACTTCAATGGGGCTGCTTTGAACAGTTTTTTTCAGCGCTTCGAAACTAGACGGTCATTGGATAAACGCTGCGATTATGTCCCGCCCACGGACGCTCAGCGTCTCTGGGAGTGAATGGGGAGTGGGCTGGCCCGGACTCCGAGCTTCTGCGTAATAATTGGAGGGTCTGCATCTCCTTTTGACTGACAGCGATTCTGTACTATAAGGAATCACTGAAGCTATTCGCGCTCAGTCCCATCGCGGATTTCTCAAGTTCAGTCGAAATAAAAACTGCTGCAACCTATTTCTTTGATATTTGCTTGGCAAAATTGCTTGATTTTCATCATACATTTCACACAATTATACACCACATTCCTTGTTTCAGTTTTACAGAGTTTAATATTTTTTTAGATCGTTCATTCATTCACAGGGTAAAAGACCATTTTCTTGAAAAGGAACGTAGGGCAGAATTTACTTTTAAATAAATAAGACAATTGGCCAAAAATGAGCTTCCCCTCTCTGACAGACCAGTAGCCGCCACTGGTTCCATGTAACTACTCATTATAATGCTGTTTGCACATTTTTATAGTCTCCAGTTTACTTTATCTCACTTATTTTATTCCACATCTCTTATTTGTTTTACTTGATTTATTCATAATTCTACATATGTATATATATAGCACCTTATCCTATTCCTATTTTATAATTTATTGTGCTTTTTTTTGTTAATTGTTATTTGCTGTCCATGGAGCAGACCTGTTTACATTTCACTGCCGGTTGTATTCTGTATAACTGCGTATGTGACAAATAAAACTCTTGAACTTGAACTTGAGGGCATTGATTGGTCACCTAAAATACAGGGCATTGATTGAAGGTCAGAATTACATGAGCTCTGGATGGATTGGCCAGATACTGCATACCATCACAGATGAGCTCATCACATTAAAAGGTGTAGTGAGGTTTTCACAGGCAGTGAACTCATACCATAATGTGTCAGTAACAATACAGAGAGAAAACTGCAAAGTTCTCGAAGTAGTGTGTGACTGCATGGCCGGCCGAGGGAAGTGTTGTAGCCATACAGCAGGGCTACTATACAAAATTAAAGATGCGACAACAGGAGGGTTCACAGGCTTGGCCTGCACAGACACAGCATGTGCCTTTGAACAGCTCCACTTGTGACAATGTAGTGCCAGAGACAGTAGAAAATATGCAAACGAAGCACAGTGGCTCCAGAAAATCCATAAGTGTAATCTACTGCATTTCTGACAGATGAGAATGTTATTGCACATTTTTCAGCACCAGACATGGTTGGCTTATCAATGGTTCCTGGAACTATCTTGCATCATGTGTTGACTGCTCAACCACACACTGCACACACTGAAACAGGTCCACCCAAAGAGCAGACAATGTGTGCAGAACAAAAATGCATATTTTGCAACACAACATTTAAAAATTACATACAATGTGGGGAACAGGACAGGCAGAGATTAGAAACTGAGACCAAGGGCCAGAATAGTCAGCTATGGCTGGACCAGAGAAAAATTAGAATAACCAGTAGTGAGGCATCTGAGGTACCAAAAAAGACAGACCCAACAAACTGGGTAGGAAGAAAACTTAACACAAGGTTTTCTGGAAATGAGGCTAGTAGGTACGGTCAACAAGCTGAGCCTTTGGCTAGACAATGTTTCGAGCAGACAACAGGGCTTACCGTTGAGACTACAGGCCTGGTTGTGCATGATCAAGAAAATTGGCTTGGTGCCATCTCGATGGAATTATTGACACAGATACTATTGGTGAGAATAAGTGTCCCACGCCAAAAAAGCTTGAAGCACATGGTGGCAGTCTGCATAAAATGATAGATGCGAACAAATAAGATGTTAGATTGATTGATGGAAAGTATGTTCTGAGGGAAACTGCTTCTGAGTTAGGGTACTACTATCAGGTCCAGGTGGCAATGCACCGTGCAAAAAAAATGAATTGTAAATTTATGGTGTGGACCCCAAATGAACATGTTTGAACTATTATGGAGTTAACCATTCTTCCATTGAGCGACTTCAAATGGTTAAGAATGCTGCGGCCAGGCTGTTGACAGGTAGTCGAAAATTGATCATATTACTCCAATTCTTTCTTCCTTGCATTGGCTACCAGTTAATTTGAGAATACATTTTAAGATTTTAGTTCTTGTTTTTAAATCTTTAAACGGCCTAGCACCGGGATATCTTTCTGAAATGCTAAACATGCATATTCCATCAAGGTCACTTAGGTCCTGGGATCTTGGACTTCTCACGGTTCGCAGGTCTAAATTGAAACATAGAGGGGACAGAGCATTTGGAATAGCAGGCCCAAAACTTTGGAATAGCCTACCGATTTCGATCAGAACGGTTCCATCTCTCTCTAATTTTAAATCAGTACTTAAAGAACACTTATTTACTATAGCGTTTAACACTTGAGTGTTTTTGTCTTGTATCTTTTCTTTATTTATTTATTTTTAACATTTCTCTTGTTTTTATGTATTGCCTTGTAAAGCACTTTGGCCAGCCTTGGTTGTTTTAAATGTGCTTTATAAATAAATAAACAAACAAACGTGATAATTGATGTACCTTACAACGAAGAGTGGACAATGAACAAAATCTGCCACCTGAAGAGGGTGTACTTTCAGCATCTACTACCAGCAGTAGCAACAAGAATTGCACATCGGGTCATGACAATTTGTAGACTCAAGTAGCTATTACACTTTAATGTGGTTTTCCATGACAACTTAACGATAATACACAGATCAAGAGTTCAACATTTGTTCGCGGTTTACAACTTCACATTTTAACTACTGTATCTGCATTGCATTGTTATGGCAACTTAATACACATATCAAGAGTTTGACATTTGTTTACAGTTTAAACCTGTAAATTTTAAATATTTACAATTGCTGTCTGAAACTGTTGATTGCCTTGTTAGATTTTCTGTTGAAATACAAATTAATATTTGGTATACTGTGACCTTCTTTAGCCTAAGGACAGTATCGATACAATATTAACCGTATCACACTCACACCTCCCATGACACACTGACACACAAACAGACATACATACACACACACACACACACACACACACACACACACACACTTCAGGTGATTCTTATTCATTCAGTACTGTTACGGATTAACTGAGGTTGCAAATTACATAACCCTGCACAAATACTTACAATCTCATCAACACTTTACAACCTACTAGACATAACATTACACAAAATCTTAAAACCCTTCAGCCTTCGAATTGCTCCCTCAATGTGAATTCTGACATTATCTAGGCGACGTGTGGATGTCACCTCATGTTCAGACAGCTCCTTACGCCCACGTGTGAATGCAGGAAGAGCTAGACTCACTCCCTGAGGCAATATATATGTGATGGTGAATCCGCGATCTGCTAAAACTCATCATCAGGGATCAGGTGATGAATAAAACCACTGTTTTTTGTGATGAAATGATCACTGGCCCTTCCACCAAAAAGCTTTGATACAAACATGACATAGCCATTGGAGGCTATACAGTATAGCAGTTTGTATGTGTTATGATGTTTGTAATTGCTGTAAGTTTGTGATCTTTTTCTTAAGATCTTTGGCCTTTGTACAAAGACCTCTGTACAGTCATTGATGCATGTGGCTTTAGGATAATTTTTGTGAAATGTTTTGGGCCTGATTCTGTTCAGTGTATCCCTGGGCAACCAAGCAATTACCTTTTCCCTCATGAATCTCTCAAGGATTGGTCTCCAAAATGTAAATATTTCAAATGCCGTACTTCTACTCACCCCAAATCGTTTACCCAAGTCAGTAAACAATAGCCCCAAATTAAAACAAGCAAAAATTGTTCATGGAGGGCCAATTTGGTTTTAAGTGGTTGTGAGAAAAAAGTCAACAAGACTTGCAAAAGTTGCCAGAAACTGTCAGCACATAAACCTGTATAAAATATAAAGTCTTTGTTATTTACTGATACTGACGGTGTTGGATCTGTTTGAGTCCCACAGTCCTTCATCGGCTTGTTACCACAGTTTAAACTGTAGTTGTGCTCTTTGTGATCTGGCCACTGGGTTCCAACATCACACATCTGCAGAGGCATATTCTCCAAATTCCCGACATCCACAACTGCTTCCATAGCTTCAGGTTCATTAGTTGAGTTCTGGTGTAATGGCTGAAGACATCTTTTGGGAGGAGGTCTAGCTGGTGTTACCTAAAGAGAAAAAAAGAAGAGAGGTGCATTAGTTAAACATGACAATCAAGCATATTTAAATTAATGAAATGTGATGCAATAATATGGCTATCCAAGAGACCTACTTACATTCCATAACCCATAAACAACACAGGACAGGGGTTTTCTCTTGTAGGTTGTCCATCAGAAAAATGTATCCCACACACCTTAGAGTGATAATTAAGATGAATACATAATGAGCGAAACATTGGTGGTAAAAGTACTTCCCAAGTAAGTGTGAACAAGGCAGCATTTTAAATGGCAGTCTGCACTTTATCTTAGTTAATGTCAAACATGCACAATTGTACTTTACCATCAGGGGGTGTATATGATTGCTCTTCTTTTTGTGGGGTGAGGGCCAAAACTGTTGTTTAACCTGTCCTGTCTATCTTTTTTTTTTTTGTCTAGCCTTTTTTTTGTGTGATAAATTAAGTCTCCTGTTGTGTCAGATATACTATATGGTAACTACATATTAGGTTTCTGCAAGGATGAACACATATCTATTTATAGTTGACATAGTTTAAGTATCTTTTTATCCACATTTAAGCTTGGGGGCTTTGCGGGGGATTCTTGAAAATAGATTAGCTTCACACAGACGTCTTCTAACTGTCACAGTACTTACAGGTAACTCCAGACTGTCTTTGATCATCCTGGAGGTGATCATTGGCTGAACTTTTGCCATTCTGGTTATTCTTCTATCCATTTTGATGGTTGTCTTCCGTTTTCTTCCACGTCTCTCTGGTTTTGCTCTCCATTTTAAGGCATTGGAGATCATTTTAGCTGAACAGCCTATCATTTTTTGCACCTCTTTATAGGTTTTCCCCTCTCTAATCAAATTTTTAATCAAAGTACGCTGTTCTTCTGAACAATGTCTTGAACGACCCATTTTCCTCAGCTTTCAAATGCATGTTCAACAAGTGTTGGCTTCATCCTTAAATAGGGGCCACCTGATTCACACCTGTTTCTTCACAAAATTGATGACCTCAGTGACTGAATGCCACACTGCTATTTTTTTGAACACAGCCCTTTCAACTAATTCAACTAATTGCCCAATTGCACAGCCTTAAGAGCGTGCATATCATGAATGCTGGGTCTCATTTGTTTTCTGACAATCTACTGAACCTACTGGTAACTTGTTTGCCACGTAGCAATAAAAAAATATACGAAAAACCTTGATTATTCTGGTTAGTCACATTGTACTGCTATTATTTTGAACAAGACTGTATATTTGAAAATGTATAAAAGGAAATCTGGGGGAGCCAGTTTGAATGGGTCTGATGCCGCTTATAAATTGTTTTACCTATAATTTGCAGGTGCTATGCTTAAGTTTGTACGTAGAGGAGATGCTGGATCATCTGCCAGTACAAGCACAGACCCAGATGATCCACATCCAGCCTCAGCCAGTACTAGCACAGACCCAGATGATCCACATCCAGCCTCAGTCAGTATTAGCACAGACCCTGGTGATCCACATCCAGCCTTAGCCAGTACTAGCACATACCCTGATGATCCACATCCAGCCTTAGCCAGTACTAGCACAGACCCTGATGATCCACATCCAGCCTTAGCCAGTACTAGCACAGACCCTGATGATCCACATCCAGCCTCAGCCAGTATTAGCACAGACCCTGATGATCCACATCCAGCCTCAGCCAGTATTAGCACAGACCCTGATGATCCACATCCAGCCTTAGCCAGTATTAGCACAGACCCTGATGATCCACATCCAGCCTCAGTCAGTATTAGCACAGACCCTGGTGATCCACATCCAGCCTTAGCCAGTACTAGCACATGCCCTGATGATCCACATCCAGCCTTAGCCAGTACTAGCACAGACCCTGATGATCCACATCCAGCCTCAGCCAGTATTAGCACAGACCCTGATGATCCACATCCAGCCTTAGCCAGTACTAGCACAGACCCTGATGATCCACATCCAGCCTTAGCCAGTACTAGCACAGACCCTGATGATCCACATCCAGCCTTAGCCAGTACTAGCACAGACCCTGATGATCCACATCCAGCCTTAGCCAGTACTAGCACAGACCCTGATGATCCACATCCAGCCTTAGCCAGTACTAGCACAGACCCTGATGATCCACATCCAGCCTTAGCCAGTACTAGCACAGACCCAGTACAGCCCGATTCACCAACTGTAAAGCCGTCTTCAGCAAGCACTATCTTAAGAATCTATAGAAAATACTCTTTAATAAAGATTGTTTGTTTGAACCTCATTCTAAACTGCCAGTGTAAAAACTCACTTTATTTATATTCTTAAAATGAGAGAAATCACTGCTTATTCTGAATTAAGCTTAGGTTTAAGTTCTTTGAAAATCATCTATGACCTTTGGTACATGTCTGTCTTCATGCTCTGAGTATGGTTAATAATAAACGTACATTTGCATAAAACATGCATATTTGTCCATACCCATGTTGATTAGAGTATTAAAAACTTGAAACATATTTCAGGTACATTTAGAACTGATAAGAATGTGCTATTAAATTGTGATAAAATATTTAATCGATTTACAGCCATAAAAAAAAAAAAAAATTATATATACATAAGATTTACTGTCGCACTATGAAACTCGCTGCACATTGTGTCATTGCGTTCATGGCGCTGCAACGAAGTCGCAAGAGCTGATAGGCTAAAGCTATAGCTTCAAGCTAAAAAGTTAGTGTTCTCTGACATGGGTGTGGCTATGGGAATTAAAGTTTGAGCGACATTCTGGTACGGAAAAGGAGAGAGTAGAGAGAGTAAAGAGAAAAGAAAAGAGCTGACTACGCCACCCTGGTCACTAGACCAGGGAACTATCCTAATAAGGACACAGGTTTGATTTCCCCGTTGACATAGAGACGTGGAGTTACAAAAACACAAAATCTTTATTAAACCAAGATAAAAATGTTAGAGTGAATAACTTGTATTTTGAACACCCAAAAAGGGCGAATCACTGCTGGCACAGACACACCACAAGAGTGACACTGACGATAACTCAGAGGGCTCGTGGTTACCAGAAGCAGGACGAGCTCGTGCCACGCGTCACTAGAGTCAACGATGGTCAGGGAACACCCACACGTGCACAGCACTTCACACACGCACTCACTACAACCAAGGGTCAATCACTATAGGTTGTAAACCATGCTCTGTGTCTCAGAAGGACCCACCACCAAAAGAGCAACTAGCCCTCCCAGCTGGCATTTTAACATTGAGCCACTGTTGAATCAACGTCAGGTGCCAGTGTTGGATAACCGTTGAATTTTGTTTAGATTTTGCAAATCTAATCAACGTTGAAATGGCAACGTCTTTCCAATGTCACGTTTGTCAACATAGGTGAATTTGCCAACATTGAAACAATATTGATTTTAGTTTAGATTTTGCAAATCTAATCAACGTTGAAATGGCAACGTCATTCCGACGTCATGTTTCTCAACATAGGTGAATTTGCCAACATTGATTTAAGTTTAGATTTTGCAAATCCAATCAACGTTGAAATTTCAACGTCACTATAAAGTCCTGCTTTTCAACATAGTTTTTGTTAAACTGTTTTCACTGAAGTATTGATGTGTTCAACAGTAACACCAAACACCTTGAAATGGATACATAAACACTAAGTTTGCAAACACGCACAGTCAGCTTGGAAGAAGCCAATTGGTCAAAGGAAGACCAGGAAGAAGATTAATAAAGACATTTCACTGACGTAGGAAACATGCTTTATTACATAGCTGCAATTGTGCCAACCTTTCACATCAATTGTACACATGTCAAACTTTTACTTTACCCAAAAATTCTGTCATTAAAGGGTTAGTTCACCCAAAAGTGAAATTGAGGTCATTAATGACTCACCCCAATGTCATTCCAGACCCGTAAGACCTCCATTCCTCTTCAGAACACAGTTTAAGATATTTTATATTTTAGTCCCAGAGCATTGTGGCGATCCGAATCATTGATTCACGGCTGTTTGAATCTTTATTTGAGGTTTGAAAACAAACGCAGAAGAGAAGCCAATGCTGAATAAAATCGTAGTTTTTGTTATTTTTGGACCAAAATGTATTTTGGATGCTTCAAGAGACTCTGATTAACCCACTGATGTCACATATGGACTACTTTGATGATGTTTTTATTCCCTTTCTAGACATGGACAGTATAGTGTGCATACTGCATTATGCTCTGGGACTAAAATATCTTAAACTGTGTGTGAAGATGAACGGAGGTCTTACGGGTGTGGAACAACATTAGGGGGAGGAGTTAATGACATCAATTTCATTTTTGAGTGAACTAACCCTTTAAATGACTCGCCTTGTCGCTCCACACCCGTAAGACCTTCGTTCATCTTCGGAACACAGTTTAAGGTATTTCATATTTAGTCCAAGAGCTTTCTGTCCCTTCATTGAAAATGTATGTACGGTATACTGTCACTTTTTATGTTGTTGTTATTTTTGGACCAAAATGTATTTTCATTGCTTTCATTGCAAAAATTCTATCCAACCCACTGATGTCACATATGGACTACTTTGATGATGTTATTATCTTTCTGGTCCTTCTGGACATGGACAGTATACCGTACATACATTTTCAATGGAGGGACAGAAAGCTCGGAGTAAATATAAAATATCTTAAACTGTGTTCTGAAGATGGAGGTCTTACGGGTCTGGAACGACATTAGGGTGAGGAGTAAATGACAGAATTTTCATTTTTGGGTGAACTAGCTTTTTATAACCTTTAAAAAAAAAACGGCCCAAACATTGGGCAACATTAAACACAGCTGGTTAAGTCTTCCTTTCTTGTTACTTCTTTCTGCTACCGCCACCAGTCCTCTCAGGTGCATATTTCAAGTCTTTGGCCATGTATTCGTCTACTTTCATTGGCTTTAAGCTCAAGACCGCATCTGATGAGAAAAACAAAAAAAAACAGATCAGTATTAGCAAACACTACTCTCTCAAATTAAAATATTTAGCAAATATCAACTTTTGTGGCATTGCCAATGATCAAAGTATATAAATTAGTATTGATCAACATGCAAAGTCATTGATAATCATGTGCTTGAGCGAGCAACAAAAGGCAGTTGGTAGTAACCCTTGCTGCAGGTAGAGAAGTAAGTCTAGAGCCCAGAATGGAGTATTTTATTTATATATATATATATATATATATATATATATATATATATATATATATATATATATATATATAAATAAAAGTTTGGACACATTACTATGTGTAATGTTTTTGAAAGAAGTTTCTTCTGCTCATCAAGCCTGCATTTATTTGATCAAAAATACAGAAATTTTTTTAATATTGTGATCTTATTACAATTTAAATATTTGGTTTTCAATTTATTATATGTTAAATTACAATTTATTTCTGTGAAAAGCTGAATTTTCAGTATCATTCCTTCACCGTCACATGATCCTTCAGCAATCATTCTAATATTCTGATTTATTATGAGTGTTGGAAACAGTTCTGCTGCTTAATATATTTGATGAATAAAAGGTTTAAAAGAACTGCATTTATTCAAAATAAAAACATATTTTCAAATAATATAAATCTCCTTTACTATCAATTTAACAGTGTTTCTCAAACTTTTTCAGCCCAAGGACTACTTTATCTTCCAATTTTTTTCTGAGGACCACCTACAGAATCCCACTCTAACACGCCCCCCAAAACCAACAAAATAGGAAGGATAAGCTAAATTTAAGTTTAATATGCAACTGTTTCAAGTCAAAAACGAATCATTCAAACATAAATGCAATAATTTGATCAGAAATTATTATATACATTTTATAAAAAGTCTTCCACATAAACCTGTATTTAAATTTTACAAAAATGTAACAAAAAAAAGTTAAGGGTTAGTTACTTTCAGATTCAAATAGATGGTTGGGTTAGGTATGGGGACAACTTAACGTTAAAGGAGACTTTCAGGTCCAAATCTCTGGAAAAAAGAAGAAAGAAGAATGTGACGTGCTAAAGATGTATAGATATTCTTATGCCTCTCCCTGATTGGGTAACGGTAGTACAAGACAAAAACATTCAAACTGATCTAATAATATGTATAACGTTAGCTTCATGGAGCGTACACACATACACGCCGGTGGAACGACGGACTAACGGCAGTTCACGGTTAAACTAGTCTGCCCATACGTCTACACACACACAGAACGGCGTTTGACAGTTAGCTAGCATTAACTCCGGTTCGCGGTTAGTCTGCCCATATAAACACATAATTAATTAACACAATACGTATATGGACCAGAGTCAGGCACACTCAACATTTATTTAGGAATTTTCTAGTTATAAAATGTGACTTCAAAAACTTTGCTTACCGTCTGAGCTGTTATGCCCAAATTCAGTCGAATCGGTCCAGGTCAGAACCATAGACCGTAAAAAAATAAATATACAGACAACAAAATTAATCCAACGTAACAAAAGAAAAACCACTCAATCATTTGGTTGAGAGAGAGAATATATGGAGCACTGCCACAGGCCGGGTAAAATTACCACACGACTACCTGCGCAGTGACACAGCAAAGAGGGTTACAGTGGTGAAATTAAAGAAAACAAAAACACTAAAATAAACAAAATGAGAAACCTACTCCAACCTGGGGTTCAGTAATTATTAGAGTGATGCCACATACCTCAAATAAACAGAGGATCACTCATGGCGACATAACCCCCAGGGAGGTCAAGAAGTTGTCAGTGTGAAATAAAGAAATGAGAAATGCAATTCCAATACACATAAAAACATACAATGACTACATAGACAGAAACCCAGTGAAACAATATTAAAGTAATTAGAAACAAAACATTAAATTAAAATAGGAACAAGACAGCAGCAATAAATGTCCTAAGCCAGGCAGCAGTCCTCGAATGCCCTTAAACAGGCAAATTAATTCACCTACAAGAAACTAAATGGGAGCTAAAATATCAAACATGGACACCAATCCATCATTATGGTCTCACAAACCATGCATGCAAAGACCACGTCATTCATCCGGCAGCCACCGATAATGAGATCACAGACGAGCTGGAATACAGGAATACAAAACTCCCCATAACCACACACATACTAATAAAATAAATACAGCCCCAAAGCAGAAATAATCCTACCATGAAGTCAAGCAGCAATTCATCAGCATCGTTCAGAGCACTACAATGGGCACTGATTGTTAGACGGAGACTCGCAACAGCGAAAGCAAACCTTCTGCACGTTGTGCACTTTATCAGCACAACGCGGGTAGCTCTGCACAGCATGCAACAGTAACAGGTTAAAATCATGTGATCCCTAACATAAAAGCACATCCGGAAACAGCACTCACCTACAACAGAGGAAACCAGGGCACCGTAAAGACGGTTGCACAATGGCACCACCCTTGGCAGCACTACAGCCACACTTATATACTGTTGGGAATGAGATGCTGATTACCTGAACGTAGGGAAGAGTAATCAATCCCAGAGAGGACGGATGTCACCAGATAGTGGCACTTCACTACATTTGCAAACTGCAAATTTAACACAAAGTAGTTGTGTTGCTATGTGGTGTTGTGTTTGTTGTTTAGTAGCAGTAATATGCAGTTATTAGCTGTGTCCACTGTATTTTTCATGAGACCCCCCATTTGATATCCCACAATCCTGTGCGTTCCATTCTGTGACAGTTGAGCAAGAAAACAAGACGGCATCCGAAAGTTGCGTTTGCTGGTCAGTTTGTGTGTAAATGTATGTTTTTTTTACCAATATTTTCCACTTCTGGATTCATTTCTAGTGAGAAATTACTAATGTAGTAGTTCAATATTTGTTTGGTTCTCACCAAAGCTCTCTCTTGCTGTAAATCATTGAACTGTTACACTGCCTTATAATTCTGTCCGAAATCAGTTTCACAAGGTGCCTTCATGCACAAAACGTATGGAACCATGAAATGAATGCAGACAAACAACCCATGTATCCTACCGAGCCATTTCTTGTTTCACAGACTGTCAAGTCATTGTGCTGAGGCCTCACTGTCGGCACTGACTGCGCTCCCTGTCCAACAGCAGCTTCTTCTGTACTGTCCTGACTGACCTACTGACTTACTGTTACTGTGCACTTTCTGAACAGCAACACCATGGCTGCGTTCGGAACCGCATACTCCTTGAGTAGGTACTCAATTTCAATAAGTACTTACTTAACGAGCGCTAAAAGAGTAGGTACTATATATCCAGATCTCGTTAAGTATGAATGCGATCCGCACTTTATGCACTTTATACGTTATCATGTGACCCATGATGATATCACAAGTGCAACAACTTGTGTGACAGGTTTAATTCATCTATCTTCTATATATTAATATTGGTTTAAACGTGCTCATTTTGTGGTCTTGTTCAAGAAACAGCTGCCCATTTATTTTTTCATTGTAGTATAATAAATACATTTTAACCCTACTAATCTGACAGTTTCATCCTTTTTTATCCTTGCAAAAACCCAAAATCGTTAGAGGTGTTGAACTTGACAGTTTTGTAAAGGTTTTGCTGGAAATTGAATTGGTCATTAGAAGTTGGCTTATTAATTTAATGTTAGTTAAATGTGTGTGCTGTTAATCGATGACATCAATCGATGAATGTGAAAAATGTGAATGTTTTATTTAATTTGTTTTAGAAGGCTTTGACATCCAAAAGTAAGTGACACTGTATGAACAATATTAAAGGTGCACTTGTATTTTTACAGTAAAATATACAAAAAACACTAGGCCAGTGTTATATATTTTGTTCATATGAGTTCTTACAATATTCCATGTTTCCAACTATTTGTAAATTGTGAGAAAAATGCTATTTTAACTAAAGACCCGTGGCATCTCAGCATAGCGTTTGAGGGAGTCGCCTGTCAATTGCGTCATATCTGTGCCTCGGTTATGGTTTTATTTTGCAGAAGCGCTTTACTCTTAGCAGTGTGAACAAGTAAACGCATGAAGTAACGTCACAACAGGTGTTCGTCATCTGTGCTTGACCTACTTACCTGCCGCTCCGCTCCGTGCTCTCTCTCCCGCTGCAGACCTCGCAGAACCACGCCCCCCTTGCCACATACCCCCACCACCCGACTCAGGTCGGGGAGCTATCCGGCCTGCAGCCTCCCCCGCCCCACAGGAGAGGAAGTCAGCCGCAGCCATCTGAACACCCGGTCTGTGGATCACCTTGAACTTTAAAGGCTGTAAAGCTAGATACCAACGGGTGATCCGCGCGTTGTTATCCTTCATGCGGTGGAGCCACTGCAAGGGGGCGTGATCCGAACAGAGGGTGAACTCCCGCCCCAGGAGGTAGTATCGGAGAGTGAGGACGGCCCACCTGATGGCCAAACACTCCTTCTCTATGGTGCTGTACATCGTCTCTCTCTTATGCTGCGTTCACACCGCACGCGAATGACGCGATTCGCGCGAGTGATTTACATGTTAAGTCAATGCAGAGACGCGAATAGGCATTCTGCGGCGCGATTCGCACGAATGAGGCGGCGCGAATCACGCGAATTGAGCGTTTTGAACGTGTGATTCGCGCGAATCACGCGAATCGCTCAAGTTGAAAAATCTGAACTTTGGCGGATATTCGCGCCACGTTAACCAATCAGGAACTTGCTCCAGTAGTGACGTGTTTACAAGCGGCGGCAGAAATCTGAACAACAATGGAGGACAAGATCATCGTGGCTGTTTGTGGATACCCGGAGTTGTATGACACATCGTCATTTCATTATAGAAACAGGAATAAAAAGGATCTTGCTTGGAAGAAAGTGAGTGAGGAGGTCGGACAATCTGGTAAGTTGTAAAAAAAACGTCCTTTACTCAGTGTAGTTCTAGTGATATATATCAAGACTACTAGCTAGATAAAGCTGTCAAATTTGCAAATACTTTCCCGCTGAGTTGATTTGCTTTATTTAGATGAAGTGTGCAGAAAAAAGTGGAAGGGTCTGAGGGACACATATTTGAAGGAGAGGAGAAAGGACACTGAAAAGAGGAGTGGGTCAGCAGCAGGGTCAGGGAAAAAGTGGAAGTACTCTGCGGTCCTGTCTTTCCTCGACCCCTTCGTCTCCCCACGGGAGACAAGTGGAAATATGGAGAGGGGGGATGAGGAGAATCAGGCCGCAGGGTACGACCACCCCGAGAGCCAGGGCGAGACAGCAGCAGTAGGGTACTCAGAGACAGGTTTGTTGACAAGTAAAGCAACACAGTAGGGCATATTTTGTTGTATTTTTATGATGAAAAGTCGAAAATCTTTTTTTCCTAACTCGTGTAACGTGCAATGTGTGTAATGTTGTAAATATATGTAATATTGTCATGACAGAGCCGACTGGCTCTTTTGACGGCAGTGAGGCTGGGTCCCCTCTGCCAGAACCTGCTGCTGCTTCTTCCCCTGCTGGCCCTTCAACATCTGCTGCTGTACCCATAGGTGTGTACAGGCAATAATGACCATGTTTAGATGCATATATCTACAGTAAGCACTCATAGTTTAATAATTTAATAATTTAATAATCTGATTGCTACATTGCAGACACAACTATTATTCAATATTTTATATATATATATATATATATATATATATATATATATATATATATATATATATATATATATATATATATATATATCAATTCATTCTATATTATAATATAGCATAATTTAAAACCCACTTTGACTGTTGTTTCAACATATTAAAATATAATTCAATTTCCCATTTTGATTAAACACATGAATAATAAACATAATAGTTAAACACCCATTTTGATAACTGTGTTACTTGTAATCACACAGAATATTAAATGATTTACTGACCGCAGACAGATGGACAGGCGCTCTGCAGGTGGAATATGTAGGATGAAATGTAGTTGGTATCCTGGAGGGAAATCCTCCCACCGACTCGGGACAACAGGTCATCAAACTGGGATCGGCTCAGTCGAAAGTACCGCTGAAAGCGGCCATCATCCAGGCGCAGCTCTTGGAGAAGTTGATGGAATTCACCGAGCTGAGTGCGTCTCTGAAGGATCTGATGGACCCAGACACGGCGCCGAACTAGTGTACGCCGCTTTTCAGCCTTCCAAAGTAAATAAAGCGCAGCTACCCTCTCAACAAAATCGATGTCAGCCATTTCACGAGAAAATCGAGACACCACAGAGACACCAGAAAGAGCGGCAAATGTGTGAAGGACGGGCCGAGGAAAGGCTGCTCTTGCCGGGGGTAATGAGCGCTTGGCGCCGCTGATCGCATGGATCTCACAACTCCGAAAACGAAAACTAAAATGTTCAAATAAGCACTTTTTGTATAAAAAAAAACACAGATTTGAGCATTAAACAACAATGTTATCACCTGAACAAGTCTTCAAACTACGTTTTGTCATACATTAACAGTAGTATTTTTTACAGAAAAGAAGTCAAGTGACCCAGTCAAAATGACTAGCAGAAACCCCTCCCATGACGCGAATTCGCGTCTGTTGTGTAGTGAATGTCACACGCGAATGAAGCGAATTTGACGCGCGAATGAAGCGAATGGATTCAAAATGTTCACACGTCCAACTTCGCGCGAATAGCGCGATTTATTCGCGTCATTCGCGTGCGGTGTGAACGCAGCATAAGAGAGCTTTCGACTGATGTACAGCACCGGCTGTTTCTCCCCCTCCACCTCCTGAGACAGGACCGTGCCCAGCCCCCTGTCCGAGTTGGTTAGGAGCTTGTAGGAGCGGCCCACCACACAGAGCCACCTTTAACTGGGTGAAAGCCTGCTGGCACTGCTCCGTCCACCGAACTGTATCTGGTTCTTCCTTTTTAACACCTCCCTTACACAAGCATCCATCCTTTTGTGCCTAAAATCTGCCATAATTGTCCCTGTTCCCAAAAAACCTGCAGTCAGTAGTTTAAATGACTACAGGCCTGTAGCCCTCACCTCAGTGGTCATGAAAAGTTTTGAAAAACTTATGAGAACATCAAGGCCAGCCTCCCTCACAGCTTTGATCCCCATCAGTTTGCATATAGAGAAAAAAGGTCAACAGCAGATGCAATCAATACAACCCTTCATATCGCACTGAGTCACCTAGAGCAGCCAGGAACTTATGTCAGAATGCTGTTTATCGATTATAGTTCAGCATTTAATAGCATCATACCTGGCACTCTTGTGGAAAAACTGCTGCACCTAGGTTTTTCCCGTTCCATCTGCACCTGGATTTTGGACTTTCTCACTAACCGGCCACAGACTGTGAAAATTGGTTCCCACACCTCCTCTACCATCACTACTAGCATCGGCTCCCCACAGGGATGTGTGCTGAGTCCACTCCTTTATTCCCTGTACACTCATGACTGTATTCCCATCCACCCCTCCAGCACCATTATTAAATTTGCAGACGACACAACGGTGGTCGGTTTAATAACAGGAGGAGATGAGTCCATGTACAGGGAGGAGGTCCAGGCACTGTATAAGTGGTGTAGCAACAACAACCTGGTGCTTAATACTAAGAAAACTAAAGAAATGGTCATTGATTTTAGGAGAAAAAGGAATGTTCTTGTCCCACTACAAATTAACGGGGAGGAGGTGGAGCAGGTCTCCACTTTTAAATTCCTAGGGACAACCATCTCCGACGACCTCTCCTGGATCGACAAAACAACGGCCATTGTGAAGAAGTCCCAGCAGAGGTTGCACTTTCTCAGGATACTCCAAAAAACCAATCTGCGGAGAAATCTGCTAGTGACTTTTTATCGCTCCACCATTGAGAGTGTCCTTGTATACTGCCTCACAGAGTGGTACTCTGGATGTTCAGCAGCAAATAGGAAGGCAATGCAAAGAGTTATTAGGACTGCGGAAAAAATCATTGGTTGCCTGTTGCCTTTTTTTGAGGAAATTGCAAACAGCAGGTGTCTCCTTGGAGCCCGCAATATAATAAAGGATGACACCCACCCTGGACATGGACTGTTTAGCCTCCTGCCTTCTGGAAGGAGATACAGGAGTCTAAAAAGTAGGACAAATAGACTAAAAAACTGTTTCTATCCATGGGCCATAAGGACTCTAAACGGGGACAAGACATAATGTTGACTGTTCTTATTCTTAACATGCAATACATTTTAAGGTGCATAACACCAATATATTTTTTAATATATATTTTTTAACATGTTATGTGATTATTTTTATAGATGATTATTCATTTAATTTTATTTATTTAACCTAAAATGTTTATGGTTTTCTTTGTCTTTTGCTATTTGTGTGTGTGTTTTCAGTGATCAGATGGGCATTATAATTTTGTTGCATTGCAATGACAATAAAGCTTCTATACTATACTATACTTTAGTTAGATCAGTCAGTGGGCTGGCGAGGTCCGAATAATTAGGTACAAACCTCCTATAATATTCCGCCAGCCCAGTGGTGTAGTCTAGATTTTTGTAGTGAGTATACTGTGATTTCCCCCCGCCCGCATACGCACCCATCCCAGAGCGACACACAACAGGCACCATCACACTCACTAATGCAAAAAATGCTTTTCTTAGTATTTTTCGTCTTGTTTCTAGTCAAAATATATATAAAATTCGTACATTAAGAAACATTTACTAGACAAGTAAAAATTATTGTCTTGTTTTTGGAAAAAAATACACAAAATTAAGAGTTTTTGCATAAAATAAGATACTAATCTGCCATTGGGGTAAGAAAAATTATGTTGTTTTCTGTTTGAATTAAGACTATTTCTCTCCCCCCTTTGGCAGATTATTTTGCTCATTTTAAGCAAAAACCTGTGGTCCAGGTGACATATTCATATAACATTTAAGGATAAATATTGGTAATCAGACAGTTGGCAGCACCCAGTGACTTCCACAGTAGGAAAAAATATAGAGTATGAAAGTCAATGCATGCTGCCAACTGTCTGATTACCAACATTTCTCAAAATATCATCTTTTGCATTAAACAGAAGAAAGAAACTCACACAGTTTTGGAACAAATTGAGGGTGAGGAAATTATAACACAATTTACATTTTTGGGTGATCTATAGCCTACCTTTAAGAGCTACATTTAGCCTTAAATGTTATATGAAAATGGTACCTGAAACACAGGTTTTATCAGCTGTTATCTACCTAACGTACTGTCCCTCCTGCCTCCACTCTAACCAAGGATACTTGCTTACTTGCTTTTAAATACCCCTACCCCTAAACCTATCCATCACACACACACACACACACACACACACACACACACACACACACACACACACACACACACACACACACACACACACACACACACACACACACACACACACACACACACACACACACACACACACACACACACACACACAAATACCCCTACCCCTAAACCTACCCATCACACACAGACACACAAATACCCCTACCCCTAAACCTACCCATCACACACAGACACACAAATACCCCTACCCCTAAACCTACCCATCACACACAGATACACTAATACCCCTACCCCTAAACCTACCCATCACACACAGATACACTAATACCCCTACCCCTAAACCTACCCATCACACACACACACACACACACACACACACACACACACACACACACACACACACACACACACACACACACACACACACACACACACACACAAATACCCCTACCCCTAAACCTACCCATCACACACAGACACACTAATACCCCTACCCCTAAACCTACCCATCACACACAGACACACTAATACCCCTACCCCTGAACCTACCCATCACACACAGACACACAAATACCCCTACCCTTGAACCTACCCATCACACACAGACACACAAATACCCCTACCCCTGAACCTACCCATCACACACACACACACATATTATTTTGAGGTGCCAATCCGTTATAGATGGGAGCTTTACTGTATCTTGAAGATTGTTGTCTTCTGAGTTTCGGAGTTTCTACACAGGCAGTTTAGTTCAGAATAGGGCACAGTTTTTATGAACAATTGGTAATGTGAAAGCTGTCATGCGGACCTGGGAGCGCACCAGAACCACACCATACCTGGAGGAGGAATATAGCGCGGCCCCTTTAAGAGATGCGCGTCCCCCATTGAACTGCCGGTATTTTGTGTGTGTGTGCAGAATGTCCAGCGATTCACACGAACAGTGTGAAAAACACGGACTTGGAGCGCTTTTGTTTAGAAAAGTAAATTGCGTATTCATTTTAGCCGATTGCAATGCATTTAGTTCAATAAAACATGTAATGTAAGCGGTAATGGTGTTAATGATTTACCTCAGATATGAGCGAGAGTGAGCTTCAGTGCATCGCGCTCAGACTGCAGAGATGTGCTCGTGTAAACATCAGGACGCAGCGAATAGTTGATCAAAGTGCAGAAAAGTTGCGGTGATTGGTCAAAATTGCGAGTCGCACTGGATTTTCTGTAACGTCCGTGTCATCTGCTACAGCTGAAGTGTCACGCAAAGCTGCTGTAGCTCTAAGGGCAGGCTTCCGAAAACACTCAAAGAGTCTACTTTCGTTTCATATCTTCTTTTACATTAGTTAATTTCAAACTTGCGCCAAAAAAGACCGCCAAGCAACTGATTTTCCTTGGTAGGTGACGTCAGATCAAGGTCACAGGCCACGGAAGCCCCAGTGGTCCAAAAACGTTAGTGATTCGCAATCGCAACCACAGTCTGTGTACGCAACACAGACGTGGTGAATTATGAATGAAAGTTCTGTCACAAAACGATATTGTTACGTATCCTCACGCTTTTTTAAGTGGGTATACGGAAATCCTTGTCCTTTCCTAGTGGGTATACGGCGTATACCTGCGTATCACGTAGACTACACCACTGCGCCAGCCCCAGGAACTGTCTAACCTCCTTTTTGGCCTTGGGTCTTGGGCAGGCCGCAACTGCTGCTGTCTTATTAATTTGGGGACGCACCTGCCCATGACCCAAGTGGAAGCCTAGATATCTTACTTCAAACCGCCCAATTGCACCCTTCTTCGGGTTGGCCGTGAGCCCCGCCCTTCTCAGCGACCTAAGGACTGCTTGCAAATGCTGCATATGACGCTGCCAGTCACCAATATAAATGATGATATCATCGAGATAGGCAGCGGCATATGCAGCATGCGGCCAAAGAATTCGTTCCATCAGACGCTGAAAAGTCTCGGGTGCCCCGAACAGCCCGAAAGGAAGCGTAATGAATTGGTGCAATCCAAATGGCGTGGTAAAAGCGTTATTTTCTTTGGTTACTGGAGACAAGGGGATCTGCCAGTAACCCTTTGTCAAGTCCAGTGTCCAATAAAAACTAACAGTACCCAGCCGATCAAGCAATTCGTCAATCCGTGGCATGGGATAAGCATCAAATTTCAACACCGCGTTGACTTTCCTGTAATCCACGCTGAACCGGACCGAGCCGTCAGGTTTTGGAACCAAAATGATCGGGCTCGCCCAGTCGCTGTTGGATTCTTCTATAACCCCCATCTCTAGCATCGCGTCTAATTCGGCCTGAACCACTTTTTTCTTGTGTTCAGGCAATCTATATCAATCAATCAATCAACTTTATTTATATAGCGCTTTTACAATCACGATTGTGTCAAAGCACCTTCACAGTGTCAAACAGGATAATATTGCGACAAAATTAGATTTGGCTGTACAGTCGTACTGGAGAAAACAGTGATGTTATCAGCTTATTTTAATTTATCATATAGCAACAATGTTGGCAGATCAGTATTATAGTTTATAGAATTAAATAAGACCTAATTCATACATTTTATTTGTATAATAAGTTGAATAACTTTAATCATATTTATAGTGTCCCCAACTGAGCAAGCCAAGCCAAAGGCGACAGTGGCAAGGAACCAAAACTCCATCAGGGTGTGATGGAGAAAAATAAACCTTGGGAGAAACCAGACTCAGTCGGGGTGCCAGTTCTCCTCTGGCCTATATGGTCGGCTGCGTACAACCACACCCGGCTCCGTCTCAACGTGGTGTTGGATGAGGTCTGTCCGACCCGGCAGGGGCAAAAACACGTCGGCGAAATCCGCCTGTAATTGTTTGAGGTTTATGAGCTGGGAGGGTGAGAGGTGATCTCCCCCCGGGACCAGAGCGTGAGATTGTGTCTTTTGAACTGCCTCTGGTCCGAGATCATCCTCTCCACTCACTACCGTCGCCAGCATCACAGCCTCTGCCTCAACCCATTTTTTAATAAATTGAGGTGATATATCTGACGTGCCTCCTCCCTGTCTGACCGAATTACCTCATAGTTCAGATCCCCTACTCATCGTGTGACCTCAAATGGTCCTTGCCACTTGGCGAGTAATTTGGAACTCGAGTTGGGGAATAATAGAAGTACTTTCTCTCCCGGTGTAAATTGTCTTAATCTAGCCCCTTTGTTGTACAACTGTCTTTGTTTGTCTTGGGCCTGTAACAAATTCTCCATTGAAAGCTGCCGCAGCGTGTGGAGTTTTGTTCTCAGGTCCAACACAAACTGAATTTCATTTTTACTCGTGGATGGTCCATCCTCCCAAGCTTCCCTAATGACATCCAAAACCCCTCGGGGCTGGCGGCCATAGAGAAGCTTGAAGGGGGAAACCCCCAGTGGAGGCTTGGGGGACCTCGCAAACAGCAAACAAGAGAGGTTCTAGCCATTTATCCCAATTTTTGGCGTCTTCGTGAACGAATTTACGAATCATTGTTTTCAATGTGCGATTAAATCTTTCTACCAGCCTGTCTGTTTGTGGGTGATAGACGCTGGTTCGAATAGATTTAATGCCCAATAATTCATAAAGTTCGTGGATTGTCCGTGGCATGAACGCCGTGCCTTGATTGGTGAGAATCTCTTTTGGGATTCCCACCCGGGAGATTAGGGAGAACAGTGCACTCACAACACTTTTCGCCAAAATGTTACGCAGGTGGATTGTGATGAGCTGCCTGGAAAAGCATTTTTGGCTTTTTGGAATCAACAACTGGGTTGTAGTCTGTTTTGTCTGGGCATCTTGGGTCACCCGATACAACCTGTCCTTTAACATAGTAAAATAAGGAAAGGTGAGCGGTTGATCAGGACGAAGGGGATGGCCGTCGATGGCACAGACCTGATTAAACACATTTTTTAGCGTCTCATCCTGGGACTGTTCCAGGGGGAAGTCATCGCGCTCCGAAAACACTGGTGTTTCCGGAGCGCTCGGTTCCCCCGGATCAGTGCCCAGTGGTCTCGGTTCCACCTCCCCCGCCTGTGCAACCGCCACCTTCCCTTTCTCTTTTTTCTCCCAAGAGGCATCCACACATAAATATCCCAATAATTTATTAAATCCTGGCCAATTTGTCCCCAAAATCAGTGGATGCCGGAGGTGCTGGTTAACGGCCACCTCAATTCTATGTTTTTGCCCTCTGAATAGAAAATCCATCGGCACTAACGGGTATTCTCTCACCTCCCCGTGCACACACCTCACCATAACCATGCAGCGCTTATCCCATCCCCCGGGCTTGTGTATAGAGGTCTGGTTACAACCTGAATCCACCAAAGCTTGATAAGTACCCCCCTTGATACTCACGGGTATTTGGTACAGGCCAGCCTGATCGGGGGCGGCGTGCAGCGCGTCGGGGACCCGGACCAGCGTCCCCACCTCCATCATCGGACACTGATCGATAAAGTGTCCGGGATCCCCGCAGCGGCAGGTGCGAGGTGAGGTATTTTCTGTGATGGGTAGATGTAGGTACCTTTGTATGAGGGAGATTGTGCATATAATCCTCATTGTCCTCTAGACTCTTTCTAAATTAATTTGTGTTTGTGTAAATAGTTTTTGGGGTTTTTCTTGTGCATCAACAAAAAGTTTTTTTTGTATATTTGTTTTACAGATTGTTTTGTCAATAAATGAAGAGAGTTTAAATTTGGATGTGTTAATTATACGAAATTGCAGCTGTATTATTTTAAATGTAATTATGAATGCATTTAATTTTATTATAGTGTACATGTAAATTACGTTAAAGTATATTTTAGTTAACATTAATTGCTTGTCATTACATTGAGCAGTGCACTTTAACTATATTTAGAAGACACTAGAAGCGATTATGAAACTAAACATAAAGTTGTATTAAAGTCCCACTTAAGTTGTTCCAAAAAATCACTCTTAATTGCAACTTATTGTATTTTATTTCAAATTAGTATGTGATATATTTATCTAATTAATATGTGATATATATAAATCAATTACATCAATTACATTTAATGTGTATGTGGTAGCAGCGAGGCAAGGGACCGTGAAAGCGGACCGGTGGCGAGTGATAATGAGCGCTAGCTGGGTGATACACCGGTCTCGTCTCACCATGGCGGAGTGACGGGAGTATAAAAGGAGGAACAAAGACAGTGAAAGACGAGAGAGGACCAGGCCTGGGTTTTATGTTATGTTTTGTTTACGTTTTGTTGTGTGTCTGTGTCGGCAGTCATCCGTGAGGGGCTGCCCACGTTTTATTATGTGTGTGCGGGCGGTCGTCCGTGAGAAGGTTTACTTTCGTTTGGTTTATTTTGATTAAAGTTGTTGAATGTTTGCCGGTTCCCGCCTCCTTCCTTCCCATTTCTACTTTATTACAGTGTATTAAGTGTCAAAAACATTGCATTTAATTCACACTTAAGTGTATATTTAGCTGACATTAAAGTATGTTTTAGGTCACATTAATTGCACTTTAATTACATTTTTAAGACACTAGAATGGATTGTGAAAGTATATATAAAGTTGTATTAAAATTGTTTCAAAAAACCACTCTTGATGGCAACTTATAGCATTTTATTTCAAATTAATATGTGATACATTTGAGATCAATTACATTTAATTTGTATTAAGTGCATTGAAAACATTGCATTTAATTCACACTTAAGTGTATATTTAGATGACATTAAAGTATGTTTTAGTTTGCATTAATTGCTTGTCAGTACATTGAGCAGAGCACTTTAATTACATTTTTAAGACACTTGAAGCGATTATGAAAGTGCATAAAAAGTTGTATTAAAGTCCCACTTAAGTGGTTTAAAAAAAAAATCACTCTTAATTGCAACTTATTGTATTTTATTTAAGATTAATATGTGATACATTTGAAATCAATTATATTTAATGTGTATTAAGTGTGTTGAAAACATTGCATTTAATTCACACTTAAAGGTGCACTATGCAATTTTCCGTCCACTGGAGGGCGCCTATTCTAAACAAAGGCATAGTTTGATGACGCCAAGTGTGAGTGCAGTATCTTGAGACATGTGGTCTTCATCTCACAGCTGGTGGAAAATAGGACTCGGGCAGAAATCATGTTCATGTATGCGGTTATTAACGTTACTGCAGTGTAAAGCAGAGCAGGACCGAGTGTTGTGGCGCTAAACACGGCTGCTGGAGCAATTGTTAAACAAACACACGGCTCGTGAACACCGGGACTTTTATTGTGACGGGACGGGATACAGTCGCCGGGCCCCTGCAGTATTTACGGTCATGAATATAAGGTAAAGCAGCTCTGTTTATCATATTTGATACATTTAAGTGTGTTTAAAAGGATGTTATGACGTTACTCTGTGCGTTCGCTCGGCACTGCTGTGACATGTTTACAGTGTTGGGCAGTAGCGAGCTACAATTAGCGACGTTACTAGTTTAACTACATGTAGCCCGTTGATAAAATATATCTATATATTATTTTATTTTTCATCAAGATTTGCCTTTATATTGTTTTTGTGGTTTTATACTTTATATATAGTTTACGTTTACTATTCACATGTTTTGAAAACATGCTTTATATTGTTAAAAGTGTTTATTACCGGGCTCTGTGAAATACTTCATTCTGATTGGTCAATCGCGCATTCCAGCGGTATGTTATTCCCAAATAACAACCGCTCATTCGGGTACTACGAGTTATCTTGACCAGTACTACTTCTATGCTTAACGCTGGCGCCATCTTATGGCTTAAACAGCCGTAGGTTACAATGGAAGACTTCAAGGCAGGTTTCCTTTATAAAGTTTTTAATATAAATATTTTTCTTACACAAACGCATCGATTTGAATCAAAAGGCTCTATTAACCCATCGGAGCCGCATGGAGCACGTTATTTGACGTTATTTTTTATGTACTTCTAACACAACTACAACTACTGTTTGGATTAACGTTAGCCTGGACTTTTTAAATATAACTCTGATTGTATTTGTCTGAAAGAAGAATGTCATATACACCTATGACCTATGATAACTTGAGGGTGAGAAAATCATAGGCTTGGTTTCATTTTTAGGTGAACTAACCCTTTCAGCATTCATTTTCAACATTTAGCAAGGGCATATGGCAAATAAGCAATAGAGAAAGGCTTAAAGCAGGTGGGAACTTTTTCTTTGTGGAAGCTTTGCGTAAGAGTTTATTTGAGACTAGTAGCCGTGTAATAAGTGGGATAATGTACACCCAGCCGGTTGCAGAATAAACCCCTTCAGAGTGATGCGCGACTCTGTCTGACTCTGTCAGGGTTTATTCTGCGATAACAACCGGCTGGGTGTACATTATCCCTTACATAAAGCTTATCCAGGCCTAATTGGGTATGTTGCATGTCAGTTTGTTTTGGAGAGCGATCTGATTTGTCAGAGGGGGCGGGAGGAGAGAGCGCAAAAGGAGAGAACAAAGAAGAAAAAAATAGCGGAGAGAATGAACGAGGACACAGAGTGTGACGCAGTAAAACAAATGCAGTGATATATCGTTAACTAAGAGAAAAGAGTTTATGTAATTTCGTCCAGAAGTTAAAATATATTAAACTCTACATTAGTTCAGCAGTATTCACGTAGCGTTAGGTGATTGCATTAAATCCATGAGACTATATGTGACACACTTTCATTTCGGGAATGTTGTGTGTATTAACCGGAGACTGAGCTCCTTCAACAGTGTTGGAGTTGATACCCAGGTAGCGCTTCAGGTACCCAGGGATTCCTGAAAGTTCCCCTGGCATCGCGGGATTCCCCGATCGGGTCCGCACAACAAATGTTGACATCTGAATATGGTGCATCACGATCTTTCTCTTTCCTCTCAACCAACTCTCCGTGGATTCGTCATTGGTTGGACTGTGAGTGTGAGTAATCCTTTCCATTACTGTTTACTGTTTGAAGCAGCAATGGTATTTTTTTCTGCCCCAATGCACGTGAGCGTCGTCCAGGCCTGCACCGTATTTTATTTGTTTATTATTGTTGTGTTTGATACCTTTACAAGTGTCTGGGCCCAGTGAAGTTTAATTTCTGACTGAACTGCATTTAAAGTGATGTAAAAGGTTTGCATAGTCACATGCAATTTGTGTAAAACCATCCTCTGTGATTTATTTTGCATCTATTTAGTGCACGTTAAGTAAACGAGACACACGTGATTTTGTTTGTTCAAGCGTCTTTATTATTATTTTTTTCTGTGAAGGGTGACATTCTGTGTTTTATTCAGTTTTCCTGAGAACGATCTTCAGTAATCCATATCGAACCCAGAGCGCTCTCAGGGCTCTTTTCTCCAAGCAACCCCTCCATGAAAGTTCACCTGATAGTATCATCCGAGCAGTTGGAGAGCTGCTTGAGAAAACCATCAGACCTAGTAGTGATACTAATGCTTTCCGACGCTTGATAACCTTTTATGGAACCATTCCCACTCCTCCAGGTGAAGAAAATCTAGACCATTGGCTTGCACAGGCACATTTAACCCTCTGGTGCTCTTCGGTCATTTCTGACCGAAAAATGTTCTGTTTTAAAATTTTAAAAATCCCAGCTTCATCAGAATGATATGAAACTTGGTGACTTTTTTAGCATTAGGTATGTAAACACACAAAAAAATTGGGGTCATGATTCGAGCATGCTAATTGGTCATTAAAAAAAAAGTAACGTTCATTGTCTTCGGTCATAAATGACCGACCATAGGAAATTAATGGGAAATCGGCAAAAATACAAAAATTCTATGAATATTTTTGTGTACAATCTACAAATCGGCCACAATGCTGAAAAAAAGTACACAGCAGTAAAGGGGTGACACTCTAAAACATCAAGAGTGTGATACTGACACATCCACTCACACACACGCACACACACGCACACTTATACACACACACACCTATGAAAAATGTAATCTATGAACCACATTTAGAATTTTTAAAAATCACAGCTTCATCTGAAAATTATAAAACTTGGTTACTTTTCTAGCATTAGGTATGTAAACACACACAAAAAAATTAGGGCATTATTCGGGCATGCTAAGTGGTCATGAAAAAATTACTTCCACTTGTGCTCTTCGGTCAAAAATGACCCCCATAGGAAATGAATGGGAAATCTGCAAAAACACAAATATTTGGAGGATATTTGTGTGTACAATCTACAAATCGGCCACAATGCTGAAAAAAAGTACACAGCAGTATAGGGATGACACTTTAAAACATCAGGAGTGTGATACTGACACATCCACTCACACACACACGCACACATGCACACTTATACACACACACACCCATGAAAAACTGAACCTATGAACCACATTTTGAATTATTAAAAATCACATCTTCGTCAGAATGACATGAAACTTGGTGACTTTTCTAACATTAGGTATGTAAACACACACAAAAAAAAAAAAATGAGGACATGATTCGAGCATGCTAAGTGGTTGTAAAAAAAATACTCCCACTTGCCATAGGAAATGAATGGGAAATCTGCAAAAACACAAATTTACAGAAAAAAAATCACCATTTCTAAAAAAAAGTAATAATATAAAAATAGTATTTGATTATTTTTATATATTTATTCAAATCCAGCTAAAAAAAATTATTAAATGTGTTGAAAAGTGAACTTGGGAATTCACAAGCCCCTCCATAGAGACCTCTAGTGGATTACACCCATGGTTGCATAATTTCTTAAATAATTCCAAAAGAGGGCGCTAATCTGCCTTCAGTTATTATTTTTTTTGAAGGCCTAGTCTCTATTTTAACCTAAAATACTGCAAATAAATTTTTTTTTTAAATAAAATGTTTTTAAAAAATATATATTTTATAATTTTAAATGGCAAAAATAGACAATAATTATTGCATAAATATTAAAAAATACCATCAAATCATCTCAAAATACAAAATTAAAAAGAAAAAATATTATTGAAGAAAAATAAATCGCATTGGTTTTACTGGGGTGGAGGAAGTTTAATTTTTAGGTGTCCGGTCACTTATGACCGGGAAGACAACCAATGTAACCCGTAAACGAGGAGCACCAGAGATTGAGGAGTGTGGCTGTTCCAACTGAGAAAAACAAAAAGGATTGTTGAAAGCTTAAAGGGTCCTGCATTAGATATTATCCAATCAGTGAGGCTAAATGAGCCAGATGCAACCCCTTCTGACTATTTAAAAGCATTGGAGAATGCTTTTGGTACTCCTGAGTCAGGCGAGGACTTGTATTTTGCTTTCAGATCTATGCACCAGAAGTCCGGTAAAAAGCTGTCTCATTTCTTGCAAAGGTTGGAGAGATCTCTTAGAAGAGTTTTGCACCGAGGGGGAATATCTCCTCCACGCACAGACCAGGTTAGGCTAGAACAGCTTATTAGAGGTTCCACACAGTCTGACATGATAGTAGTACATATATGGCTAAGGGAGAGCAAAGAAAATCCTCCTACCTTTTTGCAGTTGTTGAATGAGATTGAAGAGGAAGAAGAATATGAGAACAGCTTAGTGTAATGATGGTGTCACAAGGTATATCCGCGTCTAGAGAGTTCCCCAGGAGAGATGGCCGAAGCAAGCCTAATAGTAACCCGAAAACCTCCGTTACCTCCTGAAACTTCAGATTTTTTCTGTTACAGATGCGGTGAAGACGACCATATTGCCACCCATTGCAATTCATCTGAGAACACTGCAAAAGTCATTCAAAAGCTGATCTGTGCTCTTCGGAAGAATAGAGGTGGAAAGGAACCAGCATCTGCAACGGTGGATAACTTTTCTTTTCGAAAGGGAAAAGTAGAGTCTCTGAAAGCCAAGTCGCTTACCCGAGGGGTTAGTGGGCCCATCTCCTCTGGTTGATGTCCCGCTTGAAGGGCAGCCATGCAAAGCCCTACTGGACAGTGGTTCTCGTGTCACCATAGTGTTTGAAAGTATGTACCAGCAGCACCTTTCGCATGTTCCTCTTATGCCTCTTTCAGACCTTGCTATATGGGGTCTCAGCGATTCTACTTACCCTTACCGGGGTTATATAGCTGTTGAATTGGCGTTTCCTGATGTCAAAACCCTCTCTAAAGAGAAGATTTCAATCTTGGCACTTGTGTGTCCAGACCCCAAGAGTCCAGATCTGGTTTCAGTCATTCTTGGCACAAATACTTCCAAGCTGAATACACTGTCGGCTCACTGCAAAGAGTTGGTCCATAGCAGTAACATCAAAACACTGAGAATACTTCCTAATGAGTTGAATGTTGCCAAACAGTCTTTGACATCCAACAGCAATGTTCCTGCTGATGTTGTGGGACTCGTAAAATGGGCGGGCCAGGACCCTTAACCATCCCCCCCTCACAGTACTAGTTATGCTGTGTGCAAGGTCATGCCACAACAACCTTTAGTCAATCACATTCTTCTTGTAGAGATGTCGGAAGAAAATCAACTCTCTGCTGGTGTCCTAGTGTCTTCTCTGGTGATGACTCCTTCTTCTGTGGATGTCGACAATTTCCTTGTACCCCTTCAAAACGAATCTCACAAGGGAACTGCATTTCCGATTGGTACTCTAGTGGCTCAAGTATGTATTGTAGACACTGTCACAGTGCCAAAGAAATCACTTTTCACACAAAAAGTCCTAGAACCCAACTTGTTTGACTTTGGCGAGTCGCCAATTCCGGAAGTCTGGAAAACACGTCTGGTCAATGCATTGTCACAGAAATCTGGAGTATTTTCAGTAGATAAATGGGATGGAGGACTAGCCAAGGGGGTGAAACACCCGATAAGACTCAGTGATTTCAAGCCATTCCGAGAGAGATCCAGGCGGATAGCCCCAGCTGTCCCTATGCTTCCCCTATAGTAATTGCAAGAAAGAAGAATGGACGAATACGCATGTGCATTGACTATCGCACATTGAACTCCCATACAGTGCCGGATCAATACACAATGCCCCGTATTGATGATGTTCTTGAATGTTTGACTGGCAGCAAATGGTTTTCTGTCCTGGATTTGCGGAGCTGGTATTACCAGATTGCAATTGCGGATGAAGATAAGGAGAAAACAGCGTTCATTTGTCCTTTAGGGTTCTACCAGTTTGATAGGATGCCGCAGGGGATCACAGGAGCTACTGGTCTATCTGGATGACCTGATAGTGTTCGGGAGAACCCTTGAGGAGCATGAAGAACGCCTGCTGAGAGTTCTGGATAGGCTAGAGGAATGTGGCCTCAAACTTTCACTTGATAAGTGTCAATTTTCCCAGCCCCAAGTGAAATATCTGGGCCATATCATTTCTGTAGCGGGTATTGCAACATACCCTGAAAAGGTGAAAGCAGTTCTTGACTGGAAGAAACCGGTAGATTTGAAGTCACTGCGATCATTTCCTTGGATTAGAATGAGCCGCCTGGAATGGAATTTCCTGGGTTGTAACAACTGGGTTGTATCCTCTTTTTTTTTTGTCTGGGCATCTTGGGTCACCCGACACAACCTATCCTTTAAGACTGCAAAATATGGATAGGAGAGTGGTTGGCCCAGTTGGAGGAGGTGATGGGGGGGGGGGGGGGTTCTTATCCTAAACATAGACAAAGTTTCAAAAACTATGTTGGGCATTTGATGTAGTATTTCTGTGTCAAAAATACTCCTTCCGGTTTCTCACAAGTTTCAGAGAGTTTTTTTCGAGTATGAGTCCGCTTGACGTCATCGGGTCGGAATGTCCTTGTATGGGCCGTACGGGCTCTTCTCCCGGAAGGGTGCGCGCACGCAGATTCACTTGTCAGTGCAACACTTCTGTCATGCCGCACTCCACTTTATTTCCTATGGGTGACATCAAACAACTTTAACAACCCGCATAGCATTCCGGGAAGGCAGCGCTGCATTTGAACCGATTTGAACGCAGAAATGACGAGAAGCGTCACAACATCACGCTTCAATCATATCGCAAAAGTGGATCTCCACAGTCACTGCTGTCACAGGACTTCACGAAATCAATAATGTTACCGAAGAAGTGTGTTTTTGACAGAGCGGTCCCAACGATAAATGTTCACGGTCGTGCTTTGGAAGCAGGTGGTGAGTAAAACTGCTTCATATGTCTGTGTTGTTTGCTATCGTCGCGTAAGTAAACATCAGTAAACAACAAGATCGTGTATAGTTACTTTATCAATGGAGCATGCGATGTATGGTGTGTGTTTAAAGGGGGGGTGAAACACTCAGTTTCAGTCAGTGTCATGTCAATCTTGAGTACCTATAGAGTAGCATTGCATCCTGCATATCTCCGAAAAGTCTTTATTTTTTTAATAATTATATAAGAAAGATGCGCTGTTCCGAGTCTTTCCGAAAAAAGCCGAGCGGGTGGGGGCGTGTCGTGTGAGCGGAGCTAAATAATGACGTGTACAGCAGCGCTGTAGTGTTGAGTCGAGTCCGTCATCCCTAACAGCGGGAAAAAAACTTTATTCAAAATAAAAATATGGCTTTTAATCAGATACAGCCATACATCTATGATCCGGAATCAGACCCAGAGGCTGCAGTTGAACAGGAGCAGCAGCAAAAACGACTAGAGCAGGACGTCTGTATGTGGTAAGTTACAAGTTATACACTAACTATATAATATGCTTAGCGGCTTGTGTTATTTACATATTTATACTTGAATTATATCGTCGTATTTTTGTCTTTGAAGGTGTACATGTGGGAAGTGCAGTTGTGCACGTGTGTTTGTGTGTTTACGCGTGGTTTGTGTAGAGACATTTGAAGCAGTCTCACTCACCCTTCTAACGTTGGGACTGCTCCATCCTTCAGCATTAGGCGATTGGGAAAATGCGGCGTCGAGCTGGGCCTTGTTTATGAAACAGTCGGCACCGAAATGCAGCGAACAGATATAAACATTCGCGCAACTCAGTTGCTGATCCGGAAAAGCAAATTACATCCACTGTTGCCTTAACGCGGGGTTTTGGAGAATCTGTGCAAGACTGTCTTGGTCTGGCAACCAAAAACGCACTTTTTTGGTGACATTATGTGTAATTGTCACCTGTCCAGCAATCTACAAACCAGCGCTTTGATGGGCGTAGGCTGTTGCTTTCGCTCTCTCCCTCGCTCTCTCTCACGCGCTTCCGGTAGAATTGTCCGTAAGGCCCATACAAGGAAATTCCGCCCCCACTAACGTCAATGGGGACGCATGATCTCAAAAAACTTGCCGAAACTTATGACTAACCGGAAGTAGTATTTTTGACAAAGAAATACTCCCATCAAACGTCCACCTTAACTTTTGAAACTTTGTCTGTGTTTAGTATGGGATTCCAAGTCTTTAACAGTGTAAAAAGATCAGTATGCATGAAACAGCATTTCACCCCCCCTTTAAATACATTTGTTTAGCTGACCACAATATGTGTCTGTTTGTTTATTGTAAAACCACCCAAACATAAACCTAGGGGACGTTCACACAAAGCGTGCTTCTTCATTCAAATGCGCTACTCTATTGTTTTTTTCATTGTCTCCATTGTTCATTATCTGACGTGCAAAACCATTTTGCTTGCTACTGCTAAGGTTTAGTCACATACAATAGTCCATAACCAAATCATGTCCTCATAATCCACAAGTAAACAAACGCAAATCTTGACAAGCCACTAAATACAGTACATACCACAGAGGCGGACGTCCTGATGTTGCTGCTTCTCCTGTTCAATATATTTTAGCCTCTGGATCCTATTCTGGATCATATATGTATTAGTTGAATCTGATTGATAGCCATGGTTTATTAGGGTAACGTTTTCTTTTCCACGCATGACGATGTCAGCTTTCAGAAGCTCTCGTGCAGTAGCTGCGCGCTCTTCATTCTTTAGCTCCGCCCACACAATCATTTTTTTCCGGAAAGACTCGGTATAGCCTATATTTCTTCTATAAGTATAATAAAGCTAAAGACTTTTCGGAGATATGAAGGATGCAATGCTACTCTATAGGTACTCAAGATTGATATGAGATTGACTGAAACTGAGTGTTTCACGCCCCCCTTTAATGAAAACAGTGCTAACAAAGCTGTTTTATTCAATTGTACGTTTGATATAATACAATTTCAATATATGTTCAAATAAAATCATATGTTTGTTTTAAATTCTATCTGCATTGCTATTTTAAAATAAATATTTACAGTATTTACATTAAATCAACATGAAATACACTAATAAGTTTTAAACATGTATACTTACAAGTAATACATTTTTCAACACCTTGAGTGATTAAAATGAAACACTAACACAGTGTTTGTTTTGCAACAACTTGAGTGATTAAATGAAACACTAACACAGTGTTTGTATAATAAACACTTTCATCAGTGTTGTTTTAAGATGGACCTGTATGTTCACCCGGAAAGTGACGATTTTAACACCCATGGTGATAAATGTCCCAACATATTTTTGCTGTGATATGTTACCTATATTCTATTATGAATAAAATATAAGTGTATGAGATTTGTAAATTATTGTATTATTATTTTTATTCACAATTTGTAGTGTCCCAACTTTTTTTGGAATCATATTTGTATGTGTTCACACTAGTGTTTAAATAACAATTAAGCAGTGTGAGATAATAAACACCTGATGCTAATAAAAAGAATCATTGAAGGAAATGGAAATAAAAAGAACAGATAAAAGAGAGACAACAACTACAACTGACTCCTAGCCATTACACATTATTGCATTTATTATTAACCAGTTTGACTTTTTGTCAGTCATACATCTAAAGCTCAAATTAACAGAGGTTTAAATGTTGATGTTTTATTAAAAGTTTTGTTTCATGTCACAATGATTGTGATCAGTGTTTGCTTTAGTTGGACTCTTGACCCTTGACTTTTTATATAAGGTTATGATATTCATGATGTGAATGCTTGGCTAATGTGATCTGTCATTAATCTAGATCTAATCTTGCATTACTGTGCGAGTGTGTCTCCGCTAATATTTTTAATATTAGCTTTTCTCTGGCTGTTCCTGTGTTTATAAAGCACATTTATTATGGCAAGAAAAAACACAACCTGGTCATAATGGTTATATTTTGATGTTGATATTATCATCATGTAATGACCTGATATACTGATGTCTTTCAGAGTGTTTTCATCGGAAATTAGCCAGAACAATTTGTTCCAGGAACTTGTTTCTCAGGAACTTTTTTCCCCCTGGACCTGTTGCTGTCTGTGTTTCCATTGCAGTCTGTGAAGATTGGGCTGTGAAGTCCGGTCATGTACAACTGCTCACGACTTTCTAGATTTTATCCTCTGCATATAAGCTTAATAAAGCCCGAATCTCGTCGTTGGTCCACTTGTCATAACTTTTAAAGGTCCACTGAAGTGCCTTGAAACGCGCCACATTATTCAATGTGTTGACGTAATATCCCCTGAAACGGCTTCAGCTGTTAGCAGCTCCTCCCCTTTTTTGAAACAGCCAATAGCGTTAATTTAATATACAGTTTGACTAGAGTGCAAGAGCGGACCTTCTCTCTCTCTGTTTGGTAAAGCCAGTTTCCTCTAACACTGTTTACCATCATAATCTCCTCCATATCGCTTTGAAGTGGAGCATTCTGGGCAGAATTCAAATGGGTCGATATGTTTTGTTGTCTGCGCAGACTTGCGCATATATGATCTGCGCTGCGCTCTCGTGTCTGTAGTCTAAATTTAAACCAGAGCCGTTGGGGTGTGCGCGCTGCTGCAGTGTGTGAAACTAACGTGAAAACAGACTTTATTTGCCTCAAATGAAAGCATATTTACACTGAATGGTTTCCTATCATACATATTCCATATGTAGTGTGCTATGTGCCTTTCACCATGTAGAAACTAGTAAATGTGTGTTAACAACTGACCGATTTCAGCCTTAGCTTCGGCAGTGTAGGGGGCAGGCTTTAGATTCTAGAGAGCATTTGATTGGACAGAAGATTTGACAAGAAAGTGAAGTCTGCGATGATGTCACCAAAATCTGAGATTCGTTTTAACGGAAGTGAGAGACTGAATTTTGAATGCTTATATAACTCCTAAATGCAAATTTTGTCATAGTTTTGGAACATACCAGCTTATTCATAACTTTAAGGCTAACTGTCACGGAGACGAACCCCGTGATTCCCTCTGCTGGCCAGCAGAGGGCCCCATTTCCCGAATACTAACATACACGCACCCATTCACCCATCTACACTGACTTGCACTACATTTTCCATAAACCCCGTCCTTGGACTTTGATCACCGCCCAGCTGCAGCTTATCAGGACCATGTATTTAACAGACTGTGTTCTCTAGGCAGACGCGAAGTCTTGATTCTGCCACGGCCATCATTTCTGAGCGTTATTTTCCTGTCTGATTCCCTGTTGCTGTTGTGCTTTGTTTATCGTCTACGAACCTTTGCTGCCTGTCTACTGACCCTTTTGCCTGCCCACTGGACTGTGATTCTTTGCCTGCTCATGGATCCGATGTTGAGTTCTGAGTCATTACAGAAGACTTCGCCACCACAGGATCCAGCGGCCTATGAACATCTGTGTGCTAACATGGCGGCCCAAGCTAGTCAGATTGCAGCAAACCAGCACCAGCTGAATTGGTTAATGACGGTCACTGAGGAGCTTGTTAAGGCAGTTCGCAGTCTCCATGACACAGCAGCTACGGCAGCTGCTACACCTACTCCGGCGGCAGCCGCCATTCCCCGCACGATGGAAACGCCGTCTCATATTAACCCTCGTCTGGCGCTGCCTGAGAAGTTTGACGGCGATTCTACCAGATGTAAGGCCTTTCTGTTGCAATGCTCGCTCTTCGTTGATCAACAACCAACCCTTTACACCAACGACACTGTTAAGATCACCTTTGTTTGTTCACTATTGACTGGTAAAGCTTTGGAGTGGATTACTGCTATATGGCGTCCCGATGGGACAGCATTTACCTCGTTTCAAGATTTTCTGAGGCAATTTCGGGAAGTTTTTGATCACCCCATGGAGGGGAAAGGAGCGGGTGATCGCCTCCTCGAGATAGCACAGGGGAGACGGACTGCAGCCGCATACGCTTTGAGCTTTCAGACCCTGGCAGCGCAGACCACCTGGGTGAGCGATACTTTAAAGGTTCTGTTCCGCAGAGGGTTAAATCACGAGCTACAGACGGAACTAGCATGTCGAGACGAGGGCAGGGACCTCAACAGCCTTATTGAATTGGCCATTAATATCGACAACCTCCAACGGGCTCGACACTCAAGTTCACGGCGCGTCATGCCACCTATGTCTGTTCCTGCACATGAATTCACCGAACCCATGCAAGTCAACGCCTACCGCCTGTCCGTGGAGAAGAGAGACCATTGTCTCTCTAATCGTCTATGTTTGTATTGTGGATTACCAGGTCACCAGCGTAACTCATGTCCTGCACGCCCTTCCTCTGAGTCCCAACGACCGGTGAGTGCCTCTTTGATGTCTATTAGCACTATTCAATGTGTAACGATTCCTGTCATATTATGGATTAATGGTAATCGTGTCTTTACTGATGCTCTGCTGGACTCAGGTGCAGCGGGTAATTTTATATCAGAGGATTTTGCTAAGACCCATCGTGTTAAATGAATCCCTTGTTCCACTTCTCTCTCAGTTGAGACGATAGATGGGCGGCCCCTGGGCTCGGGTCTGATAACCCATCTATCTACAGAACTATCAACGTTTGCTGGCCTCCTTCATAAAGAAAGCATCCAATTCTACATTCTGCCTGTCTCACACTCCGGTCAATCTAGGGTTACCATGGTTACGTCTGCATGATCCTCAGATTTCCTGGAGAGAGGGTCAAATTCTCAAATGGAGTAACCATTGTCAACACACCTGTCTGTCTAAAGTCACACCCATGCATGTCTGCGCCGTTTCCATCAGTACCACCGTTTCCACCATACCCAACCTGCCTAATGAATATGCCGACCTGGCCGAGGCATTCAGTAAGCAACAAGCCAACACTTTACCACCTCACCGTAATTATGACTGCGCCATTGATCTCATTCCAGGTCACACACCCCCTAGAGGTCGCATCTTTCCCTTGTCACAACCTGAATCCGAAGCCATGAAGGAGTACATCACGGAGGAACTTGAGAAGGGATTCATCCGCCCCTCTACTTCACCGGCCTCCTCTGGCTTCTTTTTCGTGCGCAAGAAAGATGGAGGATTACGGCCTTGCATCGACTATCGGCGCCTCAATGAGATCCCAGTAAAGTTCCGGTATCCACTGCCACTCGTCCCTTCTGCCCTAGAACAGCTACGCACAGCCAAATACTACACCAAGCTGGACTTGAGGTGTGCCTACAACCTGATTCATATCAGGGAAGGGGACGAATGGAAGATGGCTTTCACCACAACCACCGGTCACTACGAATATCGGGTCATGCCTTTTGGACTGGTCAATAGTCCTTCAGTGTTCCAGTCATTCATTAACAACGTGTTCAGAGACATGCTCAACAGGTCAGTGATCGTATACATAGACGATATTCTTATCTATTCTAACACCCTTGAGGATCATGTGCAACAGGTCAGGGCTGTTCTCCAACGCCTGATTGATCATCAGCTCTACGCCAAGGCCGAGAAGTGCGAGTTTCACACCACCTCCACTACATTCCTGGGGTATGTCATCAGCCCTGACGGGGTCGCCATGGATGAGGGGAAGGTGACTGCTGTTCTTAAATGGCCCGAACCCAGGACATTAAAGGAACTGCAGCATTTCCTAGGATTTGCAAACTTCTATAGGAGGTTCATTCGCAACTTCAGCACTGTCGTGGCCCCCTTGACCTCCATGATCAAGAAGGGAGCTCATCACCTTAACTGGTCCGATCTGGCTCGTCAGGCATTCCTTAACCTCAAGCACCGGTTTGTCACGGCTCCCATCCTTCGGCATCCGGATCCTTCACAACCATTCACGGTTGAAGTAGACGCCTCCAATACTGGAATAAGAGCCATACTGTCCCAACGCAAGGGTCCTTCGCTGAAGTTACATCCATGTGCATTCTACTCCCGCAAGCTCAATCCTGCTGAACGTAACTTTGACGTGGGTGACCGTGAGCTTCTCGCCATGAAAGTGGTGTTAGAGGAATGGAGACACTGGCTTGAGGGCTCCAATCATCCTTTCACTGTACTCACAGACCACAAGAATCTCGAGTATCTCCGCACCGCCAAACGCCTGAATCCACGCCAAGCCAGATGGTCATTGTTCTTCACACGATTCGACTTCTCAGTTACCTACCGGCCCGGGTCGAAGAACACCAAGGCCGACGCCCTGTCCCGTCAGTTTGAGGAGGAACTACACTCACCGCACCAGAAACCATCCTCCCATTTCAAATTGTGGTAGCTCCAATTCAGTGGGATCTCATGTCACTTATTCAGCAGCACAACACCCAGAATGAGATTCCAGTTGCATGTCCGCCTGATAAGGTCTTCGTTCCTGTCGATCTAAGACATCAAGTAATGAGTCAAGTTCATTGTCATCCTTCTACAGGCCATCCGGGTATCACTGCCACGATCCATTTATTACTGAACCGCTTCTGGTGGGAATCATTATCAAGAGATGCTACCTCCTACGTTCAGAAATGTCAGATCTGTAACATGCACAAGACATCTAAGCAGCTTCCAGCTGGACTCTTGCAACCACTACCAATTCCACAACGCCCCTGGCCCCACATTGCCATTGATTTCATCACAGATCTCCCAGCATCACAGAATAACACCGTCATAATCACCATTATCGACCGGTTCTCTAAAGCCTGCCGTCTGATTCCTCTACCTAAGCTTCCTACTGCCATGCAGACAGCCGAACACCTGTGTAACTGGGTTTTCCGGCTATACGGATTACCTGAGGACATCGTCTTAGACCGGGGTCCCCAATTCACTTCCCGACTATGGTCAGCTTTCTGTCAAGCCCTCAATATTAACATCAGCCTTACCTCTGGCTATCACCCACAGGCCAATGGACAAGTGGAAAGGCTTAATCAGGAGCTCAACCGTTTCCTTCGGTCATATTGCAACCAGAGCCAGGATGACTGGGCCCGTTACCTTCTGTGGGCTGAATATGCTCAAAATTCCCTAATCAAGCCATCGACTGGGCTAACCCCTTTCAAGTGTATACTGGGCTTCCAACCACCCCTGTTTCCGTGGTCAGGAGAACCGACTGACGTACCGGCAGTTAACGACTGGATGAATAGGAGTGAGGAGACATGGAATCAGGCCCATGTTCATCTACAACAGGCTGTACGACGACAGAGGGAATGTGTTATGACCAAGAGTTAATTCATTAAAGCCTGCTCATGGATCCGATGTTGAGTTCTGAGTCATTACACTAACACAGTCATACTAAAAGCTACAAAACTTAAATTTTGATTTCAGTGTACCTTTAAACTTTATTGTTGATTCTGCCACCGTTCCATAGTATATTGTGGCAGGGTGAAGAATCATGCAACAATGAAATTGGTGTAAAACCCCCAGAGGGTGGATTTATTGGTGAAACAGTGAATAAACATTGAATTATAGTGGTGCAGGTGCGCTGTGTGTCCTTCTTCCGGGTTCCCTGGTACTAGCGGTGACGTCTGTGTGGCGGTGTGGCCGGAGCGTCACAGGCTGCTGTCTATGTTGATGGCCTGCAGCTTTGACGGTCCGGGCCATGCTGAGTGCTTGCAGGTGTTTTGAGTTTGTTGCCAGGGTGACGCTGATGAGTGCTCGGGAGACTTGTCACAATATATATATATATATATATATATATATATATATATATATATATATATATATATATATATATATATATATATATATATATATATATATATATATTAAACCTCTAAAGTGTACTAACTCTGGAAAAGAACCTGCTCCGGAACAGGTTATGTTCCTCAGTTACCTTAACTGAATTAAAGTTAAAGTCAGTTAAAGCTGAAGTCATCTGCTTAGTTACCCTTAAACATACCCGGATGTGTCCCATAAACTGCCTTCTGGAATACCCCCAGGTCATATTTTCTCTTGCATATAACAAACATGATTTATATACAAAGTTGCTGCAGCCTAATAAAACCTGATGTTAAAAAGTCTGGCCACACTTTATATTAGGTGACATTAACTACTATGTACTTACATAAAATAGTAAGTACAATGTACGTATTGTATTTATATTGTATTACACACACTTTTGCTGATATTGAGATGGGATACGGGTAGAGCTAGGGACAGTTGTGGTGGTGTGGGTCAGTTTAAGGGTAGGGTTAAGCCGGGGGCACACTGTGCGATTTTGGCCACGATTTGGCCGTCTGAGACAAATTTAGGAAATCCTAAAAGATTCCTCAGATCCTAGGCTAAAATCTGACGTCTTTGGTCGTTAGTTTGACATGTTCACCGGCCGCCGATTAATGAGCGCAGCGATCAAATTTTACCTCAGACGAAATTCTGGCAGTGTCAGAAGATTTGGCACAGAATCCTGCAGTGTGACTTCTCCTACGACGACAGTCAAATATCTCGGTTTTTCAAGACAAACTTTGACCAAAACGAGAGCTAGAAATGTATTTGTAGCCAGCATTTCAGTCCCGCGTGTAATGCAGCTCACTGTCACTGAACGCGTCATTCATTGATGATATAAAACTCCGGGTGAGATTTCTTGCGCGCGTCCGTTTTTAGCGCGCCTTCACTATCGTGCAGTCTGACATTAATGTCAACTGAGATCTTACAGTGTGACACGGGGATCATGTTCGTACAGTCTGACAAGGGACATTCGCAAAGGATTTTGAAAAATCGCACAGTGTGCAGGACCCATTAGGTGTAAGGGAAGTGTCAACAGTGTAATTATAAATGTAACTACAGAAATTAATTACAGATGTAATTACATGCTAAGTGTAAGTACATTGTAAAAACATATATGTACACAATAAGTGCATTGTATCAAATTATTAATTTAAATGTTAGTACATAGTAGTTAAGGCCACCTAATATAAAGTGGGCGCAAAAGTCCAACTGAAGCAAATACTGATCACCATAATGGTGACTTCAAGTTACTACTAATTGTCTATCCTCAATTGATTAATCACTTCATTAACTTATTCACTTTTATAAACATTTTAACAACCTTATAGTGTGGCCACATATGTACACTGAGGGGAGTTAATTTAACAATGGACATTATGTAAAGATTATGATTTTGATTTGGTTTTAATTATTTACTTTTTTGTCTGCATTTGAATGTTTATTTAGTCCATTAAGTAAACCATGCTAATTATAGGTAATATAATCAAAATGTATTTCCTTATGCATTCAGTGGGGGAGTGTTCATTTTCAATCCAGTTCTGTGAGCTTTGACTTCTATTTAAAGTATAAACATGAAGGAATTCTTTACTCATTTTCTAAAGGGGAGACGATCAACATATCTACTGGTGAAGACATCTACAGGTATAAGAACAATCATATCTTGGGCAAAAATTATGATTTTGATTATGGATTTGTTATTTCTTTAAAGTGTGTCTGTATTTTGATGCTTATTTAATCCATTCATTTAATTCAGGTTGTTATAAAACATTTAGTAGTTGTCAGTTAAGTATTTTTTTTGTAAGCTCATCTAAAGTGAGGACTATATGCCTTCAAAAACAGAAAAAGGAAAAACACAACACGACACGATAAAGAACATAGAAATATTTATTTCAAAATTAAATGGAACTGTACAACTGGTAACTTGATATAAGATTTTAAAAAATAATAATCCTCTTCATTGTCATAAAAAGAAATAAAAAAATATTGTACACCTCCAGAAAACATAACTGTGCAGTAAAATTATACTAAGCCTATGCCATCTGATATAAAAGTACATTTCTGTAAAGTGTTAACATCGCTGAATAAAAATGTACCAGTGCCAACACTGGATTACAGAAGTGCCAAAATACAACAAATACAATTTGTATAAAACAATTGATCAATTCCCCAAATTAGATGATTCAGGACTTTTATTTCTTATTCATATTTTGTGATTATTTTATCATTATTATAATACCTTTTCTGTAAAGCACTTTGGATTACCTTCGAGTATAACGTGCTGTATAAATAAACTTGCCTTGCCTAATAATATAATAAAACATTTTGCAGTGTCAAAACTATCTTAGTACGGACTTTAAAACATTAGCGAACAGACATGCAGAAGAAATCTGAGCCTTCGTAAAGATACTACGAGGCATACAGTCCTTACTTTAGATGAGCTCACAAAAACAGTTAACTGACAACTACTAAATATTTTATAAATGAATCATAAATTACAGTAGAACTACATGATAAGAAAGCATTTATTAACACGCAGAGTAACTATTTCTATGTCTAAATAATATGTATAAATGTACATTTAAATCATTTATTAATCCTTTACTTACACTTTTTTTAATTAGCTTGAACCACAGACAATTTCTAATTAACCGGTTTGTAAATAATGTAATACATGATTTAGAAATTATAAATTGATCATGAAAAAAAGTATTAAAATAAAATTATTAAACACATTATAGATATGCTTATAAATCAATAATAAAGCATTTATAGCTGTATTTATAAACTTATGTCTATTAATGCTTTATCAATTATGCATTAACTATTTACTAATGCTTAACTAATGATTCACATTGTGCAATTATTAACGTTTTACCAGTAAGAAAAAAACAAAACAAAAACAATGTTAAAATAATCAAGGCTCAATAGTCCAACTGAAGCAAATACTGATCGCCATAATGGTGACTTCAAGTGAAACTTTCATTAAATTTCATTAACATCTAAACGTCTGTTAATTCTCAATAAGAACTTTTGTAGATAGAAATAAAGATGAAAGATTTTATCTTAAGTTTAGAAACTTTTTGATGACAGAAATAAAATAGAATAATAATAACATTGCAATAATGTGTAGTAACTGGAAGTCAGTTGCAGTTTTTGTTCTTCTTGTTTTTCTTTCCTTCAATGATTCTGCTTATTAGCATCAGGTGTCACTATTATTGATCAATCCTCACTTGATTGATCACTTATATCTCATCAACTTTTTTTAAACATGTTAACACTCTTATAGTGTGGCCACATTTACACTGAGGGGAGTTCGTTTAACAATGTGGCATTATGTAAAATATATGATTTTGATTAAATTTTGAATGATTTAATGTTTTGTGTGTTTTAATGTTTATTTAATCCATTAATTAAGACATGCTAATTATACAAGTTAATAGAAGTTAGTTAAAAGTCAGAGAACCCTTCTTTTCTTTTTTTTTTCTTTTTTTGCAATAAGCGTTCTAAAGTACATAAGGAAAAACACTGACCAACACTATAACATGCTACATAACAAAATTAGTATGATTATATAAACAATCTGACCATAACTTTATTTCCTTTTGCATTTAAGGGGGGTGTTCATTTTCAATCCGGTTCTGTGGCTTTGACTTCTGTTTAACGTATAAACATTAAGGAATTCTTTACTCATTTTCTAAGAAGTGAATACATCTACAGGTATATGAAGAATTATATCTTATGCAAAGATTATGATTTTAAATATGGATTTGTAATTTATTTCATTTTGTCTGCATTTTGGTGTTGATTTAATCCATTTATTTAATCCATGCTAATTATTTAAGTTAATAGATTCAAAAGTCTGCAACCATTTATTATATAAACAATCTGACCATAACTTTATTTCCTTTTGCATTTAATGAGGGGTGTTCATTTCCAATCCGGTTCTGTGGCTTTGACTTCTGTTTAAAGTATAAACATGAAGGAATTCTTTACTCATTTTCTAAGAAGTGAAGACATCTGCTGGTATAGGAAGAATTATATCTTATGCAAAGATTTTGATTTTAAATACGGATTTGTAATTGATTTCATTTTGTCTGTATTTTGATGTTGATTTAATCCATTCATTTAATACATGCTAATTATTTAAGTTAATAGATTTAAGTCAGGGCCCGGTTCCCCAAAACGTTCTTATCGCTAAGTAGTTCTTAACCTACTCCTTAACCTCTCTCTTAACCCTATGGCACGATTCCTGAAACGTTCGTACGCTAAGTATATCTTATGTAAGTCACACTTTTGTGAGGTTGGTCTGGACCATTCGTAGCGCTCTCTTAGCGTTGTTTAAGCTCAAGACGCTAGTCGCTGCCACTCTGCAGCAGTCCTTAGAAATCAGCGCAGTACAGTACAAAATAAAAACAATGATTTTCTGTTATGGACATTTTAAGACTAATAATAAAATATGTTTGCAATGGATACAGGCCTATTTGTGAAGTTGACTTTATTTGGTATCAGAACTAATATGGTGGTAATTAGGCTATTTTGTATTGTCATTAAAGTGTTTAAATTGGCAATCACTTTAGATAATCAATATCTGGCAAACAATTTGGCTCTAAATGGCTAAGAACTATAAATGGGTAAGCATGGTGGTGTCCAGTAAGCAACCAACTATGGCAGTGATACAACGTATCCTTCTATTAAATCAAAGACGATGCCGGCCACGGAGACATTTAGTCCATGTCATTGTCTTTATTCAACAAAACTTAAGCCCTTTTGACATTTTGCCTGACATGGCTATATATATATATAAAAAAAATGCCTCCCAAGTGTGTTGTCCATTTCATTTATTTGAACTCAAAATCAACGCAAAATAACACACAATGTGTTAAAATGACACATGCGTGTTAAAATTAACTCATCATTTTTTAGAGTGTACCATTACTAAAAAAGTGTATTACATCATTTTTAGAAGTCTTTAAACCCATGTCAAGAACAACGGGAAAAGGAGGGTGGATGATTAGCAAGGGATACCCGTCTACCCTTCACAACATATCGTGTGAACATATTACTGACAATTTTATAGCTTTAATATTCTATATTTTACGGATAACTTAAACTATGTTGAAATAAATGTTACTGTAATAATTTGAGGAATGTTTCATTTGCATAGAACGTGTTGTCTTTCTTAAAGCCGTAATGCACCTTTGCGTGAAGTGGAAAATCGATCTCTGAGCAATCGATTCAGCACCTTCACTTGGGACAGCGTCTTTGTTAAGTCATTCTTAGTGGCGTGTTAAAAAGCTTCCTAAGAGACACTTCGGGGAACATACTTAGGAACATAAACAACTGTGGTAAGATATATCTTTTCGAGTCTTCTTAGCGGGCTAAGAGTGAGCGTTATCGGGAAACCGTTTCTTTTCCCTGTTTCTTTTTTTTTTTTTGCATGAGCTTTTTTATTTCGTCAAAAGCCTTTTTGAGCTATTTAACTGAAAATAACTTGCACTGATATATCTTAAAATGTCAGGGCCCTGTCTGAGAAGTATATGATTATATATGATTGTTATTTTTCATAACAAATTTAATCGTCAGAAAAAATATTAGAGGTAGTGAACTGAAAGTGTACAAGATTACAACTACAGAGATTTTGGCATGAATACAACAGGTTTGTGCAAGATATTGTACGTCAGTTGAAGGAAGAGATTAGTTACCAAGAACGAGTGCACAACCTTTAACATTTTGTTATTTGTTTATTTTTTTAAGGCTGTCAAACAATTCATTGCATCCAAAATAAAAGTTTGTGTTTAGATAATATACAGTCACCTAACTACTCCCGACGAGCTGGATGGCACCTTACATGGCAGACACTGCCATGTGTCGCAGATGGGTGAATGTGAGGCAAGATTTAAAGCGCTTTGGATGGCTATAGGGTCTGTTAAAAGCGCTATATAAATGCAGTCCATTTACCATTTACCTAAAGGATTATTAGGAACACCATACTAATACTGTGTTTGACCCCCTTTCGCCTTCAAAACTGCCTTAATTCTACGTGGCATTGATTCAACACGGTGCTGAAAGCATTTTTTAGAAATGTTGGCCCATATTGATAGGATAGCATCTTGCAGTTGATGGAGATTTGTGGGATGCCCATCCAGGGCATGAAGCTCCCGTTCCACCACATCCCAGAGATACTCAACCCAATAGAGCATCTCTGGCATGATGGATCCATGTTCTCATTCTGTTTATGCCAAATTCTGACTCTACCATCCGAATGTCTCAACAGAAATCGAGACTCATCAGACCAGGCAACATTTTTCTAGTCTTCAACTAGCCAATTTTGGTGAGCTTGTGCAAATTTTAGCCTCTTTCTCCTATATGTAGTGGCTTCACAAATGCTTTTGCTGCATACCTCGGTTGTACCGAGTGGATATATCAGTCAAAGTCGCTCTTCTATCAGCTTGAATCAGTAGGCCCATTCTCCTCTGACCTCTAGCATCAACAAGGTATTTTCGACCACAGGACTTCTGCATACTGGATGTTTTTCCCTTTTCACACCATTCTTTATAAACCCTAGAAATGGTTGTGCATGAAACTCCCAGTAACTGAGCAGATAGTGAAATACTCAGACCGGCCTGTCTGGCACCAACAACCATGCCACACTTAAAATTGCTTAAATCCCCTTTCTTTCCCATTCTTTCCCTAAATCCATTGAAGCAACTACCATGTGATTGGTTGATTAGATAATTGCATAAATGAGAAATTGAACAGGTGTTCCTAATAATCATTTAGGTGAGTGTATGTGAGCTGTGTATAATTAGGTATATGTATTTGAATATATATATATATATATATATATATATATTTTTTTTTTTCAATATATACATGCATATGTGTGTATCTAAATATGCATAAAAATTATACTCAATACGCACGCACACGTATTATATAAACACAAACTTTTATTTTTGGATGCGATTAATCGTTTGACAGAACTATTTTACATTAAAGTATTAAGGGTTCTGAAAAAAAGTTAATTAAATGGCCCCACTTTATATTAGGTTGCCTTAAGTACTATATACTTACATCAAAAAATAAGTACAATGTACACACTGTGTTCAAATTGTATTGCAAAACACTTTTGCTGATATTGATGTGGATACGAGTAGAGTTAGGGACAGTTGTGGCGGTGTGGGTCAGTTTAAGGGTAGGGTTAGGGGTAAGGGAAGTGTCAAATTTGTAATTATAAATGTAACTACAGAAATTAATTACAGATGTAATTACATGCAGGTATGTTTTAAATGTAAGTACAATGTAAAAACATGTATGTACATAAGTGCATTGTATCAAATTATTAATTCAAATGTTACTACATTGAACTTAAGGCCACCTACATTGTTTGCATAGTAGTATTTTTTATAGACAACATTTAGATTAATACATTTTTTTATTTTTTTAAATATATATACTGTATAATTCCTCAGATATGGAGAGTAAGCTGATATTTTTGGTGGTTTGCGTGATATGCTGTGCAGTGTCTTGCATTAAGGCTGAATCAACACCTACAAATTTGACTGTAAGAATTTACTCCTTTTAACAAATATTTGGTTCAAATAACTATTTTCCTTTTAAACAATCATGGACATTTGTGAATCTAAATGTTATTTTTATGAAAGCAGTTTAGGCTGTTATTGTTGACAAAGGAAACTAACCCTCCCTCCTTATTCATAGTCCAAAATCACCCGCAATGATTGTGGAAAAACCAAACTATGTGTGGACTTGCCTAAAGGATGTGATCCTTCAGGAAGCTCTCAGTGTTACTTCACCTCAGTTGCCTTATCCAACATCAGCATCGCGGTTGAGCTCAGCGGAAACTCTTCTGGTTACATCGCTTTAGCAGCTGGATTGACATCTAATGTGTCTCAGGTATACAAAGCACATTTAACAACACACAAACTTCAATGCCTCTGTGGACCATACTACTGTAAAACAAAAATGATAACTTCTTTTGACCAAAAGTCATAAAATTGATCGCCGATTTGGTGCTCAAGACACATTCATTATTATCAAGGGAACTTACGTATCCTAGATTTACTGGTTTCCACAAAGACATTATGCAGAAAAAACTTTTCAACAAATAGGGGACCAGATTTGATGTTGTGGGCACACCTGTTGGCCGGTTCCTTTTCTGTTTTATATATATTACTAAACATGCTAAATTATCCGCCAATGGGGTAAGAAAAATGATCTTGTTTCTGTTTGGGACAGAAAAATGAAGCAAGATTTCAAACAGAAACAAGATTATCTTGGTTCCATCTAATTCCCTATGTCTGCCTTTTAAAATAAAATAAAAGATAAAACCTACTTTCACACAGATATATTGAAAGAAATATAGAAAAAGTGCACAGCTATTAAAAGTAGCCTACTGGTTATGTTTAGTAAAGTTTATGCTCAGACAGAGATAGCTCAAACTGAATCAGGTCAGGGTTGTTTTGGCAGCAAAAAGAGGACCAAAACAATATTAGGAAGGTGGACATAATTTGATCGGTGTCAGGTATACGGAAATGTAGAGTGAACAAAGACAATTTATTGACAGGACAGTTCAGCAAGGCACAAGAGGGTGGTGGAGGGTAGTCCAAACAGCAGGGCCAACGGGGAGCAACAACAGCACAGATATGGGTGACTGCTGGAACCAGCTCCAGGAAACAGCAGGTCAAAGAACCACAGAGGACTGACTATGCCAGGTAGATGGTCGAGGTACAGGGCACAACACAATGAAGTTACTTGCTGCTCACAGACTAAGAACCAGTCTAGCTACCAGGCTGAAGAAACCAGCAGGCAGGGAATCCCAGGGAGGAGGCAGGAATTTACACGAGACAACACTCTAGGCAACGAAAGAAAACAAAACAAATAAAAACTGGCAAGACTAGAAATAAAGCCTGGAGATAACTAGAGCAAAAAAAAAAGACTTGACTAGACAAAAAAAAAATCTAAAAAAAAAAAACTGAAATTAAACAAATTCAAAGCTAACAATAATGGAGGTGCTAACTCTAGAACTGACTAGTACATATAACTAGACTGAATACATATAACAACGTGTTCTATAAGGGGAAGAGTTCTGACAAGCTGGAAACCAATCACCTAATCCTACTTTCACATTACTGAGGCAGTTTGTTTGGTGCTTCGTCCATGGTCTCCTTCTCATAGTAACCCCCCTCCCTCTCTCTTTTTTTTTTTTTGCAGGATAATTTAGTCTTTGTCTGTGGCAATAATAATGACGCATTTTTCTACAGAACTACAACACTCTATAATACTACACTGGGGATCACAAATAAAGTAAGTATAATGTTTGTTAGCAGATTGTTTGAAATATTGACTTTATCAAAAAATTATATAATACTAAGATGTAGATACATGAATCAATATCCTTTTTTTCAGATTAATTCAACCAGCATCCAGGGTTTGATTCAACGAAGCTTGATTCAGTGTATTTTCAGTTTCGCCATTGATGAAACTGTCAAATGGTTCCTAAGCAATGTCAGCGGCACACATTTCAACAGCAGCAACACAGTTAATTCCCATATTCCTGTATTCCTTGACATCTTGAAGGGTTCAACCATTGGTGAGTTTGTTCATATTTCAAACACATCACAGGTTGTTATAGGATATGTAACTAAGGATGAAAGATTTCATAAATAAGATCTGTGACCAATAAATTGGGGTCTAAGACACTGAAAATGCTAGCTGTCTCGCTAGAAAGTTAGGCAATATGCTATGGCAAATGCAAAAAATCTGTGTGTTATATTTGATTCAGATCTCTGGCTTGATTATCAAATCTGTTTTATCCTTAAAAATAGATTCTACCAGTTGAGAACCATTACCAATCTTAAAATATCTCTGACTTTTGCAAACAGTATTTTTTGTTAGTGTTGTTTTTGGATACATCATTTGGTTTTGCTAAATATGTCAGCTTAAAGGGATAGTTCATCCAAAAAAATGTATTAGTCCATTATTTACTCACCCTCAAGCCATTCTAGCTGTATATAACATTCTACTTTCGGAGAAATAAAATCAGAGTTATATTAAACATGTTCTGGCTCATCCAAGCTTTATAATCGCAGTGAATTTAGCTTTGTCCATAAAAGTGCATCTATTTCCATCATATAACTGCTCCACGTGGCACCGGGGGTTAATAAAGTCCTTCTGAAGTGAAGGGATGTATTTGTGTAAGGAAAATATCCATATTTAAAACTTTATAAAGTAAAATTTCTAAAATTTTATTTTCACGTTCTGGGCCACATTGTTTAACCCCTTTACTGTCAAGGATCGCCAACGGCCCCAGATTACAGTTTTTCAACATTCACTGCATGTTAAAACATCATCCACTTATTTTATATGGATAACTTGGTATAATTAATAAGATGAAAGCCTCCAGCTTTAATATTTAACCACTGTTTATGATAAAGCAGGGTTGCAGTGACATTAATTTCTTAATATGTCAAGAGTGCAAAATAATCAATCTATAATGAACGATATTCTGAAATGAATACACGGATATGAATCTCTCGTCTCCTGCGGTTCAGTTGCGTCCACACAGCTGCACCGAACAGCATTTGCTAGGGTTCTTAGTTCAAAAGTGTGTATATTTGGAGAAATATTGGTAACACTTTAAAATAACAGGACATGAATAATCATGTATTAATGCATTTATTAATAGTTAATTCAACATGAACTCATGATCAGTTAAGATATGAACTAAGACATGAGTCATGATAATTCATGCATGAATACAGCAACATGTTAGTACATGTTTGGTAATTAATGCATTAATTAACATGTATGGGTAAACTAAATCAAACAGGTTCCTTAAAATAAATAAGAAGTACTCTGACTTTTAATTAAACATGTGATTTAATAGTGTCATAATTTAAACTGTAAACTGTATTAAAACCTGCCATCTGCAATTTTGTGACAAATAACATGATTATATTAATTTTCAAAATTTTCTTGGGGGAAAATGCCCCCGAACCCCCCTAACATTTGGGATCTTGGTGATTATAAACCTTCCAACATTATTGGGTATGATTAATGCATGTAGGCTATAATATGGCCATGCAATAAGGTATTGATATTAGCTTTATACGTAATAATTAGTATAATAAGCTACTAGTTATTATACTATAGTATAATAACTGTAGTATAGTATATAACTATAGTATAGTAAGCAACTAGTTGTAGCGCAATTTGGACCCCAAACTAAAGTGTGATTTTTTTTCTTTTCTTCCATAAGCTACCCTCAATGGGGGCTAAGCCCCTCTAAAACGGAAATCCTAGAAATGCTCCTGGCAATCAGAACTTTTACTCAAAACTAGACGGACAAACAGTAAGTGAACATAGATGCTTGAAAGAACAGGAGGTAGACTTCAGACAGGGGCTTGGAAAAAGCATCCACCAGCCTTCTAAACTTTGTTTATTTTTTCCTTATCTGTAAATAAAAACGTATTGTGCTTAAATACATATTTAGTCTGGTGTAATGCATCTGGAATTATATATATTAGGGATGCAACAATACAGTTAGTCCACGGTTCGATACATAGGGCCTACCTCGGTTTTTAACCACAGTTTTTCATTTTATTTCGTTTTTTTTGCTATTCTATTCTTAGGCGACAAGAACAGAAAAAGTTTAAGGAGAATGTTTTTATTGCAATACTCTTTCTTTATTTTACTTAAAAGACTTGAAAACCCATACTTAAACTTAAAACTTTACCTAAATAACCCTTGTACACATTCGCAGTGTATTGTGTAATATAATATATATATATATATATATATATATATATATATATATATATATATATATATATATATATATATATATATATATATATATATATACAGCCAGAATTATCTTATGTGTTTCATGTAAGTCTAATATATGTAATACACAAAATCAGACCGTTTATGGCCCATTTCATACTAATAAGCACACATAAAACTTGCAGGGATTTTTGGGTCATGTATGAATACTGTAAAAATCTTATATGAGTTTTACATGTAAACAGAATGCAATGGTGTTTGGTATTAGTAGGAAACTCCTGAAATTTATATTCAAATCATAAAATTCTTCTACTGAATCATATGCTAGTCAAATTAAAGTCATATAGGATTTATTTACATTTTGTATCATTATGTTTATATGCATTTCATACAGATTTATTTTTTTTAATAGAGAAATTGTGTGTTAGCTCTTCAAGTTTATATAATATACATATAAACTACATATATTTATCATACATGATTTCAGTCAATATTACAGCATCTCTGCATATACTAACCATATATGATTTCAGTCAATGACATACACAAATTTGTAATGGAAACACTTTTATTTCAACACAAAATTAAACACTCAAATTATACTCCACATGAGTAATTTATAATTCCAACTTGATAGCAAACTGAACTTTGCTCAGAAAAAAAAAAAAAAAAAAAAACAGAAAACAACAACAAAATACATTGTACACAGTGTCATCATGGCCTTCAATCAAAGATAATTAACAGATTAGTTCACCCCAAAATGAAAATTGACTGATAATTTACTCACCCCCATCTCATCCAAGATGTTCATGTCTTTATTTCTTCAGTGGAAAAGAAATGAAGTTTCTTGAAGAAAACATTCCAGGATTGCTCATCATATAATGCTTTTCAGTTGCAATCAAAATGTTGAAAGTCCAAATCAACACCGTTTCAAAGGACTTCAAAGCCTCTGCGTGATCCCACATAAGGAATAGGGTCTTATCCAGTCAAACGATCAGTCATTTAAAAAAAATGAATATACTTTTCAACCTTAATTGTTCAACTTGCTCAGCTCTGCGAGGTGCCAAGGATGACATAATCACGTGTAAATGGTCACATAGATGTAGGCAGAAGTCCCGCCCTCGTGTTTACAAAGCAGTCGTGTAGACTAATACAAACGCCCTTTAGCAAAAACACTCAATTTTCAACTTCAAAATCATCCAATAACGTTGTTTTACCTTTTTTTGTGCTAAAGGGCATTTGTATTAGTCTTCACATGAGCGCTTTGTAAACACAGAGGCGGAACTGCATTGATTTGGACCTTCAGTATTGTGGTTGCAACTGAAAAGCATTATATGATGAAAAATCCTGAAATGTTTTCTTTAAAAAACTTAATTTCTTTTTGACTGAAGAAAGAAGAGGAACATCTTGGATGACATGGGGGTGAGTAAATGATCAGGAAATTTTAATTTTGGGGGAACTAATCTTATAAAGGCCTTTTGAAGAGAAGCTATGCAGTTTTTGAAAGAAAAATATACATATTTTTGACCATTTTTGATAGACTAAAATATCTAGCCAAAAGAGTGACCAGACAGACCCGACGCATGATGTATTGATGAACGCGGATACGCAGAGAATAGGAAAACAAAACACTGACTTTCATGAATTTTAATGCGGGCTGTAAATTAAAGTGGCTCTTGTTCCGCTCTTGTTTCATGTAGTTATAGGGTAAGTACAATAAAAACACATACACAATCTGATATCACTCATAAATATTTATTTGAAAAACAACTGAATTCAAAACAGATTAATAACACTTATTTTATTTTTATTTTTAAATAAAGTTTTCATTTCAAATGATAACGTCCTGACAGAAAGAGACACGTTTTGTACCTTTCTCTTTCTTTTCTTTTATTGTTCCTCTTCTTCATTTTCGTTATTTTCATTGATGGATGTTAGGAGGAATCCCATGATTTTTACATTTTTTATTATTATTTATTAAAAGAAAAAGTAGTACACCAAGAAATGCTGTCATAATTTAGTAATCGTTTCATATCCGATCAGCTGTTACCAGCGCGTGCATGAGACGCTTCAAGCTTTCATGACATGCATGTTTCATCTGAAAAACACGCGAGAACAGCCGTCTCTTGTATTTTATTCCTGTATATATTAAGTGCTATTATCATATATTATGTTATTGTTTGTACACTGTTGTGAGCATTAAAAAAAAAAAAAAAAACTGCATCAGTCATCCACATGACCAGAGTTTTTCGGCACGCGCACGTCACGCTTCAAGTTACGTCAAGAAGCGTGAAATCAACCCTTGCATGCAAACGCAGATGACGGCTGGTCGGATGCGATATTTTGTTATTTTTCTTACAAACACTCGTTTAACTTCTGAAGACATTGATTCATCCATTGGGATTGTATGGGTTACTGTAGTTATTGCTGTATGTGCTGTTTGATGCCTTAACTCTTAGAAACCCAAATGAGTTTTAATTAGCCGAGATAGTTTATTTATCTGTGTTCATCTGAGGAAATAAAGTCGTATACATCTCAGATGGTATGAGGAAGGTAAAAGACGAGTAAACGGTGTGGACATTTCAGCATGTACTGTATTTTCAGTGTAACAGTTGTAGAAAAGGCTACTAGCTAGAGAAATGTGGGATTCCTTAAGATTCATCCGTGGCAAGGAAGAAAAAGAGGAGGAACAAGAGGAGAATGAAGCCAAGCAAGAGAAATAAATGTGTTCTAAATGCGTTTTTTTTTTTTTTTTTCATTTTTTAAATAAATAAGTGATATTATATTGTATTTGTGTTTTTATTGTACTTACCCTGTAATTACATGAAACAAGAGGGGAACAAGAGCCGCTTTAATTTACAGCCCGCACATTCATACTTACCCCGTAACTACACGGATAATTACCGCTTAATTAAAAAATACATACAGTATAAATAAATTGTTAATTGTCCTGATAGTTACCCCTTTATTCCCCCAATATTACATATTTTTCCCATATACCTACACATACTTACTTTATAGTTACATTATAATTACCGAAAGTTATGCTATAAATTTACATTAATTATGCAGTACTTTCCGGGCCGTAATCTAAAGCATTACCATACTTTCTATTACTAAATATTAATATTGTACATCATTTAGATTCAGATGTGGCATTTACATGAATGCAACATACAATTATAGAAAGAAATTACAGTAAAGGATCTTCATGAACTATAGAAGTTTAGATTCTCCTTAAAGGTGCCCTAGAATGATTTGAAACAATATGTTAAATTGTTCTCTGATATCTACATATAGGGTATGTGGCTTATTTAAGGGCAAAAATTGTCCAAATACAGTTTTACAGGTCCATTTACAACCCTATAAATTGTCCCTAGGATGTAATGCTCTGGGCTGCATTTCCCGATAACGTTGTCTCTTAGCGTGCTACGAAGACTCTAAAGGTATAACTTAACTGACGGTATACCATTTCTAGGTGTGTTCCCCGAACTATACCTTAGTAGGTCGCTTAAGGTATACCTTCTTAAAGGGGGGGTGAAACACTCAGTTTCAGTCAGTGTCATGTCAATCTTGAGTACCTATAGAGTAGCATTGCATCCTGCATATCTCCGAAAAGTCTTTATTTTTTTAAATAATTATATAAGAAAGATGCGCTGTTCCGAGTCTTTCCGAAAAAAGCCGAGCGGGTGGGGGCGTATCGTGTGAGCGGAGCTAAAAAATGACGTGTGCGCGCCGCTGCTATTGTGTTGAGTGCGTCAAAAGCTGTGTCATCCCTAACAGCGGGAAAAACTTTATTCAAAATAAAAATATGGCTTTTAATCAGATACAGCCATACATCTATGATCCGGAATCAGACCCAGAGGCTGCAGTTGAACAGGAGCAGCAGCAAAAACGACTAGAGCAGGACGTCTCTATGTGGTACAAGTTATACACTAACTATATAATATGCTTAGCGACTTGTGTTATTTAGATATTTATACTTGAATTATATCGTCGTATTTTTGTCTTTGAAGGTGTACATGTGGGAAGTGCAGTTGTGCACGTGTGTTTGTGTGTGTTTACGCGTGGTTTGTGTAGACAATTGTAACGTTAGTAAGCGGACTGGTTTTGCACGGCAGGCTAAGTTAGTGTTTACATAGAAAGACACGGAATAGTAGCGCATTTGAATGAAGAAACGCGCTTATTTAGTTCAACATATTTCCCCCCTTTGTGTATTGTTGTTTGGAGTGCTTTTACAATACACAAACATAAAGTTACACATATAGTGGCCAGCTAAACAAATGTACACGCACTACACATCGCATGCTCCATTGATCAATTAACTATACGTGATCATGTTTGGGCTACTTGATGAGCATAGGCAAAAACACAGACATTTGAAGCAGTCTTACTCACCGCCTGCGGTTCTAACGTTGGGACCTTTATCGTTGGGACTGCTCCATCCTTTAGCAATAGGCGATTGGAAAATCCGGCGTCGAACTGGGCCTTGTTTATAAAACAGTCGGCACCGAAATGCAGCGAACAGATATAAACATTCGCGCAACTCAGTTGCTGATCTGGAAAAGCAAATTCCATCCACTGTTGCCTTACCGCAGGGTTTTTGGGGAATCTGTGCAGGACTGTCTTGGTCTGGCAACCAAAAACACACTTTTTTGGTGACATTGTTAATTGTGCACATCACCTGTGCAGCGCATCCTACAAGCCAGCGCTTTGATGGGTGTAAGTAAGTAAGTAAGTAAGTAAGTAAGTAAATTTTATTTATAAAGCACATTTAAATTCAGCTTGCACTGACCAAAGTGCTGTACAAAACAATAATAAAAATACATTAAAATGAAAATAAAAAGAACAAAATAATAATTAAAAAATAGAATTAGAAAACAGTTACTAATCCAAAAATCAATAAGCAGGAAATGCTAAAACGTAAAGATGTGTCTTTAGTCTAGATTTAAAAACGGAGACAGAAGGAGCACACTTAATGTTAGGTGGCAACTGATTCCACAATCTTGGAACAGCAACTGCAAAGGCTCTGTCTCCTTTCATTTTTAGCCGTGACCGTGGGACATATAAGAGACTTCTATTGGCAGATCTGAGGGACTTAGGCGTTAAATTTAAATGAACAAGATCAGAGATGTAAGACGGGGCTTGTCCATTAAGAGCTTTAAAAACAATCAGCAAAATTTTGAATTGAATTCTAAAATAAACAGGAAGCCAGTGAAGAGAGGCCAAGATTGGAGTGATATGCTCACGTTTTTTTGTACAAGTTAACAGTCTGGCTGCTGCATTCTGAACCCTTTGTAAACGTGCCAATGAAGATTGAGGAAGACCATGGTATAAAGAGTTACAATAGTCCAGCCGTGATGTAATAAATGCATGGATAACTGTCTCCAAATCTTGGAAGGAAAGAGTTGTGTAGCCTGTTACTTTCGCTCTCTCCCTCTCTCTCTCTCACGCTCTTCCGGTAGAATTGTCCGTAAGGCCCATACAAGGAAATTCCGCCCCCACTAACGTCAATGGGGACGCATGATCTCAAAAAACTTGCCGAAACTTATGACTAACCGGAAGTAGTATTTTTGACAAAGAAATACCCCCATCAAACGTCCACCTTAACTTTTGAAACTTTGTCCATGTTTAGTATGGGATTCCAAGTCTTTAACAGTGTAAAAAGATCAGTATGCATGAAACAGCATTTCACCCCCCCCTTTAAGTGCGACGTTAGTGGGTGCTGTCCGTGGCCGCGGTGCTGAATTGGCTTATATTGATGGCTCAATAATCGATTATTTACTCTATGCAGGGGCTGTTTCACTGCGTTATGTGAAAAAAAGTATGTTCTTTATAAAAGAAGCACTTCAGAAATAGTTGAACTTTCATTTATCATTCAAAATTGCACCTACATTTTACATAATTCTGTAATGAGTGCATGAACCAGCAATCTCATGCTCAACCGCATCATGAGCATCACGCGTCATTTAAATTATGACAATATATTTTCCATAGAGTGTCTTGATTTATTCCAAAACCAGGGATGATTGCCCATGCAGCAGCTGCTTCACATTATTGTGTAAATGACTCATTTATATTATTAGATGACCTAGTCAATAAAAACACAACACGCAAAACACATTCTGACATGGTAGCCAGGGGACTAAAGTTTTCACGACTAAATGGCTCCGCAGATGGCGCCGTCTTTGATTTAGCACAATTCTATTCGCTGCATCGCTGTCAAAGTTTGACTAAACTCCCCTCCACAATCATTCCCTTTAAATAGACTCTTAAGCCTTTCCTGTCTAATGGTTTGCCAGCTGATGTACCTTTGGATAATATCATTAAAAAGCTAACAACCATTAGTGTTTGTAATTAAATTTTTTGTGACAATTTTAATCCTTGCATTAAAAACAAAAAAACAATTCAACTAGCCTAATTGAACACTGGGTGTATATTACAACTTCAGAATTTTATTCGGATAGACTGACTTATAAAGAAGCTTTTTTCACAGTGGTGGCCACTAGTGGAATGATTTTTTAATAGTGATAAGGTATAGCTAAGAGTGGTCTAGACCAACCTTACAAAAGTATGACTTAAAGAAGGTATTCTTAACTAAGTTAGTTTCGGGAAACACATATTAACGTTAAGGGATACCTTAAGGTGTAACTTAAGAATGACGTAGAGTTAAGAAGGTTTCGGGAAATGCAGCCCTGTTTTTGTCCTATTTGGAAGAGTCATGAATATTAATGTTCTCACTGAAACCTGGCAAGTTCCTGGAGATTTTTTGCAGTTAAATCTGCTTACGCCAGATGGATATAAATATCTGTCCCGACCAAGACCCCATGGTAAAGGGGGTGGTCTCGCCATCATTCATCGCGACAACCTCCGTATCAAGCAACTCGACTTTCATGACACCAATACATTTGAATACATGGTTTTGAAGGCTGACTCTCTCATAATAATTCTGCTCTATCGACCTCCTAAGATCCTGTCTAACTTCTTTTCTGAACTCAGTGAACTGTTGACCATTGCCTGCTCATTGTCATTTCCCATTCTACTGCTTGGTGACTTTAATATTCATGTTGATACTGTTTGCTCTAACACTAACCAGTTACTTTCTATTCTTGAATGTTTTAATCTAACTCAGCATGTTAATTTTCCAACTCATACTCGTGGTCATACTCTAGATTTGATTTGTACATCAAGGGCTGATATTTCTTCTATCACGTCAACTGACACTGGTATTTCTGATCATACATTTCTTGATTTTAGTTTCAGCCTGCCTATCCCTAAAAACTGTTCTACAACTGTCATATCTTACCGCAATCTCAAAGCTGTTGATATTTCATTATTTTGTACCTCTATTTCCTCTTCGAATCTCTCTGATGTCTCTGATATCTCCCCACCCTCACTGATACTATCCAACTATAACTCCATAATTTCGGATATCTTAGATGAGCATGCTCCATTCAAGACCAGAAGTGTCCCTTCCACACATTCATCTCCTTGGTACACTTCTGAGCTCCGTATCTTAAAGGCCACTGGTAGACGGCTTGAGCGTTACTACAGGAAAACTGGCCTGACTGTTCACCATTCGGCATTCAAAGATCATATGAAAAATTATAAATCTGCACTGAATCTGGCTCGTTCCAGTTTTGTATCGGCTACAATTAATAAATCAAGCAACAGGCCAAAAGCATTATTCAACTCAATAAATAAACTTATCAAACCTCCGTCTCATGCTGCTCTGGCTTCTGATGAACTCTGTACTTCATTTTTAGCTCACATGCTTGAAAAGACAGATGCCGTAAACCAGTGTCTCTTTAATGATGCCACTAACACTAGTTATCTGCCGAATCAACCTGGTCAATCCCTGCTGCTTTTTTCTCTGTCTACTCCCTCTTCTGTCTCCGAGTTAATTTTGAAATCTAACCCTACATCTTGTCATCTCGACCCTGCTCCCACTACTCTGCTAAAACGTTGCCATTCAGTCATTTCTGCACCTATCTCTCATTTCATCAACGCATCTCTTACCTTCATTACCTCTATCACTCAAAACTGCAGCTGTTACCCCCGTTCTCAAGAAACCCAACCTTGATCCCACAGTTTTATCTAATTATCGTCCCATTTCAAATCTCCCCTTCATAGCCAAATTACTGGAAAGTACTGTTGCCACCCAGCTTCAGTCTTTTCTAGTTGAAAACAATCTTTTAGATCCTTTTCAATCTGGTTTCCGCCCTTTGCATAGTACTGAAACTGCTCTAGTTAAGGTACTTAATGATTTGCTTCTCTCTGGTGATTCTGGTTCTCTATCCATTCTTTTGCTGCTTGACCTCAGCTCAGCCTTCGATACCATCTCCCATCAACTACTCATTCTTCGCCTTTCGGATGTGGGTATTTCTGGTGCTGCTCTTTCCTGGTTCTCCTCCTATCTCTCTGACAGACTGTTCTACGTTTCTCTTCAGAATTTCCGCTCACCCACTGTCCCCCTGAAGCAAGGTGTCCCTCAGGGATCCGTTCTTGGGCCACTATTATTTATAATCTATATCATACCTCTTGGTGAGATCCTACGCCGTCATGGTTTTAAATATCATTTTTACGCTGACGACATTCAATTATACACTACCTGTACATCCACTTTATCATTCACAACCGACAAAATCTCTGCTTGTGTACATGAAATAAAACATTGGCTTCATTCAAATTTTCTAAAACTCAACATGGACAAAACTGAGATTATTTTCACTGGACCTTCATCACTCACTAATAAAATTCCCACCAACTTCACCTGTGAGACTGCTGGCACTCTTATCAAACCATCTACTACTGTTAAAAATCTTGGTGTAATTTTTGACTCCTCTTTATCTTTCCACTCTCACATTAATTCCGTCACCAAATTAGCATTCTTTCATCTACGTCGCATCGCTCAACTCTGTCCCTTTATCAGTATCTCTGATGCTGAAACACTCATCCATGCATTTGTCACATCACGTCTTGATTACTGCAATGCACTTTTCATTGGCCTACCAGCTAGCTCCATTTCAAAATTACAATATATTCAAAACTCTGCTGCCAGACTACTCACACACACCAAACGTTCTGCTCATATTTCCCCAATTCTGCATGATCTTCACTGGCTTCCTGTGTCTTACCGTATTAAATTCAAAATTCTTCTTCTCACTTTTAAGTCTCTGCACGGCCTTGCTCCCGCCTTACCTCTGTAACTTGCTTCTCCCCTTCAACCCTACTCGCTCTCTACGATCTGCTGATTCCAACTTTCTCGTTGTCCCTCGCCATCGCCTTGCTTCAATGGGGGGCAGATCATTCAGTGTAATAGCACCCAAATTATGGAACTCTCTACCCCGACCACTCCGTTTTGTTGCCACTATCTCTGAATTCAAATCCATGCTCAAAACACACCTCTTTTCTGAATGTTATAGGTCTTAAAGATGAATTTGTTTTTTTTTTTTTTTTTTTTTTTTTTTTTCTCACTCCGATTTCTGTATTATTATACTTGCACTATCAATTGCCTACTGTTGTTCTGTCTACTCTGTTTGTCACTTGGCTTTATTGTTGTTTGTTTATTGTAAAGTGTCCTTGAGCTCTGGAAAGGCGCTATATAAATAAAACTTATTATTATTATTATTAATGTTGAGCTCTGCTCTGATTGGCTTATTTCAGCAGCTCACAGCTCATAGCAGTTCAGCTGTTCAGCTCGTGAGTCCTGACCGTCCTGACAGAACACAGACCAACTGAATGAAACTTTAAGCAAAAACATCTCAAATGGAGATTGATAAATTGCAGCTTACTGTTTAGTGGTGTTTTCAGATCATCCGCACGCAAGAAAGAGCTTGCGTTCATGCGGTTGCCAGATTTCAGTAAATAAATCCCCCAAACAGAGCTTTTCTTTGAAAAAAAAACATCTGTATACTATCCAGTGTTTTACCTAAACTTGTCCAATCTGGCAACCATATGCAAGCTCTTTCTCGAGCACGGATGATCTAAAAACACCAATACACAAGTAAAGCTGCATTTCAGCAATCTCCATTGACTATTGTTTTAACTTATATGGTGGAAAAGGTGACGTTTGCTAGAAGGATCAAGTGAACGGTATCTACGGTTGTATTTTGTAATACAAAATAATATTAACCTTTGTCATTAGACACCCTATTTAGTTTTTTATGGTACTTGGAGTTTTCTATTGTTACTGTACTTGCATCTTGTGTCATCTAGACAATGCTGTCTCTAAGAAACTTTCAGTTTAATCAGAAATTGTTTAAACACCTAGTCAATAAGTGGATAAATTACTTTCTGCTTACAGGAATTTAGTTGTAATTGCCCCTTTCCTCAGTTTAAGATGCTGAGCGAAGCTTGCTTGAAATGGGCCGAACAAACAAACAATTTGTTGTGGTATCCGAATATAATAAACCTCAACCATGTGTCATGCGAGCCGTTTTTGCTATCTTCGAGTGTCTTGCTTACCACAGACCTGCAAACTCCTCAGAGTAAAAAAGGTGACAGTGCCCGGGGGTAGCACCAGAAAAGGTGCTACCCCCTAATATATATATATATATATATACAGTCCCTGACAAAAGTCTTGTCGCTTATCTATTTTCTAGAAATACCTGATATTAACCTGATTTTTAATTAATTCATTGGTGTTAGAAATAGCTCATATGAAAAGCTAAAACACTCCCAAATGATGTTTAATGCACTGAAATAAATAATTTTCACAGAAAAAAATATTTATCATTTAATCAAGACAGAAAGGTCAAGGTCAGTTTTGTCGCCTATCCAGAAATTGAACAAATTTACTGCAAATACAAAAATATGTCAGCAAATTAAGTTGTGGTGCTGTGAGATCCAAATTTAATATCTTGTATGACTTCCATGAGCTTGAAGGACTGCATCCATGCGGTTTTGCAAGGATTCATACAATTTATTGATGAAGTCATCAGGAATAGCTAAGAAAGCAGTCTTGCATGCCTCCCAGAGTTCATCAATATTCTTTGGTTTCGTCTTCCATGCGTCCTCTTTCATCCTACCCCACATATGCTCAATGATGTTCATGTCTGGTGACTGGACTGGCCAATCCTGGAGCATCTTGATCTTCTTCGCCTTGAGGTACTTTGATGTGGAGATGGAAGTATGCGATGGAGCACCGTCCTGCTGCAGAATTTGGCCTCTTTTATGGTTGGGAATATAAGAGGTAGCTAAGATTTCTTGGTATCTTAGACTATTGATGTTGCCTTCCACCCTGCAGATCTCTCGCACACCCCCATACTGGATGTAACCCCAGACCATGATTTTTCCGCCACCAAACTTCACTGTTTTCTGGGTGAATCTCGGATCCATTCGGGCACCAGTAGGTTTCCTGCAATATTTGCGGCAACTGTGGTGTAATTCAACAGAAGATTCATCTGAAAAATCCACCTTCTGCCACTTTTCCTGCATCCATCCTTTTAGCTGGCTGTGGGCCTTGGCAAATGCCACACGGTTTTTCAATTTTCTTTTGTTTAGTGGTGGCTTCTGGCCACTGATTCGACCACGGAGGCCATTTCGAGACAGAATCCGACAAACTGTTCTGGTTGACAGAGGGACTTCAGGTGACCAGGTCTCGTGGAGCTCTGCTGCAGTGGAAAATGGGCTGGCCTTGGATTTTCGAGCCAACAAACGGTCCTCTCGAGCAGTTGTCTTGCGGGGTGTGCCTGACCTGGGCTTGTCAAAAACGTCTCCAGTCTCTTCAAATCTTTTTTTTTAATCCTCTGTACTTGACGCTGAGACACATTGAAGGTGTCTGCCACATCAGCAGTGGATCTGGTCTTCAGCCTCATGATAATCAAAACTTTAGTCTCAGGGTGAATCTTAGGCATGTTTGCAGAGGTCTAGTTGCAGTTGATGTGAAGGTCTAGTGTACTGGGGTTCTTTTTATACACACTTGAGACCTAATTGATCCATTATTAGTCACAGGTGAAGCTCATATGATAAGGTGACAACACTTTTGTCTTTGCAAAAATTGACTCAATGGGCTTTACCAAGCTGTGAATATTAGAATACTTTTTGAAAGTTTAATTTTTCACTGAAACATTATCACAAAAGCTGGTGGGATTAAAATGAGCCATTTCTTGTACAAAAATCTTGATTAGAAATATATTTCAGCGGCACTTTAGGTCAATTTGTACATAAGCAACAAGACTTATGTCAGGGACTGTATATATATATATATATATATATATATATATATATATATATATATATATATATATATATATATATATATATATATATATATATATATATATATATATATATATATTGCATTTATTTAATTAATAATGCAGTAAAAAACGTAATACAATGAAATAATATTCTGATGTACATCATCTGTTCGCTAAATGAATATATAGTAAAGTGTCATTTATTTCTGTGATCAAAGCTGATTTTATCATCATTTCTCCAGTCTTCAGTGTCACTAATCATTCTCATATTAGGATTTGATGCTCAACAAACATTTATGATTATTATCAGTGTTGAAAAAAGTTTTGTTGTTCATGATGCTGCTTCATTTTTGTTTCATCTGAAGACTGGAGTAATGACGATAAATTCAGCTTTGATCACAGGAATAAATCACACTTTACTATATTCACATAGAAAAAGGCTGCTTTCATTTGTAATGGCATTTCACAATATTACTGTTTTAACTGTATTTTTGATTAAATAAATGCAGCTTTGGTGCGCAGAAGATAAACATTTAAAAAGCTGTCAGTTAGCACTGCATTATTCATATGATATAGGCCTACTTTATAGTCAATAAATAGCCTACATTGAGATGGGTTGAAAATACACACATAAAGCATATATTGTCGAACTCGTCTGATTGCCGTCGTCACGTTTCAGCTCATAATTATTGTTTTCCTTCAGCTGCAGCTCAGCCTGACAGTATATTTCCGAATCTGCTTTTGGACTTACTGTGAGAGCGCCCTCCTCATATTTAGATACGAAATAATGACAGGTCATGCATAGATAATTTTTTGTCTCTGAATTTAAATCTTGATGTATTCACACTGGTTTCTATGTATAAATACACTTGCCCGTGACCTCAAGAAGCGCGCAATCGAGGTAGAGAAAGCTCTCTTTAGCGTCCCTGTTAACTTGCCCGCCCTTACGCAGGTAATGCCTGGTATACTTTATAAGTATACTTTAATAAGTATACTTTATTAAAAGTGCAGGGGACACGTCTCGTAATCTACGCCCATGCTTGAATTGAACACTAAGCTTGCTTACTTCCATCCGTCAGACTCGCGTGGTATCTCGGTAGCCAGACATCTCATTCAATGGCGAGCTCAGTTGACGCTGTGCGCTTCAAGATTCTGACGCGAGTGAGCTAAGATTCCGATTGGCCCAGAGAAATGTCAGTTATAAGAATTATCCAATAGTGTTTCGCATGTCTAACCCTGTTTTTGATTTACGAAATTTACGTAAGAAGTAGGAGGCAATGGTGTTTGAGACTCACAATTTGTGATGTCCATGTACTGAACTCTTATTATTTCACTATGGCAAGGTTAATACAATTTTTCATTCTAGGGCACCTTTAAAGTTCAACATATATTTTAGGAATTAACTACACTTGAGCAATCTGCAAACTCAAGTTCACAAAAACATTAACTCATTAAAAGTGAATTGGCACAAAATACCGGTAAACAAATAACATTACATTTACTCTAATTTTGCTTTTTGTCAGTGTCACACAGCAAATTGTATATAGGGTTTACTTAATACCAAATTACATAGTTAAACAACAAGAATAGTCATGTTTTTTTTTTAACATTTGATAATTAAGCAGACTCTTTTGTTCAAAGGGATTAACAAATGAGGAGAGCAATCATATAGTTTAATAACTTATACAAATATATTCGCTGTTCGCTTGTTGTTAACAATGTTTTTGCACATGAAATAATTGTAACGTTAGTTGTTTAAAACAGCACTAGGTAACTTTTCAACTTTCATAATATATTTTCAAGACTCTTGTGATGATACATCGAAATACATGATACATTAGGTTGAATGACACGTCGTCTGCCCTAGCCTGATGGGGTCTGTGTTGTTTTTAATCGTACTTTTATACTTCGGGTTTCGGGTAGTAACCAGAGAACAAAAAGAACTACAAAATGTGACTGCTTTATGGCAAATATGTCACTTCCACCACCACTTCCTTACATTCGGACGTGGGAGCCCAACTATCGTTTGTTTGCCAGATGTTATAGTCATGTCCGAAGCAGCACAGAAAAATGAGAAAGTAAAGGTTTTGTTGGAGGAAAGCAATAAGAGGAAACGAAAAAGTGATCAGATTAAAGGCAGGACGAGGATCAACATTGGGCCAGCGTTTGCTCGTTGGCATGAGATGAAGGAGGAGGAGGTGTGCCCGACCGATGCAGACTTGGCTGTCATGCTTGCTATGGTTATTACCTAGCACTCAAACATTGAATTGAAGTATCATAGATTCTGTAAAACGGTAACCAATAGACTATAGGCTACTATAATGACGCTGGCTTGTAAACATGAGCATAGCGATCATTTGTCATTTGAAAAAAATAAAACATGCATATGGCATGCTGAAACATATGCCACTGTACCTGGGATGAAGACATTTCACACGCGACGCAAGCAGAACAACTGCATGTGAACTCCTCATGCAGTGTTCAGGGTAAAACTGTTAGTGATGCACGGGTCGGCTTTTTTTCCAACCCGCGGGTCCCGCTTTTATGAAATTATTTGGCCCACCCCGCACCACTGTATATATTTTTACAACCCGCCCCATTAAATAGACATACGGGGTACGTGGGTTATGAGACGACCTGCTTATCACTAGTTCAGGGCTATCATGATTGTCATGTCAACAAATGCACGCGCACATCCCCTGTTGTAGGATGACAGAGTTTACGACAGTAGTAGAGGACAATATTTTTCCCAACTGTAGGGGGACCCCAAGAGCAAAGTTACCTAGTGCTGATAGTTAAATGTTACCTAACATTTGTGACCCGTCACGGAAACCAGGGACACAAGTCGGCAGCTCTACTTTCAAACAAAATGAGAAAGAAGTGTTTTTTTCAAATCTTGTGATTTTCGCTTTTTTCCAGAATTTGTTAGTTGAAATCACGAAGAAGCCTCTCCGTGTTTGAGATGGCATTAATGGTATATTTAAAAGTGTACATTTTGAGGTTGAAATCGTTTTGTCTGTGTGTATTTCCATACTGGCTTTTGTTATTCCCCCGCCCTCCAAGGGACGCGTGGCTAATTATTTATGCAGCGCTCTGGCCGGCTGTAGAGATGATCTGAGCGATGATGAAAGCGGCATAATAAGACTGAATAATACCCTTATCTACAACTGAGCGAAGATGAAGAAGAGGAAGAATGTATCAGACTCGCGTCAGACAAGTTGGACCGTAAGAAATCAGAGGCTATATCGATAGTAACATTTGACGGGATAAAGACAGAGAAATGGGTCAAATCAGTAACCGTGGCTAGAGTGTAGGGGTAAGGCGGATGTCATCAAGTTTTGACGCAAAATGATCAGAGGTTCGAATCTGCCTTTTGCCACACTCTCTCTACTCCCCTTTCCCATCACATATCAGATCGGAAAGGCATTTATTTTCAAAAAGAATTAAATATTAGAAAAGTGGAAATAAAGTGTGTATTAACATGTGTTTATTAATAAGTGTTTCTCGGTTAGAGAGTGTGGCAAAAGGCGGATTCGAACCTCTGATCGTTTTGCGTCAAAACTTCATGACATGCACCTTACCCCTACACTATAAGCCATGGTTATGAACTTTACCCATTTCTCTGTCTTTATCCCCTTCGAACAGACTCACAGTACATCCATTAAGAAGACCCTGGCAAACAGAAAGTGTGCCTGAACGACTTATTTCATTGGAGGCAATGAGATTTGCAATAATACTTTTCTGTATGGGGTGTGTTTCCATAAACACCAAAGTTTGTCGTTTTATGTTCATTCTAAGAACACGTACACATTATCTCATGTTTAGACCTTCCCATACCTACCTATTGGTCTTAACTGTTGTTTTAATTGTAATCGTTAGCATCGCATCACTTGCCAAAACCCCCCATTACTATAATGGGCTTTTAGATGGTAATGTTAGCATTTGCTACCCTTTATTATTAATAGTATGCGGTCCGATTTTTCCCGTTGCGTCTGTCGTTACTAGCAACCATGCAGCTTTACAGGGGGTGTGGCTTATCTAAATGAGATGTAAATGAGCCCTATTGTCACTCTCAGCAGGTGAGAACAGGTGAGAACTGCAAAACTTTAGAGGCTGTTTTCTCTCGTTTAAACTTTTCTAAATGTCTACATTCAGATGGCCACAACTTCTCCAGATATTATCAGATTTCCATGTGTTACACATCGTTGGAAAGCTTTGGAGACTACACTTTCAGAATCTGTGATTCTGGATCTGTGAAAATGCCCCAGAACCGACTTGTGTCCCTACTTTCCGTGACTGGTCACATTTGCATTGGAATGACATGACAAACACAATATATATATATATATATATATATATATATATATATATATATATATATATATATATATATATATATATATATATATATATATATATATATATAAGTAAATATATTGTAACATATTTTTCAATATATGAAAAGCAGCAATTCCTCATGTATTAGGAACTATTGTAATATATTTATCATGTATATTTTTAATATACTGTTAAATAATTTAATATATTTATCATTTAGATAAGGAAATATATTTTCTTTGTGTTAGGGTTACCCATTTTTATTTGTTTTACTTGCTAACTAATTTACTAAAGTAAAATAACTGATTTGCAGGGGTTGTATTTAACAGAATCCAGCATATATCTATCTATATATATATATCTATATATATATATATATATATATATATATATATATATATATATATATATATATATATATATGTTAGTTGTAGGACATTTACGATTGAAAATACATTAATATTGTGCAATTTGTATATGTGGTTTTTGCAGCATATATGATCCTTACAGTATTCGGTTGGAACATATAAGAATCACACGTTTTTAGCGAAACTTATCCATATGTGTTCCTGTGGACACTACCAAATAATTCCACACTCACGTGGACAACAACACAGAAGTATAAATGAAAATCGACGCATGACTTACGGTGTAGAGGGTACGGCTTAGGGTCGACACAGAAGTATAAATCAGCCTTTAGTCCCAATGCATAAACTAAACACTGCCATTTTGCAATTTGTTTTAAAGGAACTGAACTGGGACCACCAACAAGTGTACTAGAGTCCTCTGCTCAGGTCAATCTAGCTGATGTCAATTCTACTAATGTTGTAAGCACCACAGCTAGCTCCACAGCTAGCTCCACAGCTAGCACCACAGCTAGCACCACAGCTAGCACCAAAGCTGGCACCACAGCTAGCGCCACAGCTAGCGCCACAGCAAACGCCACAGCAAATGCCACAGCAAATGCCACAGCTAGCGCCACAGCTAACGCCACAGCTAGCCCCACAGCTAGCACCACAGCTAGCGCCACAGCTAACGCCACAGCTAGCGCCACAGTTAACGCCACAGCTGGCACCACAGCTAGCACCACAGCTAGGACCACAGCTAAGTCAAATGCAAGCATCCCACTCACCAGCCTATTGAGTCATGGTAAATACATTTCTCAAAAGTTTTCCAAAGAAATAAATCACAATTTATTCAACAATAATATTTGTTCTTTTCTCAATGCATACAGTTCAAGTAACTCTCTCCTTTCTTATGACTTACAGCTGCAATTTGCCTTCTCAGTATCTTCTTGCACCTGATCCGATAAGGCCCGAGAGATACTTGACATGTCATGCTTTATAGAATATGGACATGGCATGTTTTTCCAAAGATACTCTTTTCCATTGTCTTCTTTCTTTATCTGATTCTTTCTATAAGATTGCCAATGTCAGAAACTCATGTGTGTTTGATTTACATGTGTTGTAATGATCCTCTAACATTATTTACTGAGTGCAGGAATGATCGTAAAAATTTACAAAAGAGATTTGTAGTTACATTAAAAGATTAATACATAACAAATATTATACAGACAATTAAAATACATTATTAAAATGTTAAACTTTTTATAATAATAAATACTTTTGTCAGTCTTTTCTTACTATACTTGCTATAAATAAAACAACTTTAAAACGTTAATGTTTATTGTGATGTCTATCACTGTAGTGTGCCGTGTGTAATATCAGTCTGTGAATGTTCTGCAACGGTCTGCAAAGTTGTAAAGTCAAAAGTGCACAAAGAATAAAGCTGTCTCCCAAAAGAAAGAATCGACTCTGAACCACCTAAATAAGTCACTCGGAATTCCAGTCTAACTTCTGTAACATGGTAACACATTCGCATTGTTACGTCTCCCTAAAAAAAAGATATGTCTAGGAGTAATAGGGTTGGTAACATGTATTAAAGTAAAATAAAATGAAAGAATAGAATGGGTTCAGTTACTGATAAATGTATGACAATATGAATCAGGCAGAGGCAGATTTAAACTTTTGACTCTTTTAGTAATTTCAAAAATCATAAATAAACCAACAAACACCCGATTGATTTACAAAGTAATATAGTGATCATAGAAAAGAATATTTACAGAATATATATATATATATATATATATATATATATATATATATATATATATATATATATATATATATATATATATATATATATATACACAAAATAGTAAAACAAAAAGATAGAACAAAAAGCGTGGGACTATGAGCGGTGCTAAAGCAAAGAAATCAACAAAACAAAAACCAGCTAACTTATCAATTGAAGTAGGCTACTTAACTATCTTAAAAATAAAGACATAAATAAACACCTAAACCAACTAAGCTACACTGACTAACAAACATAAATACAGAAGGTGGCAACCGCTCCTTACCTGGTGTGTATAAACAATTTCAAATACTACGTGTTGTATTATGTAGGTCACGTGACATACTGAAACTATCCCATCGCTCAGGGTCCGAAATGAGCAGTGTGAACAAGCCACAAACAAGTTAAAGGTTAAAACGTAAAGTTGTAACCAAAACAATGTCTTTCAAAACAAAGTTTCAAAACCAAACTATCAATCGGGGAAAGTAGATACAAATTGTCAAAACAAACGAAAGAAAACACGCCTCTCTCTTCCTCCAGTTGTTTCCAGGTCTTTATACAGGTGAGATGAGTTCTGATTGGTTCCTTGGGAGAGATCGCTCTTGGACAAATGATGATTGATGGGCAAACCAACCAATCACGAACCTAAGAATAAATGACAGCTGAGAACAATAAAAGGGGGGGAGAGAAAGAGAAGGAAAACCACCAAAATACGTCGCAGACGTAACACCCACCACCTTAAGAACAAACTTCTATACGAATAGAATTTGACAAAAGAACAAACGCTTACAAAAGAGCTAACACTCGTTTAAACTCGGGATAAAGCATCTGCCACCACATTATCCACACCTCTCTTATACTTTATTTCCAGGTTATAATTTTGAACAATGAGACCACCTCATTAACCTCTGGTTCTGGTTGTACATGCGTAGAAGAAAAGTCAGCGGGTTATGGTCAGTATACACGGTTACAGGAAGAACAGTAGAACCAACGTACACGTCAAAGTGTTGAAGTGCTAACAATAATGCTAGAGCCTCTTTCTCAATAGTAGAATAGTTACGTTGATGTTTATTAAACTTCTTCGAGAAGTAGCAAACAGGATGATTGATTCCATCGATACCCTCCTGCAACAACACTGCACCTGCTCCCACCTCGCTGGCATCCACTTCCAGCTTGAACGGTGTGGAAAAATCTGGGGCAGACAACACGGGTTCACTACATAACAAAGCTTTGATGTTGTTAAAAGCGTTCTGACACTCCGGTGACCACACAAATGCTGTAGAAGGACTAAGTAGAGCAGTTAAGGGAGTAGCCACTGAAGAAAAATTCCGGCAAAAACACCGATAATATCCGGCCATACCTAAAAACCGACGCAACTCACGTCTGGTATTTGGCACAGGAAATTCACTAATAGCCGAAACTTTAGCTGACAAAGGACGCACTTCGCCCTCCCCTACCTGTTTACCTAAGTAGGTCACTGTAGCCTTTCCGATCTCACACTTGGCTAGATTAAGTGTTAAAGATGTCTTCTCTAAACGCTTAAACACAGTTTCTAACAGCATTATGTGCTCAGACCAGCTTTGTGAAAAGACGATCACATCATCGAGATATGCGTGACAGTTAGGAACATCGGCAAGTACTATATTTACCAACCTTTGAAATGTAGCAGCGGCGTTTCGCAACCCAAATGCCATAACGTTGTATTGCAGAAAGCAATCTGGTGTTACGAAAGCGGAGATCTCTGAAGCTCTTGGTGTCAATGGAACCTGCCAATATCCTTTAAGTAAATCAAGTTTGCTCACAAACCTTGCCGATCCTATGCTATCCACGCAATCCTCCATCCTGGGCAATGGAAAACAGTCTGGAATAGTTATATCATTCACCCGACGATAATCGGTACAAAAACGCTTAGTTCCATCAGACTTCTGTACCAAGAGACAGGGAGAACTCCAGGGACTAATGCTAGGCCTGGCCAATCCTTTCTCTAACAAGTACTGGGTCTCCTGTTTCATAATAGCCCTTTTAGCAGCATTAACCCTATAAGGGTGTTGTTTAATTGGTTGTGTCTTACTTAACTGAATGTCGTGTTGCAGCACATGTGTAAGTGTAGGCACGTCACCCAAAATAGAGTTAAATTTGTCAAGGAGCTCAATTACATCCTGCCTTTCATGTGCCTTTCATGTGCTAAAAATTTCGGTAAAGCTGCAAGAGTTTCAGAGTTTGGTAGCCTAGCTGATAATAACGGTGTACCAGCCTCTAATACTCCATCCAGATCAACATCAGAACGCTCAACCACTGGATTCGCCTCGCACGCAACACCTACTGGAGAGACAACAGGACTTCCATCCTGTGTGGTAAGACATTTTATATCAGAGTCACCTCTAGTATAATAGGCTTTTAGCATATTAACATGACATATTCGTTTCTGACGTTTCCGGTCAGGAGTTCTCACCACATAATCAGTTTCACCCTTTTTTTCTAGGATTTCGTAAGGTCCAGAAAATCGTGCCGACAATGCAGATCCAGGGATGGGAAGCAAGACCAACACCTTATCTCCCACTAAAAAAGATCTAGACACAGCATGTTTGTCATAACGAACTTTCATTTCCTCCTGAACTTTAGACAAGGATTCTCGAGCTAGAGTACTCGCTTTCTGTAATCGCTCACGGAACTTGCTTACGTAATCTAGCACATTTGTTTTCTCATTATTCTCAATACCTAACAGTCTCTCTTTCAGAGCCTTCAAAGGTCCCCTCACCGTATGACCGAAAACCAATTCTGATGGACTGAACTTGAGAGATTCCTGTACAGTTTCTCGAATTGAAAATAAAAGCAATGGAACTCCTTCATCCCACTCATTTCTTGTCTCTAAGCAATACTTCCTTAACGTCGCTTTTAGGGTCTGGTGAAACCGTTCCAACATTCCCTGGCTTTGGGGATGATATGCACTAGATGTACGGTGTGTGATGCCTAGTGACTTAAAAACTTGTGAGCACAACTTGGATAAAAAATTAGTGCCTTGGTCAGTTTGTACAATCCTTGGCAACCCGAAAGTTGAGAAAAACGTAGTTAAAGCTTTAACAACTACCTTGGCTGTAATCTTACTTAGAGGAATAGCCTCTGGATACCTAGTAGCAGTACACATGATTGTAAGCAGAAATTGATTACCGGATTTTGACTTTGGTAATGGCCCTACACAGTCCACTATCACGTGTTCAAAAGGTTCCCCCAACACAGGGATTGGAATTAACGGAGCTGGTGGTATCACCTGGTTAGGTTTTCCTGCGTACTGACACACATGACAGGTCTTACAATACTGAATCACATCACGTTTAAGCCCATACCAAAAAAAATGTTGCAGGACACGGTTATAGGTCTTGGTAACACCTAAATGACCTGACAACAAATGATCATGTGCCAACGACAAAACTTGTTGACGAAAAACAGTGGGAACTACTACCTGATAGACTACATTCCACTCGTCTTCTAAGGTATTACTTTTACGCCACTTTCGCATAAGTAAACCATCTTTTACCAAGTTCTCATTGTCTGTCAATCTGAAGCACTTCTCTAATGAGGAATCATTTTTCTGAGCCTCGATGAGCTCTTCACGAGTAGATGACAAAGAATCACTCACTACAACATCCGTCACCTGGTCACTGCCACGAAACTCGGTTTCCACAACCTCCTTAGTGTCCAAATCTGCACAGAAGAAAGAGTCAGATAAACCTAGATCATTGTCCTTCTTAGATTGGGCACGTGTGACAACGCATGCAGGAAAAGCACTCGGATATTTCTGCGATAGCTCATCTGTCTTAATCTGAACCAATGGATCATCCATCACCTCCAGTGAAGGTATCACCCTCCCTCCAGCTAAATCGTTGCCTAAAATGAAAGACACCCCCTTCACAGGCAATGCTGGACGTACTCCTACCTCCACAAAATCAGTTACCAAGTCAGACTGGAGATGGATACGATGTACAGGTACCTTCATAATCTCCATACTGAAACTCTGCACTAGTCTGCTAGAACCTACTGACGACAGACCTGAAAAAGGTAACACGTCAGCACATACAAAAGACTGCGCAGCTCCCGTGTCACGCAGCATCTGAACCTCCACTTGGTCCTCCTTTTTACCTGTTAACGAAACAAACCCTTTTATAAGGAAAGGTAAATATGTAGGATCTGGCATTTCAGCTCCCTGTTCAGAAAGCAAGCAAGAATTAACAGAGTTTACGAAAGCAACCTCTTTCTTTGGAAAGTTCTGTTTACGCTTCAGCGATAAACAGTCGGCGATCACATGGCCTGTCATATGACAGTAAAAACAGTCACGAGTCTCTTTAGACTTCTCACTAGTCTGCTTAGGCATTTGACTATTGACTGAAGACTTCGTCAGATAACCCCTTTCAGTGTTTGCTACATGAAAAACGTTTTTATGCGTGAGCACAAACTCATCTGCCAACACAGCAGCCTGCGAAAGAGTCGTCGCCTTCTGTTCATTAAGATACAGCACCATCCGCTCAGGAAGACATTGCTTAAACTCCTCCAGTAACAAAAGTTCTCTAAGTGAATTAAAATCATCAGCCTTACTAGAAATGCACCATTTATCAAAGAGAATTCCTTTCTCTCGTGCAAATTCAACAAAAGTTTGAGTAGCGGTTTTCTTGCGATTTCGAAAATGTTGCCTGTAAGCCTCTGGTACTAATTCATATGATCTAAGTATGGTCGATTTAACTACATCATACTTAAGACCATCTTCCAATGACAGGGTAGAGTATACCTCCAATGCTTTACCAACTAACTTGCATTGTAAAAGTAATGACCAAACATCCTTCGGCCAACCCAAGGAAGTTGCGATTCTCTCAAAAGCGTTAAAATAACTATTCACTTCAGATTCTCTAAAAAATTCGGAACTAAAGCAATATGCCTGCCCACATCAAATGTGGTAGAACCAGAATAAGCCGAATTTTCACTCACCGACGAGAAGTTCTGCCGCACAGAGGAGACTGGAGTAACCTGAGCCGCTTCAATCTCCAATTTACGAAGCTTTACCTCTTTGTCGGCTTCAATTTCAAGCCTGCGGATTTGTAGACGCAGATCCAGCTCTGCTTGTCGGGCTTGTGCTCGTGCTTCCACCTCGATACGTGCTATTCGCACCTTCGTCTGTAAATCCCCTCTTGTACTGGGGGTACCTGGTGAAAAAGGCTCAAAGGGTGGTAAACCAGCAGCCCCGACAGTGGCCTCCGCCTCCATCGCAACTGTCTCTACCTCCTCTTTACCTACTTCATGCACATCTTGCCCCTCGCCAAAAGGATCGGTCTTTCCATCCAATTCAGGCCTAGTCAAAATTTCCAATTCGTACAGCCGATCTATCACTTCAGCTTTAATTTGCCGTTTTAGTGATTGTTTCGAAATAGAAATCTGAAAGTGGTCAGCTATTGTTAACAACTCATCCTTTCTACAAGTTTCAAGCAACTCTAATGTGGGATTATCAATGAAACACTTCAAATTAAATGCCATCAGGAAGCTTAATATTACCACAAATCGCGTTATGCTCTAGTGGACAAATGCAATAAGAGTTAACCTCAGCCAACTATATTGAGTCTCTGCCATTAATCAAATAATCACACAGTTTTATTTACAGTAACAAATGACGAGCCCCCAATTATGTTACGTCTCCCTAAAAAAAAGATATGTCTAGGAGTAATAGGGTTGGTAACATGTATTAAAGTAAAATAAAATGAAAGAATAGAATGGGTTCAGTTACTGATAAATGTATGACAATATGAATCAGGCAGAGGCAGATTTAAACTTTTGGCTCTTTTAGTAATTTCAAAAATCATAAATAAACCAACAAACACCCGATTGATTTACAAAGTAATATAGTGATCATAGAAAATAATATTTAGAGAATATATATATATATATATATATATATATATATATATATATATATATATATATATATATATATATATATATATATATACACAAAATAGTAAAACAAAAAGATAGAACAAAAAGCGTGGGACTATGAGCGGTGCTAAAGCAAAGAAATCAACAAAACAAAAACCAGCCAATTGAAGTAGGCTACTTAACTATCTTAAAAATAAAGACATAAATAAACACCTAAACCAACTAAGCTACACTGACTAACACACATAAATACAGAAGGTGGCAACCGCTCCTTACCTGGTGTGTATAAACAATTTCAAATACTACGTGTTGTATTTAGTGATGTTACGTCTGACACCGATGCTCCGAAGCTTGCTTCAAACTCGAACGGTCCTTGAAATGAACCACTGCTTCGGAGCTTGTATCATTACGTCACTAGTCACGTGAAAATGCCTTCTGAAGCAAACAAACTGCTTCACTCCTGTAGTGAACCACCTGACTGCTTTGACAGCCCAATCAGTGTTGACAAGTTTGAAACCTGCCGGCTGTATTTCTTATGTGCTTTCACACATGATACTGCCATGCTAAAAAAATATATAAATAAATAAAACAAAAAATAAATAAATAAAAAACACTTTTACTGAAATTCTATTGCATTTAATGGTTTTCATGGGAATTTTATTGGTTGTAATGGGAATTATAGTGGTCTCTGTGGCTCTCTTCTGATAGGTGTTGGGTTCTATTGGTGGGGGCATCAGATCCTAATGGAATATGTCCCACACACAAAGAAAAAAAAATATCTGTAGTGGTTTAAATTGTAAAAGCCAACGGTTCCTATTGGTATTTTAATAGAAACCAATAGAATTTCTGTGATGGTTTCCAGCTTTTAAAAGCTGGTCTGATCTTCTGTCCTTGTCTAAAGAAATAATTACACACGCACACATCATTAATGTTTTATTATCAAGGTGAACACATGAAATTCCTCAGTAGCCTGTAAAATGTACCTACATAAATGAGCTTCACAGCACTAAAACTGTTTCAGCTTCGATCGCCTCGGTAAACCCGTAATAAACGGGGCGTGAACATAAGCCTACTTGCATTTTATGGTTGTCAGCTTTGTTGCATTACATTTACTTCACCAGGAGATGGTGCTGCAATTTCTATCTGAATGAAGCTTCGAGTAACGAACCATTTTCGACACAATTGTCTCAGAAAGCAATAATGCTTTGAAACGCTTCATTTGGCCATCACTAGTTGTATTATGTAGGTCACGTGACATACTGAAACTATCCCATCGCTCAGGGTCCGAAATGAGCAGTGTAAACAAGCCACAAACAAGTTAAAGGTTAAAACGTAAAGTTGTAACCAAAACAATGTCTTTCAAAACAAAGTTTCAAAACCAAACTATCAATCGGGGAAAGTAGATACAAATTGTCAAAACAAACGAAAGAAAACTCTCTCTTCCTCCAGTTGTTTCCAGGTCTTTATACAGGTGAGATGAGTTCTGATTGGTTCCTTGGGAGAGATCTCTCTTGGACAAATGATGATTGATGGGCAAACCAACCAATCACGAACCTAAGAATAAATGACAGCTGAGAACAATAAAAGGGGGGGAGAGAAAGAGAAGGAAAACCACCAAAATACGTCGCAGACGTAACACGCATAATGCCCACCTGTGGTCTTCATTGGCTGCCCGCGGACAATGTCTACTTCGATCTGCCCTCAAACACTGTAGCTGGTTCATGTTGTGAACACATGTTGTTTTCTGCTCTGCAAAAGCATTTTATTTTTGTAATCGCTTCCAAAGGGTGTGGATGTGAAGAGTCCATGATGAAAATTACCACAGCGACACAACAGCAGTACAACGTTTTGACGGTTGCTTTTCAAAAACTCTGTGAAGTGTAAATGGAATAAAATGCTTATCCATTAAAGGGGGGGTGAAACACTCAGTTTCAGTCAGTGTCATGTCAATCTTGAGTACCTATAGAGTAGCATTGCATCCTGCATATCTCCGAAAAGTCTTTATTTTTTTTATAATTATATAAGAAAGATGCGCTGTTCCGAGTCTTTCCGAAAAAAGCCGAGCGGGTGGGGGCGTATCGTGTGAGCGGAGCTAAATAATGACGTGTGCTCGCTGCTGCTATTGTGTTGAGTGCGTCGAGTGCGTCGTAAAGCTGTCATCCCTAACAGCGGGGAAAAAACTTTATTCAAAATAAAAATATGGCTTTTAATCAGATACAGCCATACATCTATGATCCGGAATCAGACCCAGAGGCTGAAGTTGAACAGGAGCAGCAGCAAAAACGACTAGAGCAGGACGTCTCTATGTGGTACAAGTTATACACTAACTATATAATATGCTTAGCGGCTTGTGTTATTTACATATTTATACTTGAATTATATCGTCGTATTTTTGTCTTTGAAGGTGTACATGTGGGAAGTGCAGTTGTGCACGTGTGTTTGTGTGTTTATGCGTGGTTTGTGTAGACAGGTTAAGTTAGTGTTTACATAGATAGACACGGAATAGTAGCGCATTTGAATGAAGAAGCGTGCTTATTTAGTTCAACATATTTCCCCCCTCTTTGTGTATTGTTGAGTGCTTTTACAATACACAAACATAAAGTTACACATATAGTGGCCAGCTAAACAAATGTACACGCACTACACATCGCATGCTCCATTGATCAATTTCTATATATAGTAATATATATAGTAACTATACGTGATCATGTTTGGGCTACTTGATGAGCATAGACACAGACATTTGAAGCAGTCTAACTCACCGCCCGCGGTTCTAACGTTGGGACTGCTCCATCCTTCAGCATTAGACTATTGGAAAATCCGGCATCATGCTGGGCCTTGTTTATGAAACAGTCGGCACCGAAATGCAGCGAACAGATATAAACATTCGCGCAACTCAGTTGCTGATCCGGAAAAGCAAATTACATCCACTGTTGCCTTACCGCGGGGTTTTGGGGGAATCTGTGCAGGACTGTCTTGGTCTGGCAACCAAAAACGCACTTTTTGATGTCATTGTTAATTGTGCACATTACCTGTGCAGCGCAGCCTACGAGCGCTTTGATGGGCATAGCCTGTTGCTTTCGCTCTCTCCCTCTCTCTCTCTCCCTCTCTCTCTCTCACACGCTTCCGGTAGAATTGTCCGTAAGGCCCATACAAGGAAATTCCGCCCCCACTAACGTCAATGGGGACGCATGATCGCAAAAAACTTGCCGAAACTTATGACTAACCGGAAGTAGTATTTTTGACAAAGAAATACTCCCATCAAACGTCCACCTTAACTTTTGAAACTTTGTCCATGTTTAGTATGGGATTCCATGTCTTTAACAGTGTAAAAAGATCAGTATGCATGAAACAGCATTTCACCCCCCCTTTAAAGGTGGGTCAGGAACCACTTTATTTGGACCAATTTGCTCCTCAGAATCATAACCTTTAAGTATTATTAATTACTAATTATATATATATATATATATATATATGTATATATATATACATATATATATATATATATATATATATATATATATATATATATATATATATATATATATATATATATATATATATATATATATATATATATATATATTACTGAGTGTTCAAAATACATAGTTTTGTGTTTTTATATTGTGTAAGTTGGCTAACCAACTAATACATGTTATTACTGTCATTACTTACTCAAATAGTTGAACACTGTGGGTCACTTTTACCTAAAATTGTGTCCATTAATGCAGATTGTTGTTCTTTTGACTTTGAATAAAGATAAAGGATTGAGCAAGATTTGTTTTACAAACTTTAAGGTTTCATCAGTCATTTACATTAATGCTCGGCTAACGTATTCACTGTTATTGATACATGTAATGATGCAGTTCTCGCATGTGCACCTCAGTAAATTATAAAAATATATGAGTTTGTTGATGGTCATACTCTTGTTAATACTGATGGTAAAGAATTACAGTTGCAACATCTCATAATGTACATCAAACTGAGTAGTGTATCTCTGAGAAAAGTCTGTGAGGAACTTTAAATAAAATATATAACACTGGCCTAGTAGTTTTTGGATATTTTACTTCAAAAATTACATAGTGCACCTTTAGCATTACTGATTTGATCGACATTACTAAACATATGAAAACAGAGCAGTTTAGTTCTAACATCACTTACTATAACGTTACTTTCACAAAAAGCACTTCATCAACGCTAACGTCGTCTAGTAGTTAACAGTGAGTAAATGCCGTTAGTTTACAAGCAAAAGCAATAATGTCTAGGAGTTGCAGAAATTAATATTATTATAAAGTGCTATTAATATAGTAAAATCGTATTTTTAAAATCGGGTTTTAAATGGACCTGTAAAACCGTATCTGGACAATGTTTGACCTTAAATAAGCCACATACCTTCTATTTAGACATCAGAGATAAATTTAAAATATTGTTTCAAATCATTCCAGGGCACCTTTAAAGTTGTTCATACATCTTTTTGAAAGTGATCTTACACCATAAAAATGCTGCCTTTGTCTAATAAGGTAGTGAGGCAACAAGTCAGCTGCCTAGGTTTTCGGACACAGCCAATGTTGCCTTAACTAAAGTTCTAAAGTGGGAAATTTAAATCATGTATTTTGAAAATGATCAGGAAATCTATGTTGAAGTGGAGAGTAAAAAATTTAACAAATTATTTTCTTTAAAAACTAAGTTCGGGAGGAGCACGTTCAAATGATCGACCCAATCATGATGTCATTCCAACCAGCTGTCAACAATCAGTAATCAACATGTCTACCAATCAGCTCAAGTGGAGGATCACATAAATACCCAGTCAACTCACCAATGTTCCTTGACAAAGTTTGCAGCATTCTGGCAGGTCGCCCTGTCTACTCACGATGTCAGCATGGCTCCACACTACAACTTTTCCTGTCTGATTTGATTTTGTTATTTATTAATTGCCTAATAGCAATTTATACATGTTGATTTAATTATCTAAATGAAAAAAATTCCTTAACATTGCAATATGTTTATTGCTCTTAAAATTCCAAAGTAAAATACTATACAAGAGCAATGCATTAAATAAAATCTTGACAACAAAGTACACACACACACACACACACACACACACACACACACACACACACACACAAATAAATACTTCATGTTAAATATAAATATATTGCCTATTGATACAGCAAAGAAAACATCGGCAGTAGCCTATTGACCATACAGATCTATGGTATTGATGGCAAAATAGGCTACAGAATATTTTGTTCTATATTGACAGGTTTAATATTTCAAAATCGATAATTATGTTGTTTCTTATTATTAAAATTAGGCCTATAGCTGCATTTATGTTAACCTACAGACGTTCAAACATGAAAATGTCATTTATTAATATGTATCCGTGTCAAAATGACATATAAACATCTTTTCCTATTCTATTTTGCCAGGAAACACTTCCAACACGCTTGCGTGTCGCGTGAAAAATAGGCGTCTCTTCTATTTGAAGCATGCACGTGTTTTCGAGCCGCGCGTATCATGCAGGCAGTGTGCAAGGTCTAACCGGTTAACATGGGAGCCGAAATAAAAACGGACACGCCATGCAGCCGAGACGCTCACAGCACGCTTGCAGTGTGTCCCCGCATAGATTTGTATGGTCAATAGGCTACTGCCGACGTTTTCTTCATCAATAGCAGCAGAAGCGCCGTGTCAGACACGCTTCTGGTGTGCAAAGAACGAGAAAACGCCACGCTAACACCACACTTGCAGTGTGTCTCTGGCCTTACATGTAGAGTGCATTACGGGCGCCAATATTCAGCTTAAAACCGGAATAGTCCTGGGATGAAACTGTGCTCACTTAGAGGATGGATACCCTCGGTCACATCAGCATGATAAGACATTGAACATTTTTAATTTAAAACAGCTTATTATGTAGGTAGCCAATGTGTCCGATGCTTTCACTTGATGCAAACGTTTGTTTTTGTGATTATAAATACATAAAATATTACCAAAACATCTGTCTTCCTGTGTGCAGAAATTTGTTTATGTAGCCGTGACAACGAAACGTGTGCATGCGTGCCTGTGTTAAGAGCACTAGTCGCGCCAGGCGCCAATCCGCAAGCCTTGCACTTCTGAAAGTCTGAGGAGCCACTCGTGTTGCTACCATAGATATACATAATAAATAATATACTTATATATTAATTAAATAATATACTTTATTATGTATGTCTATAGTTGCTACTACTCTCCGGCGCCGCCATCTTTGTTTTGGGTTTGACGAATCAACGCGCATATTTTGCGTCAACGTATCTTTTGCATCGACGTCATCGATGACGTCGATGCGTTGTCCCAGCCCTACTCCACACGCTGCATGAAACTATGCTACAATGCTAAAAACTTTCCTTACAAATTCTTAAGCTACCTAAAGCCCTTTCGGCCGCTTCCATCAGCATTATTTCAAACCAATGGCTCCTCAACATCACGGAACGGTCCTTCAGCGAGCATCAGGCCACAGTAGCAGGCTTTCAGCAATTCTGAGCCACGCCCTAGATTCCACTGCTGCCACCGCCACCAGGCCCATCTCTTCTCTACAGGCCACAGCTTTCTCCAGCGCTGAGCCCCACATCATAATGTCAGCTTCCATTGACACAGGCCGCCTGTTTTAGTGTGAGTATGCCTCCGCTTGCAGTACTGGCCCAGCTATCACAGCTTTTCCTGCCACTTTCTCTAACCTTTTCCCTTGGTCTACAGCTTCACCATCAAACTCAAGCGCAAGGCTGTCTCCACTAGCGGCGCAGGCCCAGCTGCCTTTTTGTCCTCCCCAACTTTCCTTCTTTCCCGTTCCTCCTCTGTTTTCTGCAACACCGATGACCATCCCGCCGAATGCTACATCCTTGGAACCACTCCCTGTCACCAGCAACATCAGAACACAGATAGAAATTCACGCTGTTGGTGCCAGAGGTGGACCCATTCCCAACCCCAGAACCTTACTATTCAGAGCAAATATACCCATAAACCACCCATTGAAACCCCTCCTTGACACCTCTCTAGATTCCTTCTTCAAGCCGTTTCCCCCATAACCCTCCAATCCACCCACCCAGATGCCAGACAACCAATTACTCTAGACATACTCACCAAATGTATCTCCACCCTTCGTGAGGCTACCACTCCACCAATAATGCCCACAGTCTGGATGCAATGTTCATATTGGCTTTCTTCGGCTTCCTCAGAAGCTCAAAACTCACCATCATGTCCACCTCCAACCCAAAGCTTCATCCTACACTTTCAGACCTATCAGGGCTAGATGACAAACAATCTCTTACGTCAACAAACAAAGTAAAATGGATCAACTGAAAAAAGGCCATTTAATTTACATTTTCTACCTCCCATCACAATCCAGCAGTACCAATCCCTTCATTTCAGAAGCTTGTGGATTAAACTCCCTTCTGACCCACTCTTCACAGACGATTCCAACCGCCTTGTCACACGCTTCTGGTTCCAAGAACACCTCAAGTCCATATTGATTCAATCCAACATCCCAGCAGACAACTTTTCTAGCCATTCATTTCGCATAGGTGCAGCAAACATAGCTGCCCAGAAAGGCAGACACTTGCTGGCTGGTCGTCAGAGGCTTTCAAGAGCCCTTTTCAATCGCTCCCACATGCAAAAAAAAAACAAAAGCCCAACAGACCCTCATAAGCTAATATTTTTTCCATACACCCAAACCTACAGGATCACCGAATCTGCTTCAATTCAACATCACCAATCCACTACGGGAATTAATCATATATTCACTACCGCAGCAGCATCTCCTAAATCACTCCTGCAGGAGCCCACCCCAATCTTTCACTGCCGCAGCAGTGTCATCTCCTTTGCCTGTTATGCCTGTCATCTCCATTGCCTGTTATGACAAAAAGTTGTCTTACAGCGCACAGGATAGAAGTAAGCGTGTTCCTTGCTTCCTCCTATTGGCCTCAGTACAGCTAGATTGATTAAATAGTGCCTGTTCCAATTTTTAAGACAACAGCTGCTTGCATCGATGATATAGCTAAAGTGTCTAACTATTGCGTGTTCCAAGGTTAAGACCACAAGCTTCCCAAGGTCGACGTTTTAGCTAGTGTGATTTAATATTGTGTGTTCCAATGTTATCGACTAAACTAAGTCTCCCTAGGCCGATATTATGATAGCTAACTAATGCGCCCACTCGTATCTAATCACTTGGTGAAATCAGATACTATTCCTTGTGTGACACTGTGAGTGTCCAAGTAGATTTTAAAGGGAGTAATCCTTGATCAAATAAATGTGTGCAGTCAATGGTGCAATGTTATGCCCAGCAAAACTGACACAAATTAGATCCGCAGAGATCGCAAAAATGTTTTTTTTTTTACTGCAGTGAATCTGCCGTTCAATGTTCCCCTCGCTCACAACGAGCTGAGGTTGTAAGTGGCACGTTGCAAAACCATCCAGGAGCGCCTATTGTTTGTAAAAGTTTGAAATGCGCCGCCATTTCAGGCAATGTGTATAAAACCTCATCTGAATGCGACAACCCGCATGTAGGTTGAACTGTGTTTTGTTGCGTTTCGCCACAGTAACCGCCGTGGAAACGGAAGTCATAAAGGATTTCTGAGTTAACCTTGAAGTGCGCATGTGAACCATATGGTAAACAACTCGGGTGTAGCTAAGCTAGCAGAGAAAGTCTATGGTAAAGCCTTTAGTCTCATAGGTTAGCAGATAGCAATAGCTTTTGTCACAACGTGAAGCTAAATGCAGCGTGTTTAAAGCAGTGTTGGAGCAATTTAACCCTTTCACATCTTAACTTTAACATTTTGTGAATCTTTCGATCTCTCTCTCCCTTATCCTCCCTGTCTCTATCAAAGGAATACTGACTCATATTTAATTTATGACAAACTCACAAATTACTACAATTAAATATAAGTGTAATCACGTTATATTCACAATTACATTGCCAATCTTCTCTTCAGTTGTTTAATACAAAACTCTAACCTTGAAAAAGGTTAAGCTAACTGGTTATCAATTTATTCAGTATGTAGTGGACAGCACATTCCAGGTCCCAGTTTATGGCTGGGGCCCTCTTTGCCCGTAACAGTGGACAAAGGTTTGCTAAATTTTGATTGAATCTTGTTGGACTAGCACAAACAAGATGTCCAACGCCATCAGATAAACAGCCAGACACCTCTTTGAGGGCAAGAAGAAGACCTCTAGTGCCAAGCCCAGGAAGGACAGGACTTCTCATTGGTCCATGTGCAGTTTCTGCCCTTCACCCACCTAGAGACTGATCCCTAATGTCCTGGTTTGTGACGGCCATAAACATTCCTCAGGACCTCAGCAGTAGTGGGTGAAACAAAGAAAGACCAAAACTGATCCATCCAAATCCATTCATAACTATGTTTGGAAACCTTAGGACTGATGTAAACTACACATATCCATCTCATACTTATTCAGAGAAATAAGTATTCTCAGTGACAGCTATTTGTAATGCAACATCTTAGACAAACTCAGCTGTTAATGAACAAATGAATGAACGCATAACAGTTCAATATTTTTCTATCATGTTTGGTATCTATTTGTTTAGTATATTGCCAAGGGTATTCTGATGGTGGTTTGGAAAGGGAGAAATGCATTGATAAAATTTAAAGACACTTTAAAGACTTCTAACTGTGTACAGTATGCAAATGAGTTCCACAGGGGAAAGAAGGGTGGGCTACACTGTGTGCCCTCTCTGAGGCCAGCAGCCAATAGCAACACTGGAATGGAGAAGCACCAAATTGCAATCTCCTCCTATTCATTCTCCTCCTCCTATATCCTCCTAGGATTAGACTGTGACAGAGAAACCAATTTCTGAGCCTCTGGTTTAATCAGAGAGACAACACAAGATCCGAGGATCTGAATCTACAGCTTGTGAGGCAGCAACAGATACGACAACGTTCTGAGCCTCCAGCCTGTGAGGAAAGATACATTAACCAACACTACGTTCAGAGTTTCAGTCCAGCGAGACGACTACAGCACGTCCCAAGTCTCCATGCTAAAGAGATCAGAGCAGATTGACCAACTTCAGAGTGTCTGGTCCAAAGAGGCAGAAGACACACAGAGACATTTGCAACAAGGTTAAGCTCAGGAGAGCAAATCTTCACTTCAAGGTTCCTTCGTCTGCGTGTTCCAGATTAAGGACCTTCTGCACCTACTTCAGGGCCTCATCTGCGTGTTCCAGATTAAGGACCTTCTGCACCTACTTCAGGACCTCATCTGCATGTTCCAGATTTTAGGACCCTTTGGTGCCCCTTAGGACCCTTTGGTGCTCTTCGTGTTCAAGGCTGTTGAAACAGATTCCAGCTCCTTTCTTCACTACACTGTCTCCCAGCAAAACCAGTGGAAGAAGTCATCACCATCGGACTGCTTACTCAACCACGTGGAACGTAAATATCACTTAACCAAACCTCTTTCTGGAGACCTTGGCATTGTTGTATATTATCAGTATATGATTTTATAATTTACATTACAAGTAATATAACTGATGCTAGTTAATGACAAATAATATTTCGTTTATTTGTTCGATACATAATAAGGTTCTTCACCTTAATTTCAGAGAAATAACAGTTTATCTTTCCATAAGATAACGTAACTCTTGTATAGCCACACTTAACTTACTCACATGTATTTTATGCATTTTACACACTTTATTCCTTTATCATTCATTGTATTCATTTAGTAGTTGTGTTAATTGTTCTGTTTATCTTTTGTTAATAAAATCAATTTTATTACAATTGTGTCTTCCTTGTGCTGATAAAACAGAAAAGGCTCTACAGGTTAGAAATCTCACCAATCTTTAAGATAAATCAGCTGACCAACTCTTCCCCCCCCCCTTACATTCGTTATTCCCTTCCCTCATTCTCTCATAACTCCATCTTTTCCTCCTACTTTTTCTCCTTCTCACCTATGCCATTTCTGGAGCCGAACCTGTGAGAATCAACCAGTGCTAGAAACATGTCTTAAACATTTCTTGTTTGTAATTTCAGGTTCTTAACCAAGTGTGCGAATTCTCCCTGCATTCATCCAGACGAGGATGAGTTCACCCAAAAAATGAAATTGATGTCATTAATGACTCACACTAATGTCGTTCCTCACCCGTAAGACTTCCATTCATCTTCAGAACACAGTTTAAGATATTTTATATTTTAGTCCCAGCGATTGTTTTGTTTTTAAATGCAATTGAAAAAGCAAACGAGGTTGTTCAAACGGGAGTCGTAATTAACGCCGCGCTTACACCTGTTCTCCCTCTTAGTAGCCCTTCCAGAAAGATTATTTTGTCAAACGTGCCTCCTTTTGTTTCTGATGCAAGTATTGCTTAAGAATTGTCTTCTTTTGGTAAGATAGTTTCCCCCATTAGGAAAATTGCTCTTAGCTGCAAATCACCCTTGCTGAAACATGTAGTGTCTTTTCGGAGACAGCCCAGTGGGCATTTGATGTCAATTTTACATCAGTATGACATCAAACATTGATTACATTACGTCACAAAATGAGACGGATCTCACGAAAATGCGTATAAATAGTACGAGTTTGCAATCTCGTGGAATGTATACACCAAAATGAGTTTTGGCGTGCGTATGGTACGCGGTTTTTCGCGTGCATATGATACACACTTTATGGCGTATTATACATACGAACTATGTGGTTCAAGTCAAATCATGCACCAAAGGAATAGTGGGTCATCCTGTGTCAAATCAGACAACATCCAGGAAAATGGTTGCTAGTCTCAGATTTTGCTCAAAGTGTATATATAAAATCCATTGTTTCATGCATTTTTTCACCTTTGTATTTCTAAACAAAAACCCACATTATAGCCTAATGACATGCAGTAGTTAGAGGTGCAGATGTGTACTTATATATGATAATGGCTCAAGTCAGACTGTGTTAAATGTGTTAAATTAAAAGGGTCATATGTAAGGATCTCATTTCACTGCTAGTAATCTGTCTGAATTAATTGCACTGAATTGTAAAATGTGAACACGCCATTCATTCAAGCGAGAGCAGCGATTTCAAAACATCACATTAGTTCACAGCAGCTCCTACCTTACGGCTCCCAGTGCCTCCTTTTCTGTCTCGAGCAACGCACAAAAAGTTGGCCATCAGGCTACCAATGGAAGCTTCTGTGGTGGACTGCGCCTTCTTATTACCTGGATCTTTTCCTTACTGTGTCTACCTTACTCTCTCTCTCTCTCTCTCTCTCTCTCTCTCTCTCTCTCTCTCTCTCTCTCTCTCTCTCTCTCTCTCTCTCTCTCTCTCTCTCTCTCTCTCGCTTCCGGTGTGACGTGTGACTGAGTGTGAGTGGAGCGATTGTGAGTGAATCAGAGCTTGTGAGTGAATCTTTCACTTTTCTTTTTTCTGGCTTTTTTTCCTTGTTTTGGGTTATTGTTAAAAGTGGTGGTTTATTTGGTTGTTTGGGCCGCGTGCTACCGTTTACTTTTGCGGGCAGCATGACGGCCCCACGTATGCAAGGTTTGAGTAAACTCACGCAACGCCATGGAGTGAAAGTTGCGTCCGCGGTAAGCGTTGAGGACTGCTGCCTGGCTGCAGGAGAGGTTGTTGGGCATGGACATATCATGTCAGCCTCCAGAATGAACAGTGCCACTGTCATCTTTCTTAGCTCGGTTGAAAAGGCAAATGAGTTAGTTGAGACCGGAATTGCTATTGATTATCTTTTTACGCATGTTCTCCCACTTTCTATGCCGTCCAAAAAAGTGCTGTTGTCCAATATTCCGCCCTTCATAAGTGACGAAACTTTAGTACGAATTTTGTCACGTTATGGAAAATTGGTGTCACCTATAAAAATGATACCAATCGGTAGTGGATCTCCACTTTTAAAACATGTCGTTTCATTCAGGCGATTCGTTTATATGGTCCTAAAGGACGATGAGGATTTGGATCTTTCTCTGCATCTCAAAGTTGACGAGTTTGACTATGTTATTTATGCTACTATGGACAAGATGAAGTGTTTTAAATGTGGCGAGGTGGGTCATTTAATTTGCGCGTGTCCTGGTAAGAATACAGACAACGGTTCAGCGGCTGATGGCATAGCTGACAATGTTAGTGAACCGGTCCCTGGTCCATCAAACGCGGCTCTACCTGTGACGGAGACAGGTGCGGAGGAGGACAGGGCTGTGGAGAATCCGCCCGCGGCTGAGAGTGCGGTGATTCAGGTAAATGACCCCAAAAATGTGGTTGAGGTAACTAGACCGGTTGATGCTGATACATCAAACATTCCATCTTGCAAATTGAACATGCACATAAGTGATAGCGCACCTAATGTTTTGCTGCCTGATTTGTTTTGTGATGGCATTGAAATGGAGACAGAAAAGAGCGATTTCAAAGTCCCATCAAAAAGGAAAAAATTAAGTTTCAAATGGTAAGAGCTAAGAAAGGTGACGTGGAGGATTTATATGGAGAAAGTGCTAGCGAGTCTTCTGATTCTAGCGTCAGTCTCTCAGAGTGACTTCTCTAGCCGCGGTTGTGAAGCGGAGGACATTAAACTTTTTCTGAAAGCTACAAAAAACAGGAGAGGGGTCAGTGTAAGTGATTATTTTTCTGATACAAAGCAGTTTGTTGAGAAAACCAGGCTTTTTATGTCGGAAGGTTTGTTTACAAACAAGGAAATATATCGATTAAAGAAGATAGTGAGAAAACTCAATTCTGACAATACCAATGAAGGTAGTGAGAAAGTTTAATAGCCTGGCTAGTAATGTGGTGTGTATGTGTGGAGTGTTGCTATGTTTCTTAATCTCTTTCATTTCTCAAAATATGAGTGAAGTGAATATTGCGACTTTGAATATAAATGGAGCAAGGGAAATGGGAAAAAGAGCAGGAAGTTTTGAGTTGGTTAAACAAAAAAGAATAGATGTTGTTATGTTACAGGAAACGCATAGTGACTTAAGGAATGCTGCTGATAGGGCTGAGGAGTGGGATGGGCTCTCTGTGTTGAGCCACAACACATCACTTAGTGGAGGGGTTGGCATTCTTTTTGCTAAGAGTTTAACTCCGACCTCTTATCAGATTGATGAAGTAGTTAAAGGGAGGCTTTTAAAAGTAAGAGCCAATTTTGGGAATTTTATTTTTGTTTTTATTTGTGTGTACATTCCAACTGCACCAATAGAAAGAATGTTGTTTTTAAATACGTTGTCTTCTGTTCTACAAAAATGCTGTGTAGAAGAATATTTAATCTTGGCTGGGGATTTTAATTGTACATTGTCGAATTTAGACAGAAATCATATTGAACCACACTTGCCCTCTCGTAATCGGTTAATCCAGATTGTTAAAATGCATGAGTTATGTGATGTTTGGAGGCAGTTATATGAGACACAGAAACAATATACTTGGACTCATGTTCGAGACAGTGTGATTTTGATGGCAAGATTGGACAGGTTCTACTTGTTCAAGCATCATTGTAACATTGTACGAAAATGTTTACCCCACTGAGTTTTTCAGATCACAGTATGGTGCAGTGTTCTGTTTTTTTAAACTCCATTAAGCCAAGGAGTGCTTACTGGCAGTTAAACACTACTTTGTTAAATGACAGGTATTTTAAAAACATGTTTAAACTGTTTTGGAATGATTTTAAGACCACAAAGGGATCTTTTAAGTCTCTACGACAGTGGTGGGATTTTGGGAAAGCCCAAATAAAACAATTCTGTTTGCAGTATACTCAAAACGTCACTAGAGAGACAACATTGAGTATGAACACCTTGGAGAACAACATTTTAAAACTTCAAGATTTTGTTGAGTCAACTGGTGGCCAAGGTTATTTGGATTCCTTGTCAACTAAAAGGTCACAATTGGCTGATTTGCTGGGTATTCAAAAACAGGGGGCTCTGGTCAGGTCCAGGTTCCAGAGTGTGGACCAGATGGATGCTCCATCCAGGTTCTTTTTTAATTTGGAGAGGAAGAACGGCCAGAGCAGAGTCATCCATGCTCTGCGTTCTGAGTCTGGAGGATTATTGACAGACCCTGCAGACATTCGTAGGAGAGCAGTTGTGTTTTATGAAAACCTGTATAAAAATGAACTTGGGGTGGAATACAGGAGTGACAGTGAATTTTTCAATGACTTACCCCCGGTGTCTGAGGAAGTCAATGCTGTTATCTCTGGTGCTTTGAATATGGGCGAACTGTACAGGGCCCTCCAAGGAATGGAGTCTGGAAAGGCGCCGGGCATCGACGGCCTGCCAGTAGACTTTTACAAGTCGTTCTGGTCAGAGCTGAGAGAGGACCTACTGGAGGTGCTGAATGAAAGTTTGGCTGAAGGCCAGCTGCCTCTGAGCTGCCGTAGAGCAGTTTTAACCCTCCTGCCCAAGAAAGGCGACCTTACAGACATAAAGTGCTGGCGACCTGTATCACTGCTCTGTAGCGATTATAAACTGCTTTCGAAAACCCTTGCTAATAGGCTAGCAGGAGTGATGGATGGGGTCATTCATCCTGACCAGACCTACTGTGTTCCTAGCAGGTCAATATTTGACAATGTGTCTTTGGTTCGTGATGTTGTAGAGGTCTCCAAGATGTTAAATTTGGATTGTGGGTTAATCTCATTAGAATCAGGAGAAAGCATTTGACTGTATTGAACATTGCTATTTGTGGAGAGTTTTAGAGGCCTTTGGGTTTTGTCAAAAATTTATAAATTGTATTAAAGTTCTTTAAAGTGGCGTTGAGAGTATCCTGAAGGTGAACGGTGGTTTATGTGCTCCTTTTAAAGCTTATAGAGGTGTAAGGCAGGGCTGCTCATTGTCTGGTATGCTCTATTCTTTGGCAATAGAGCCACTTTTACAACAGATAAGAGTCAAACTTCATGGTATATGTTTTCCAAACTGTAAAAATAATTTTATGTTGTCACCTTATGCCGACGATGTTATTGTCATGATTAGTAGGCAAAGTGACATACAGGTTTTGTTAGGTTTACTTAAAACTTTTAAAGGTTTATCTTCGGCGAGTATAAACTGGAGTAAAAGCGAAACATTATTATTAGGTATGTGGACCAGTGGGAAACCAGATCTCCCTGAAGGCTTAGGTTGGGGAAAATTAGGTTTTAAATATTTAGGGGTGTATCTTGGTGATGATTTTACAATGCAAAAACATTGGGAAGGAGTCATTGAAAAAGTTAAAGGTCGCCTGGATAAATGGAGATGGTTAATCCCAAAGATGTTATATAGAGGGCGTATATTAATTATAAATAATTTAGTTGCTTCTTCGCTATGGCATAGGGTTGCATGCATTAATCCACCCTCACAGTTGTTAGTAAAAATCCAGGCCATTTTAGTAGACTTCTTCTGGGATAAATTGCATTGGGTCCCACAGAGTGTGTTATTCTTGCCTAAGGATGAGGGTGGACATGGCCTAATACATCTTCACAGCAGAATAGCAACGTTTCGGTTGCAATTTATACAAAGATTACTAGTTGGTTCAGATGAATTTAAATGGTGCTCTGTTGCATATGTGATTTTTGCAAATCTTGAAAATCTGGGACTGGACAAAACACTTTTTTTACTGGACCCTATGAAGTTGAAAATTTCTGGTCTACCAGTTTTTTATAAGAACCTCTTTAAGGTGTGGAGTCTTTTTGTTTTTAAAGAAACAGAGAGTCCAAAGTCACTTCATTGGCTGTTAGAAGAGCCTCTAGTTCGTGGAGCACGTCTGGATTTGTCTGCCAGTGGACTTTTCCCAGGACTTAACAAGACACTCATTAACAGGAAAATCATCACTTTGAGACAATTATTGAAAGTATCAGGACCTGTTTTTAAAAATAAAGAAGCAATGGCTCAACATCTGGGAATTCGATCAACCCGTGTAGTTGCACAGCTATTGGAGAAATGGCAGATGGTTCTTAATACAACGGAAAGAACTTTGTTGACGGAGTATTTTGATGGACTCTGTGAACCAAATCCTGAAGACTCTTTTCCGGGTTTATTTCTTTCAGTGAACCTAGAAGAGGTTTCTGGAGTGTTTTTAAAAATTGCTGAATCTTTGTCTGTAGACTTTTTTTCTTGTACTGGGAAAATGTTGTATAAGTATGTGTTGTTATTTTTAACAAAAAAAATGTTAAATAAGAAAACTGATACTCCATGGCGTGATTTTTTAAAATTGAATGTGGATAACAAACCTGAGTGGAGAGCACTTTATAAACCACCGTTGACGAAAAAGACAGGTGATTACAGTGGAGAGTTCTCCATGCGCTGTCGCCGTCAATGGTTTTATTTCAATTTTAAATCCTGAAATTGATGATTTATGTCCTTTTGCACTGAAAGGGAAACTATTTTTCATGCATCTGTAAATTGTGCAAGATTAGAGCCTCTTTTTCTGTCTTTAGAAAATATTTTTCAGAGGTTTAGTGAAACTTTTCTACAGTGTTATTTATTTTGGGTTTTAAATATGTTTGGAAAAGAAGATTTGTCTGTCAATTGTTGAATTTTCTGCTAGGCCAAGCAAAAATGGTTATTTATATAACTAGGAAAAAGAAAGTTGACCAAAACTTGTTGCAGAATATAGTTGTTATTTTTTCAAATATGTTGAAAGCAAGAATTTGATCGATTTTGCGTATTACAAGCATATGGATGATCCGATCACTTTTGAAGGTATTTGGTGTTGTAATGAGGCTTTGTGCTCTGTAGTTGAAGGTGATTTGGTTTTTACACATTTTTTGTGAGTCGGGGTTTCTCTTAATATTTATTTGATATTGTGAGTTAAATATACTGTGAAATGTATTTGTAATAAAAGTTTGTTAAAAATCAAAATCTCCTCTCTCTCTCTCTCTCTCTCTCTCTCCCTCTCTCTCTCTCTCTCTCTCTCTCTCTCTCTCTCTCTCTCTCTCTTCTCTCTCTCTCTCTCTCTCTCTCTCAGATTTATGTCATGACTGGCTTGAGTAATAAAAAGCCACCGATACTGAAAACAGACCCTTATTCTAGTTGGGAAATAATCATTTTGTGACAAATTACACTTGAGTTACCGAACAGGAGATCTAATCGAGTGCCGCGGGAATGCAGACCACCAGTGTGCTATGAATTCTGGGATAGTGAAGGCTGCAAAGTTGTGGGAAGGTTCCATCTGCTGTACCCTTCCTTTGCCTGAGAACCGAAGGGCACATTTTGAAGTCGCTCATGAATTGCGGCAGCCTTCGTCGCACGCTGTGACGCAATCGCACTTCAAATGTGGCCTTCAGAGGGGCAGCTTTCACATTTGGACAGCCTTCGTAGTGCCGCTGTGAAGTAATCGCACTTCTAATGCGGCCGTGTAAGTGTGCGCACTTCACTTTGGGACACAGCTAGTGTGTCAGGTTCGAGCTCTCTGTAGTAATGAGAAACCCTCAACTCACGCAGCTAAACCCATCACTCGATTTCGCCCCTGCTGGCTCGGAGCAAACACTACATACTTCACTGTTTGAAGAAGGGAAATCATATTAAAAAAAAAAACCTGTGTGATACTTTTTGTGTGATACTGTGTGATACCTGCTCATCCTCAAGCGTGGAGAAACCCATGGCTATCGATTAGATTCAGCTAATACAGATATGATCCAGAATCAGATTCGGCGGCTGAAATAAATTGAACAGGAGAAACAGCAACAGAAGGACGTCCGTCTCTGTGGTATGTACTGTATTTGGTGGCCTGTCAACATTTGTGTGTGTTTACTCGCAGTTTATGAGGACATTATTCGGTTTATGGACTATTGTATGCGACTAAACCTTAGCAGTAGCAAGCAAAATGGTTTTGCACGTCAGACTAGTGTAATGTTATACATAGAACGACAATGGAGTCCGTTAGCGCATTTGAATGACGAAGCACGCGATCGTGTCGTTTACTGATGTTTACTCACGCGACGATAGCCAACAACATAGACATTTGAAGCAGTTTTACTCACCGCCTGCTTCCAAAGCAGGACCGCTTTAACTCACCGTCTGCTTCCTTTATCGTTGGAACCGCTCTGTCAAAAACACACTTCTTTGGGATGATTTGGTGAAGTCCTGTGACAGCAGTGACCGTGGAGATCCACTTTGCGATGCGACTGAAGCGATGTTGTGAAGCTTCCCGTCATTTCTGCATTCAAATCGGTTCAAATGCAGCGCTGCCTTCCCAGAATGCTGTGCTGAAGCGTTGAAGTCGCTTGATGTCACCCATAGGGAATAAAGTGGAGCGCGGACTATAACGACATAATTGTTCAGGGATGACTGGAATCTGCAGCTGAGCGAGTGTTTATGGGCGTGCATTTCCTCTCCTCGCTCTAGTCACGTGCGCGGACCCTACCGGGAGAAGAGTCCGTACGGCCCATACAAGGACCTTCCGCTCTATCGACGTCAAGCGGAACCATACTCGAAAAAAAGAGAGAAACCGGAAGGAGGGATTTTACACAGAAATACTCCATCAAACGTCCAACATTATTTTTGAAACTTTGTCTATGTTAGGATGGGAATCCAAGTCTTTAACAGTGTAAAAAGCTCAGTATGCATGAAACAGCATTTACAGCAGTAAATAAAAAACAGCAGTAAATAAAAGCTTAAAAAAGTTATTTTACTAACAAGGAAGTTTTCAGCTCCGAAGATTACAGGATATTCTTATATCACGATGAACTTTTATACATCAAAGGCTCAAGGGAAAGTAGATTTTTCAATTCATCACCCCTTTAATTTTATATTTCAACATCAAGGACATTAACCCACATTCGGGAAGCATACTGCAAAACACCTTCTTCACACATCTGTAGATTGACATTTTGTGAGAAGTTATAATATGATAAATTGTCCCTTTCTTAACTTGTAGTAATAACATTTCTATAATAAAATATATAAATGCATAAATGCAGAAGTAGTTTTGTCAACTGAAAATTAACAAGTTTTATTACAAGTGCAGTCATGATCCATTCTTCTCTGTATTCCTCGCCCTTGCTTTCAGAGTATAACATGCCAGGACAACACCTTTAAAGTTGGCATGAAATCAGAATTGACTATAATTTAATTTACTGGTGCATGTATTGGTCTTATTGTGAACAATTATTCCATGCATTTATTTATTTATAAACACATCATAACTTTGTGTAATCTCTTCTTGTGATTTTTTTTCCCCATTATACTCATAAATATGATTCATTTAAAGTTGGCATTCTACTTCTGTTTCATTTTGACTTTTTTATTAAGTCAAATGTAGATACATTTTTTCACGTGTCAGTTTAGGTTTAGGGTTGTTTCAGAATTTGCATTGATTTGCGTATTGTTGTTATGTCTGTGCATATCCATGGACTCAATTATTCTAGTATGTTCCTGGGTTGGTGCTGCCTGGCCTTGACTCACTGGGGCCTAGGTCAGGAAGCAGACAAACTGGCTAAACCAACCGTCAGTTAGCTGTCTCACGTCATCAGAGTCAGCTAAATCCCAGCACATAGAGACTCTTTTACCTAGATACTATCACATAGAGACTGTGTCTGTTCCCCGAATTAGTAAATACAAAAAAAAAAAAACATCAAAACCATTCAACAGTAAAAATGTAATTGATGTCCAACAAATAAACAACAGAAATAATACGGATGAACAATTGATAAAGATTGGGTTGCTAAATATTCGATCCCTTTCGCCAAAAGCGCTTATTGTTAATGATATGATTATAGATCATAACCTAGATGTACTTTGTTTGACAGAAACCTGGCTAAAACCTGACAACTACATTACTTTAAATGAGTGCACCCCCGAGATTAGTTATAAACACGAGCCACGTCTGAAAGGTAATGGGGGAGCTGTTGCTGTAATTTATAATAATATCTTCAGTATTACTCAGAACTCTAGTTTCAAATATAATTCCTTTGAAGTTGTGGTACTTTATGTAACGTTGTGTAGTGTAAATGATAAATCCCATTTGACCTTTGTGTTGGCTACCGTATACAGGCCACCAGGGCACAATACAGACTTTATCAAAGAATTTGCTGGTTCCCTTTCGGGGAACTCGAGCTGCGTCGAAACGCTGTGAGAACGCCTCTGCGTTAATGCGTCGTGAAGCGCCTGTAGAACCATTCCATCGGAAAAAAGATCGATCGTCGGCGTGATGACGTCATCGACCGGAAGCTATAAAACGTCCGTGAAAACAAACAGGAACTAGCTTCTGAGCCTTCAGCAAGCGATCTGTGTGAACCTGTCTGTCTATTTGGTGTTTTTGTCTGTCTATATCCAGAGATTTTCCACCCTTTTGTTAAATATTGCAGTATATATTAACAAACAAAGAGAAAATAAAATAGATAGAGTAAAATGGCGAGTGAAAGCAGCTTTAAGAGGTGTGTTCATCCCTGCCCACGCTACATCACGAGTGGGGATACACACTCTCTTTGTGTAGCCTGCTTGGGAGCGCAGCATGCCCAGGCAGCCCTCGAGGGGGCTGCTTGCGAGCACTGTGAGCGTATGCCACTGAGAATGCCGCGCTCCCGCCGGGCACTCTTCGAGGAGGGTGCCTCGGCTCGTGTTCCCCGCGGCTCTGGTCCCGCTTCCGCCGAGGCGGAGCGAAGGCTGCAGTCGTGGGGATCACAATTGGATGTTGCAGAGGGGTTAGAGACGGGCGCTGCCTTATCTCTGCCCTCACCTGCTCCATCCAGCGGCTCTTCTCGGGGCATGGAAGCACGCATGGCGGTTTCTTCCCCCCCGAGAGAGTCGCCGGTGCTCCAACTATCCAGCTCCGAGGAGGTGGACGTTGAGAGCATCGCGACTGAAGATTCGCCACTTCAGTCCCCTGCGAGTGAGGAGCTCGTTGAGGTTTTAACGCGAGCTGTGGCCAGACTAAATATTGACTGGCCCATAGAAAGATCTGAGGCAGGAAGAAGAAAATCTAGTAAATTAGATGAAAGATTCCTGCCCGCTCGCGCTTCAGAACCTCAGCGACGGGGCCTGCCGTTCTTCCATGATTTGCACACCGAGGTGGCAAAGTCATGGAGGAGACCGGCATCATACCGTGTGTTCAGCCCTCAGACTTCGGTCTATAGCAACATCATGGGGCTGAAGCACTACGGTTATGGGGCGATGCCAAAGGTAGAAGAGACGCTCGCGAGCCATCTCTCGCCTTCCTCGGCATCGTCCCTGAAGGCCCCGACTTTGCCCACCAGACCATTAAAAACAACGTCGGCACTGGTGGGCAAAGCGTACTCGGCGGCAGGTCAGGCTGCTGCATGCCTGCATACTATGGCTATAATGCAGGCTTATCAGGCTGACCTGCTCAGGGACTTAGATGGACGTGATGAAGTGGGGGGAGATATTATAAATGAGCTCAGAACATCAGCTGATCTTGCTCTCCGGGCCACCAAGGAGACGGCCAGATGTGTTGGCCGCTCTATGGCAGCCTTGGTGGCTACGGAGAGGCATTTATGGCTCAACCCCACTGAAATCAAGGAGAGGGAGAAAAGCTTCCTGCTCGACGCGCTGCTGTCTCCTGGTGGCCTCTTCGGTGACGCAGTACACACTGTCACCGAGAGGTTCCAGGAGTCAAAGAAGCAAGCTGCGGCGCTAAAGCAGTTTCTCCCTCTCCGGGTCCAGGTCCCTGGGGCTGCCGCTGACATCAGGCAGCCCAAGCCGAGTACGAGCTCCGCTCACAGGGCGCAACAAAAGCAGAGCGTCGCCGCTCGAGCTCCCCCTCAGCGCGGGGACGAGGGGCGGCGCTCTCAGGCGAGGCCTTCGAGGGGCAGGGCTGATCTGCGGACAGTCCTGATCGCCAAGAAGGCCTCGTCGAAGCGTTCCTGACGCCAGAAGCGCCAGGACGCTGAGGGTGGTTCCCCCCGTAGGGAAGCAGTGTTTACCCCTGCCAACGGTACCCGCTTCCCTACGGCACCCTCGGGGGGCCGCGCTGCCAACCCCGCCGCAATGCCGGGGCGCAGTCGGTCTCCGCGGGCCACCCGAGGGTGGTCCGCACCCCCTTCGGGGGGCCCCCGAGCAGTCAAGTCAGTCGTTCCCTGCCGGTCCGCCGCTTCAGGGCACTGTGCTTGTTGCTCAAAATACACCAGAGGCCAGCCTCGAGAGGCTGGTTCCCTTAGTAGATTTTCTAGACGAGTGGAAACGTCTATCAAATATATCTCATTGGGTCCTGCAGATAATAGAAAAGGGGTACGCCATTCAGTTCAGAAGTCGGCCACCTCCTTTCTGCGGTGTCCTACCTACAGAGGTGGGCCCGGAGCAGGCTCTGGTAATGGCACAGGAAGTAGAGACACTCCTGCAAAAAGGGGCTATAGAGAGGGTTCCCCCTCCCAGCAGGGAGTCTGGCTTTTACAGCCGTTACTTCATCGTGCCGAAGAAGGATGGGGGCTTACGCCCGATATTAGATCTGCGGCTATTGAATCGCTCGGTGGCCAAGCTCAAATTCAAGATGCTTACACTCAGACAGATTGTAGCGCAGGTCAAATCGGAGGATTGGTTTGTCACCATAGACCTCAAAGATGCGTATTTTCATGTTTCCATCCATCCATCACAGGAAGTTCCTGAGGTTTGCCTTCGGGGGAGAGGCATACCAATATCGTGTACTTCACTTCGGTCTAGCACTGTCACCCCCGCACGTTCACCAAGTGTGTGGATGCAGCTCTGGCGCCGCTGCGTCTACAGGGCATCCGCATACTGAACTATATCGACGACTGGCTGATTCTAGCGAATACAGAACAGATGGCGGTTCAGCATCGAGATGCTGTTCTCGCCCACATGTCGAAGTTGGGGTTGAGGCTGAACGCCAAGAAGAGTGTGCTTTCTCCGGCTCAGAGAACCACTTTTCTAGGTGTGAACTGGGATTCGGTAATTATGCGGGCGCAATTATCGCCAACACGCATAGCATCGGTCCTGGCAGCCGTCAAAGAACAGAAGCTAGGCCGGGCCGTCACTGTGAAACAGTTCCAGAAACTGTTAGGTCTCATGGCAGCAGCGTCCAACGTGATACCTTTTGGCCTACTGTACATGAGGCCACTGCAGTGGTGGCTCAAAACGAAAGGGTTCTCCCCGAGGGGAAATCCGCTCCGCACGATCAAAGTCACGCGGCGATGCCTACGTGCTCTGGTCATGTGGAAAAACCCGGGGTTTTTATCTCAGGGTCCCGTGTTGGGGGCTCATGTTCGTTGCGTAACGCTAACGACAGACGCCTCTCTCACGGGCTGGGGGGCGACCATGAGTGGTCGCTCGTCCCAGGGTCTATGGCAGGAACATCAGCGGCACTGGCACATAAATCGGCTAGAGATGCTCGCAGTGTTTCTTGCATTGAAACAGTTCCTGCCTGACCTCAGGGGCCACCATGTGTTAGTCAGGACAGACAACACGTCGGTGGTCGCCTACATAAATCACCAGGGGGGTCTGAGGTCCCGTCCTTTGGACAAATTGGCACATCGGATCCTCCTGTGGGCCCAGGGGAAATTGCTGTCAATCAGGGCAGTATATATCCCCGGGGTCCTAAATCAGGAAGCAGACAGCCTGTCGAGACAGGGGCCGAGGCCCGGGGAATGGAGACTCCACCCAGAGGTGGTGGAGCTCCTATGGAAGGTTTATGGGAAAGCGGAAATAGACCTATTTGCTTCGGCGGTGAATTCCCACTGCCCGCAGTGGTTTTCTCTGACCCATCCCGCTGGGGCTGGATGCCATGGTACAGGAGTGGCCGAGGCTACCTCTGTACGCCTTCCCCCGATTGTCCTGCTTCCAGGAGTTCTGGAGAGGGTACGCTGGGACGGGGCCCAGGTACTTCTAGTGGCTCCGTACTGGCCGACACGAGTATGGTTCTCGGACCTGATATCTCTCCTGGAAGGCTCTCCGATGGAGATTCCGACCAGGAGGGATCTACTCTCTCAGGCGGGCGGGAGATTCCTGCACCCACGCCCGGAGATGTGGAAACTGTGGGCCTGGCCTCTGAGGGGGCTAGGCTCATAGAGGAAGGTCTCTCGGCCGAGGTCGTAGAGACCATCCTTCACTCCAGAGCTCCGTCCACGAGGAAACTGTACGCTCTGAAATGGAAACTTTTCTCAGCATGGTGCAGAGAACGCCAGTGGGACCCAGTTAACTGCCCGGTTGGTACAGTGCTGGAGTTTCTGCAGGCAAGGTTCTCGGCAGGGTTGACCCCCTCCACAATAAAGGTGTACGTGGCGGCCTTGGGTGCCTTCCACGTCCCTTTCGGTGGAGTGTCTTTGGGAAGACACCCTCTGATTACACGTTTCCTCTGTGGCACTTTAAGGTTGAGGCCGGTGATGCACTCGAGGGTCCCAGCATGGGACTTAGCCATTGTTTTACGGGGCTTGTCCGAGCCTCCATTCGAACCCTTGGAGGAGGTTTCGGATAAGTTCCTTACCCTCAAGACGGTATTTTTGTTGGCTATTTCATCTCTAAAGAGAATAGGAGATATTCAGTCCCTGTCTGTAGGGCCCTCATGTTTAGAGTTTGCGCCTGGGATGGTGAAAGCATTTCTGCATCCCAGGCCGGGTTATGTCCCCAAGGTTCCTACGAGCCCACGGGGCCCCATCACTCTTCAGGCGTTCTGTCCTCCTCCTTTCACGACGTCAGACCAGGAAAGATTGAATCTGCTGTGCCCTGTCAGGGCGTTAGATACTTATGTCCACAGAGCTGCCCTGTGGAGGAAAACTGATCAGCTGTTTGTCTGTTTCGGGCCCCCTAAGAAAGGGGCCCCAGTATCTAAGCAGAGGATGAGCAAGTGGGTGGTCGAGGCCATCTCACTTGCTTATGAGGCGGCCGGGCAGCAGTCTCCACTGGCTGTCCGGGCGCATTCAACCAGGGGTATGGCTGCTTCAAAAGGACTTGTGTCGGGGGCTTCCCTCCACGATATTTGTAACGCGGCCGGATGGTCGTCTCCTTTAACCTTCGTCAGGTTCTATGAACTAGACCTGGCATCTACAGTTGGGGCACAGGTACTCTCGTAACCGTGTGCGCTTCGGCTTCACACATACGAGACACTTGGTCCTATGGCGATGTGGGTATAAGCGTTCTCACAGCGTTTCGACGCAGCTCGAGTTCCCCGAAAGGGAACGTCTCAGGTTACGTATGTAACCCTAGTTCCCTGAGGGAACGAGACGCTGCGTCGCTCTGCCATACTCCCGGCGTGTCCGTGATCACTTACTTCAGGCTTTATCAGAAGTTAGTTCCTGTTTGTTTTCACGGACGTTTTATAGCTTCCGGTCGATGACGTCATCACGCCGACGATCGATCTTTTTTCCGATGGAATGGTTCTACAGGCGCTTCACGACGCATTAACGCAGAGGCGTTCTCACAGCGTTTCGACGCAGCATCTCGTTCCCTCAGGGAACTAGGGTTACATACGTAACCTGAGACGTTTTCTATCAGAGTTAGTACTGGCTGCAGTTAAAGTACTAATTGTTGGTGATTTTAATATCTATGTAGACAATGAAAAAGGCGCATTGAGATTGGCATTTAGAGACATTCTAAACTCTAAATTGGACTAAATTGGAGTTATACAACACATATCGAGACCCACTCATCGCCTTAATCAGACTTTAGATCTAATAATGTCACATGGAATAAATGTTGATACCGTTAAAATTCTGCCGCAGAGCGATGACATTATAAACTTTATTGCAGACACAGGTCCATATACCACATCAAACAGTACAATAAAATACAAAGACAATACAACAAATACATAAAATAAAATATACAGAATATACCAGCTACACAGACAAAAGAATATTCAAGCTATTGCACCAATGTCGTCTTAACCTGGAAGTGTATCTATAACAACTTTTCAAGGGACTGACTATTGCTAACATGAAATGGAGCAGATACAACATTATCCCATTTAACCATAAACGTTTGATGGGCATACCAAAACACTAAAATTCTCACTAAAAATGTAGGGGCACCTCTATCTAATAACTTCACAAACAATCGTTCATGGTTTATTCTATCAAATGCCTTTGACGCATCAATGAAACACAAGAATATAGAAGTATTCAGGCTTGTGTACCTAGAAACAATCTCTTTAAGAGCATAGATACACAGGTTAGTTCCATGTGTAACAGGATTAGGTGATTGACAGCAGTGCCCACCAATCAGCAATCAGTATTGTCCTATTTAAAGGCTGATTGGTTGTTACCTGGGATGCGTCACGTCCATTTTTCCCCTTTGTTGTGCTGTTTCGTCAATGTCTGGAGGTAAGCGTGCTATGTTCTGATAGGAAATATCCTGGAAATTGTTGATGTGTACAACTTTTAAATCGCCTTTGCTGTAGTGTAACTGAGTGCTGGTGTTTTGTCGTGCGGCTAGCTGAAATCTGAGTCCTTTGTGTCTGCCGAGTCTGTCTGTTCACCTCTCAGGTATGTTTTAAACCACTGGTTTGAGGGGATTTGTATAGTTGTGTGGATTTAACGTGTATTTTGCATACCAAAATAGGTATGATTTCCCGCACCCCATTGTGTTTTTAGTGGGTATGACTGTGACAAACCTGTTCTTCTAACGTGGTTTAGTGTGTGTAAGATCTCAACGGTAAGTGTTTTAACTGTAATTATAATTGAGTGGGGATTATATTGATTATTAACATCTTTTTTTTTCTGCTGCAGGATGCTCCCTCTCGTTTTACGCTGTAATAGTGTGCTGTCGTCGCCGCGCTGTTAATGCGCTACTGTATCCGGTTGCGCAGACGAATCTTAAACTATGCTAACTAAAGGGGGACTGCTTGTCTGATTTGTTGTATTGGTACCCTGCTTTTTGGTTTGTTTGGGAGGCCTGGGTAGCTCTCTTCGTTTTTAGAAGAGGTCAACCAGTCCTCTGGTTTTCTTTGTTTTTGATTTTTCATTGTTTCTGATGCAGCTCAATGTGTGTATCTTGTTGAGTATTGCTATAATAATCCATTCCTGTGATTAAACTCTTTGATAATAAGGTCATTGTTGCTCTTCCATGTTCTCCCTGCTTTTCTACCATTTTATGTGAGGAGCGGCTGCATTAGTTTTGATTCATATTTTTGTCTAAAGTTTATTTTTAATGTGTTTTCATTTTTTTTTTACTGCAGGAGCTGAGGTCCCATGGGTGGATGGTTCTTCCTTGTGGTGGTGGTTCTTCATCGTGTGCGGTGTACACCTTAGAGTTTTTGCTAGTGTGACTAGAGTGCACGGGTGTGTGTGCGTGCGTGGAAGTGTGCTCTTGTAGAACCACCATCTCCATTGATTCCCGCCATTGGGAGCCTCAGCCCTGCTGGTATTTGTTTTGTTTACATGTATATGATTATTATTTAAGCTGTTTCTTTATTTTTTTTGTATTTTGTTTTCTTTTCTTTGAAGTGGGGACCTGCATGTTTTGTGCTTAAATTTTAAACTCTTTTTGTAATAAACAATTGTGGTATTTTTGTACTTTACTCACGTCTCTTGCTTGCTTTTTATGAGGGAATCGAACTTGTGTGCTTTACTTCATTATTAAGTGGTTTTAAGTATTTTCCCTGGGGTTATTCCTTGGGGTGGCGTAGTCGGATCTTCTTATTAGTTGACATAAATTTACACTGCTCCTGCCACACATGCTTTATTTTGAACCCAAACTGATTGTCAGTAGTAAGGACATACATTTCAAGCTTTGTTAACAGTATTCTCTCCAGTACTTTAGACAAGATACTGGCTAATGCAATAGGACGGTAATTGTCGATACTGTTAAGTTTACCAGCTTTGTCTTTTAGCACAGGCAATAACATTACAGACATTATAGCATTAGGCAACACACCATGAACCAGGCAACCATTAAAACACATAGAGAGCAAAGGACAGAGCTTATGGCTGGCATACTTTAGATGTTCTGCAGTAATACAGTCCATGCCACAGGCTTTGTTGTTCTCCAACATATTAATGGCACCATGAATATCCATTGCAGTAACTAACACATCTACTGAAAAATGTACAATATTTGTTCATGATCGAGATTAACTGGGTTACTTTTAACACAATTAAACAGGCCACAATAGTGCTCACGCCAAAGCTCAGCTATTTTTTTCTGAACTACTAATACCTTCAATATCAGCCGGTAATGATATCTTATTGGAATTCATTACTTTGACCTCTTGCCAAAAGTCAATAAGGTTATTATTCTGTAGCTTTCTGGCTAGCGAGTCTGCTCTCATTGTATTTTCATTTTTCTTATCCCGTTTTTTCATATCTAGCAGCACCCCATGTCTAGGCTTACTTGCCTCTGTCCAAAGTCTAAATGCCTCTCTTGCTTCAGCATACTTCTCAGCCACAAACTCTTTCCACCCAGGTCTAATGTTAAATGCCTTAGATTTACTTTTACAAAGGGGCTCACTAGAAACATTAAGACATTTCACAATACAATCATACATGGCACAGATTTTTTCAACATGTTGCACATCCTTACAATTCATATCTGTGCACATTAAAGCCTCATGAGGCACAGCAATATTATTTAAAAGATTTTCTGTTCACAATGAATATTCAGCCACCACCTCCTTACTCAGTTTTGACCAGTCCAGTTTACATACAGAAGTATCATTATTATTTCTGGACAGCAGGGGGACATTCTCAACATTTAACAGAGCATGTTATGTTTTGTTGCCCTTTGTATTTGTATTTTGCATCTAAATTCTCTTTTGTAAATATTGTACTTGTCTGTTTGCATAATAAAAAATAAAAATAAAAAAATAAATAAAAAAAACAGAGCAACAATTGGTATATGATCAGAGGTGGCAAGTTCATAGCAAATTTCCACATTTACCAATGAGGCATGGGCATCAGCTGTGGTCACAATATGGTCTAACCAAGATGTTGTATTCCACGCTTCACTAACATAGGTGAAACTTGTGTCAGGCAACATAGCTACACTTGATAGAATTAATTTAGACTCATTACAAAACTGCTGCAAACGTGCTGCAAATAAAGATTTGCTATCTGACATGTCAGCATTAAAATCTCCCATAACATAAACACAAGTTGAGCAGTCATCCTTAATAAATGACTGAATAAAGGCTAACCTGTTCAAAAATTCATCCTCATGCTCATAAGATTCAAACGGTGTATAAACATTTAAAACAATACATTTCCTTTCATTAAAATTACATTCTAGCCCTATGGCCCAGTCAACATTTAGGCGCACCACATTCACCATTGAGTCATATTTGATATTCCACAATATAGCTACACCACCAGCTATCCTACCTCGAACCAACTTTGTACTGAGGTACTTAATATGTACAGTGTTAAGCTTATCCAGATCTTGTTTCGCCAGCCAGGTTTCTTGCAGGCACAGAATGTCACACTCATCCAGCACTGTATCCACAACCAGACGTTTTGATTTATCAGCAGCAGTATGTCTTACTCGCAACCCCCGGGTGTTGTATGAAACAATACGCATTACTATGTTTAATTTTTCCCAGCGGGACAACCAGCCTTCATCCCATCCTCGTCCACTACTGCAGCAAGCACTCCACATCTCAGATCATTACCTAATATCATGTATACTTAATTTACCTAAGGCTGCAAAGCCATCCCCTCGCTTCAAATATGGCAGGTCGATAACCGCTGCGACTAAAGATTGCTTTGTACATAATCTTCCTCATCAGTTCCATCTCCTCAGCATTACAGATAGCCAAGAGGAACTTGATGTTGCAAAAGAAACTATTGACTCTCTCTTTACTAGCACTTTAGACATAGCTGCTCCCCGGCGCTTAAAGAAGATTAAAGCAAATAATCCAACGGCGTGGTACAACTAGCACACTCTTAAAACAGCAGTCAAAAAAATGGAGTGCAGCTGGAAGAAAACAAAACTGGAGGTTTTTCGCAATTTGTGGAAAGAGAGCATGATTGCATACAGAAAGGGCATAACTGAGGAAAGACCAAAACTGCTAGATCTGCTTATTTCTCAACTTTTGTAGAAGAAAACAACCCTAGATATTTATTCGATACAGTGGCTAAATTAACCAAAAATAAAGCTTCAACTTCTGGCATTTGTAAACAGCAGCAGTTATGAATTTATGAGCTTCTTTACTAGTAAGATTGATAATATTAGGAATAAAATTATAACCATTCAGCCGTCTACTACAGTATCACTTCAGACAGAACATTGTAGTGTCATTGAGGAAAAATTACACTCATTAACTACTATAGGAGGAGAAGAATTGGCTCAACTTGTTAAATCATCAAAATCAACAACATGTATGCTTGACCCTATACCGACTAGGCTATTAAAAGAAATGCTTCCAGAGGTCATAGATCCTCTGCTTAGTATTATTAATTTATCTTTGACATTAGGATATGTACCGAAAACTTTTAAGTTGGCTATAATTAAACCACTTATTAAAAAAACGCAACTTGATCCTTAAGAATTAGTCAATTACAGGTCAATCTTGAATCTACCGTTTCTATCAAAAATACTAGAAAAGGCTGTGTCTTCACAATTATGTTCCTTTTTAGAAAGAAATGGTATATGTGAGGATTTCCAGTCAGTATTTAGACCGTATCATAGTACTGAGACTGCTCTAATTATAGTTACAAATTATTTACTCTTAACATCTAATCGTGGTTGTATCTCTCTATTAGTCTTACTCGACCTTAGCGCTGCATTCAATACTATCGATCACAATATTCTTTTGAATAGAATCGAAAATTATGTTGGCATTAGTGGAACTGCATTGGCATGGTTTAAATCGTACTTATCTGACCGTTATCAGTTTGTAGCAGTAAATAAAGAGATGTCACACCGATCAAAAGTTCAGTATGGAGTACAGCAAGGATCAGTGTTAGGACCGTTGCTTTTCACCCTGTATATGCTACCACTGGGAGATATCATTAGCATGGTGTTAGTTTTCATTGTTATGCTGACGATACTCAACTCTTTATTTCTTCACACCCTGACGAAACTTACCAATTCACACGATTAACGCAATGCATAGCTGATATATAAAAATTGGATGAATAGTAATTTCCTGCAACTCAATTCAGATAAAACTGAATTTTTAATTATTGGACAGAAAAGCTCCACAAGTAGTAACCTAGAACACTGTCTAACACTTGATGACTGCTCTGTCAAGCCCTCGTCGTCAGTGAGGAACCTGGGTGTGCTCTTTGATACCAATCTTTCATTTGAAACCCACGGTTCTAGCATCTGTAAAACTGCCTTCTACTATCTTAAAAATATATCTAAATTATGGCACATGCTTTCAATGCAAAATGCTGAACAGTTAGTACATGCGTTCATGAGCTCAAGGCTAGATTATTCTAATGCTCTACTGGGTGGTTGCCCTGCTCACTTAATAAACAAACTCCAACTGATCCAAAACGCTGCAGGTCGAGTTCTTACTAGAACCAGGAAGTACGATCATATTAGTCCAGTTCTGTCAACACTGCACTGGCTCTCTATTAAACTTAAGCGAGCTCAACACATTATACTCCATCACGTCTATTGCGGTCTCAAAACTCTGTCCAGTTGATAATACCTAGAATATCTAAATCAACTGAAGGCGGTCGATCCTTTTCCTATTTAGCACCTAAACTTTGGAATAGTCTTCCTAGCATTGTTCGGGAAGCAGACACACTCTGTCAATTTAAATCAAGACTAAAAACACATCTCTTTACTATGGCATAGACATAGAACATTTTTAACTTATATTATTCAAATTAATTGACTGATTGTTAGGCTGCATTATTAACTAGGTCAGCCGGAACACTTCCCAAAACACCTGATGTACTCGTTACATCATAAAAAGAGTGGCATCTACACTAATGTTAGTCTCTCTGTTTATCCCGAGCTTTACTGCAGTCGGCCGGATCCAGGCCGTGTCCGGATCGGATGGTGAACCTGCGTCTAAACATGACCAACACATCCTGGAGTGTCTGCTGAGACCGTGTCAAATGGTGTCTCCTCTGAATTTGTCTCACCTGCACTGTAATGGAAACGCGGCTATTGTATGCTGTTATGCAGGTATTCTCAGTTCTCTGTTCCCTGTGTTTTCTTTTAGTTTGCTCAGTGTTATTTTGTTCCTGGTTTTTGATTGTTTTTGTTATTAAATTTCCCCTGCATTTGGATCCTGCTTCTCTGCCTGCAGTCTGTTTATTCCCCATTCCGTGACAGTATGGTGGATTTTTGTCCACATTTTGTTGAGATATATGATTTTTGAAAATGAGATTTTATATTAGATATACATCATCTGAAAGCGGAATAAATTCGCTTTCAATTGATGTATGGCTTGTTAGGATTGAACAATATTTGCCTGAGATAGGCTACAACTATTTGAAAATCTGGAATCTGAGGGTGCAAAATAATCCTTAGCTACACATATTACTACTACTACAACTAATAATATATTTGTTAAATATATATTTACTGTGCTACTGCCACATATACGTATATACGAGTGACTTATGACTGGTTTTATGGTCCAGGGTCACAAATGGAGTGCCAAACTGCAGAGTTTATGCAAACATGGACATTGGCATTGCTATGATCAGATGCTTTTTTTAAGGGATTGTTCAACCAAAAATGAAAATGAGTCCATGATTTACTCACCGCCAAGTCATCCTCGGTGTACATATGGCGACAGTGGCATTTATAATGGCAGTTAATGGCTGATTTGTTTTTGAAGTCCATTTAAGTGCATCTATCCTTTATAAAACTGCTCCACACGACTCTTGGAAGTTAATAAATGCCTTCTTAAGTGAAGTGACACGTTTTTAAACTTTAAACTTTAGAGACTAAAATAACTTCTGGCAGACAGCCCTACACAAGTCAACTCACGGAAAAGAGGATTTTATTAGTCCGAAAGAAGAATGTCATGTAAGCCTAGGATAACTTGAAGGAGAGTAAATCAAGGGGTTATTAAAATTTTGGGGTGAACTATCCATTTAATGGCTGTTTTGTCACACATGTCATTATGCTGTGTTTATTTTGTGATAGAGAAGAAAGTGTGCTGAACATATTTACATTTTTATTAAAATGAATATATGTAAATATGAGCACGTATTTACATATTCAGTACAAAAATTGTATATACCTTGTTGCTTCCTGCTAAGACAAGTTTTATGGTTTCCAAAACCAATATCTAGTTCACTCAAGCAATCCCAAAATGCACTGCAATAAGAGACATAAGACCCATTTACATTCAATGACTGTAACACCCATAATGCTCTATTCTTTATTCTGAGGTTACTGTAGGCAGCGAGATCTGGTCCATATAGGCAGCGGGATCTGGTCCATATCCAGATCAGTGGACCTGCCCCACACAACCAAAATGCAGCCTTGAATGTCAGCAGAGGCCATGTCTACTTTAAAATCCCTGTGAAGGCCTTGTAGACATGACAGCCATCAGCAAGATGACAAGAACCAGCTTTGGCTGCATACTGGCAAAATGAATCACTCTTCAAGAAAAAGGAACTGGATGAATATTTGAATACTTTGAATATTTGAATATTTGAATTTATATAACGCTTTTACAATGATGATTGTTTCAAAGCAGCTTCACAGTGTTAAACAGGACAATATTCCAACAAAAACTTTGATTCGGCTGTACAGTCGTTCTGGAGAAAAAAGTGATGTTAGCAGCTTGTTTTAATTTATCATAGAGGGACATTGTTGGCAGATCTGTATTATAGTTTATAGAATTAAATAAGACCTAATTAATTAATTGTATTTGTATATTTAGTTGAATAATTTGGATCATAATTTAAGTGTCCCCAACTGAGCAAGCCAAGCCAAAGGCGACAGTGGCAAGGAACCAAAACTCCTCCAGGGCATGATAGAGAAAAATAAACCTTGGGAGAAAACAGGCTTTTATCATTGTAAAGATGCTTTGAAACAATCAGTGTTATATAAAGCACTATATAAATAGAGGTGAAATTATAACTTTTAACCATGTGTTTGTATTATGCACATTTTAAGGCCCAAGCTGTTTTTTTACATGCATTTTTTATTTCTCTTTGCTATTTGGGCTTATTGGAACCTAATTAGAATAAAAACTAAGTATCGTCTTTTGATATGATGTACTTTTAGAGAAAAATGATATCTTCATCATCAAATCTCTATCTATGTAATGTTCAAAATAGCCTATTGGGGTCCAGCCATGTCAGTCTAGATCAGTTTCGTCCTGATGCAGATACTCTGCCAGGTTTGGTGTCAATGGAGTAGCCTTCCAGCGTAGTCCACGTCCTGCACAACCAGAATCAGAATAAAAAAATTGTATTTATTGCAGGAAGTTACATTTTTACCCATATAAGCAATTGAAGTGTATTGGTGCATAAAATACTTGAATCAGTGTAGAAGTTATATGAAATTTGAAGATATACCCTTAAGGTGTGAAGGCCAAAAATAATAATAAGTACCTTGTTCAGAGTTTTTTCAGACTTTAAAAAGTTCAGACTTTACCTTGTTTTTTCTTTTTTTTGTTTTGTTTGGCTTGGTCTTAGTGTTGGCTCTTCCAAGTCATCTTCTGAGCTATATCAGCCTCAATCTCTTGACTTTGATGGCGACGTCTGAGAGTGCGGGATGAACCTGTACTTGTCCGTGTGTCTGTGCCTGTACCTGTCTCTCTCCCTGTTCATGAACCTGTCAACAAGTTTTGTAAATTAAAGTTTTCCTTCACATAGCCCTAAGGCCCTAACTGCATAAAACAAACAAATATCTACTGGGTCTTGGCTAACCATTATCTGCACTATCTGCATGTTTGCATCCTCTGCTGTGGTCAGTGGGCTCAGGAATGGGGTCCTCGTCTTTACTACTTTCCTCACTGCTGCTTTCCTCCTGTGGTGATGGTTGGTAATTGCCATCCAGGATGGGATCATCGTTGTCATACATGTCCATGGAGTTGTCTCCATCAATTAACCCAAATAGCTCCAATTCTCTTTGCACAGAAAAATGCTCTGGAAATAAAAACATGTTAAAATCAAATACAAATTTATGTAATTAATAGGTTTGCATTATTTATTGCAATGGGATAATATGCAAGCTAATTTATATGTGCACATGTTTATATGTAGCGTATTACATTTTTAACATTTTTAACCCAACTAATTTAAGTATGTATGTATGTATGTATGTATGTATGTAATAAGTTATTTAATTGTTATTTATTTAATTGGGACCATGCACAGCTTTTTAGCTGCATCAGAGCTAGGTTTTTTTCCCGTTTTACATGTGTGCATGTTTAATAGCATACTAGCTGTACATGAACATCATGTTTAGTGACCAAGAAAGTTGCTAGTTTTACACTTTTTTTCAAATTTGCATGTCATGACAAATATACAATGATTTTATAAACATCTAAATCAGAATAAGCCATTAAATATGACAGAAGTTCTTACCTGGTTGACGTTTATGTGTGGAGCCGCTTGAATCTTCCCTTGTGTTCGCCGCCATTTTGAATTTTGACTATAGTGTGTTATACACTTCTGACACCACCAGATGGCAGTGTAAGTACCCCCATACATGTCCATAACACCACCAATTCAGCAGTGAACACAATTGTGGACATAAGAGCTAAAATGTGCTGTCCACGTATGTATACTGTTGTCTGAGGTCAACTTATGAAGTCTGTGTGGGTTTTACATTCAAAAGTTTTAAAATGAATAAGTAATATGCTATTTTCTATCCTGGTTTTAATGGCCGTGCAGCACTGTAGACTTATAAGATTTGCATATTTAATGAGTTTCTTTCTCCTGTCAGTTCAAGTAAGAGATTGTTTTGAAAGTGGCAACCGGAATGATTCTCTCACAGGGCTCGCAAACGTCTTTATCAAACAAACACAATGATTTATCTCTCACCCACCTGCGATTGATTGGAATGTTTTTTTTTGTTGTTGTTGTTGTTGTTGTTGTTGTTGTTTTTACTATGCCCAGTTGGTGAATATAAGCGCGAATTGTGCATCACGCGCGCACCCTTTAAATATCAAGTCAAGAGAGTGAACAACGCAGATCAAGAAAGGAATGTTATTTAACTTTTTAAGATCGCCCGTCGGCAGGCCGGGCTTATTTTTTGGTAGCCCATCTGGAAAACACATAGCCCCAGGACATTGGCCTTTGCGAGCCCTGGCCCATACATGTCTGAGTCTGACCCCAAACGCAATGAACCAACAACATCACAAATAAAGTATTCTCCAGGGTGTGATAGTGTGCTAAGGTATGTTCTATTAGACTCGTATTTATCTGTGTTATTTCTCTGCATTGCGTTGTGTAGAAACTCACAATGGACACCAATTTGCGCTGATAATAGATTTTTTTCCTGTTGATAACACATTAAAGACCGGTGATCAGATTGGCGATTGACCCTCGTGCAGTGTATTCGCAGCCATTCACTCTCTCGGCTGGCGCGAATCTAAATTTTGTACTAACATTTATATAATAAATTATACAACACCAGTGAGAAATATATGCCTGTTGACAACACATTAAACAGCGGTGATCAGACTGGCAATTCACCCTCGTGCAGTGTATTCTAATGATGTGAACAAACTTGATATTACCACAATAACATATCATGAACATAAATCACATGTATACATTAATATTAGTCCATAAGAGGGTTATACAATTAATACAAACTACTTTTATCATGGAGCACTCACTCACCGCGAATCTAAATGACCCTACCTGAACCAGTTCATTATCTGGGGTGGAGTGTAATTAAAGGGCCCATACATGAAAATGTGTAGCAAGAGGAAACACCTTTTTAACCCTGATACACGTACACAAAATCAAAAGTCTGTAACAATGCAATACTATCACATATATATATATATATATATATATATATATATATATATATATATATATATATATATATATATATATATATATATATATATATATATATATATATATATATATATATATAATTTAAAAAAAACATGTTTAACCAACATAAGTGTGTTGCACCATTCCTGTCGGATCCAATAGAAAGCACAAAATTGTGTTTTAATCTCAATATGTCTACAAATCCAGTATCGACCAGTGACTTCTTCCACAACCAGGCACAGCACAATATCTTGCTATCTTCGGGCATGTTTATCGCTCTTCACGAGTCATTGGATAGGCTTCACCACACAATGATATCAAGATCAAGGGTTGTCATATTCTGAGATCAAGCATTTGCTGGGCCTGTGTCAATAAAAGCTTTTCTTTGACTAACACGGAAGTTTTCAGCTTTTATATATATATTTATATGTATAATTATAATTCGTCCTCGGCGGGGGTGGTGTAGCATTGAGGTGTTATATTCCCTTTCTGTTTCTGGTCAGCAATATAATCAAGCTCTTGTTACTTTTTTTTTTTTTTTTTTTTTTTTCCTGGTCCTTCCTATCTGCACATCATTCTGCCAAATAAGCTTCCTTGTGTTTTCAGTAAAAAGCCAACACAGTTTAGTGTAGTTAAACAAGGAACTGATTTTGTTCGTGTAAACTGTGCAGGAAGAATTTTTTTTTATGCAAACATATCAGATATATCAGAGGATAGAATCAGGAAGTTAAAAAGTTTTGTGGAATACAAATAGTTTTTGAAGGAAAGAGATAAGTTCCTGGAACTGGGGCCAAAGTGGTAATTAAAACTTAAATACAGATTGGCCTTTAAAATACAGAATATGCTATATAATACAATATAATGGGAAAAACTGTGATCTAAAAAAACATTAACATCATTTTTCTTTTCCAAAACTAGCCTCCACTTTGTCATCATCAGTAATCGCAATCCTTGTCTGTGCTAATTTCATGTGTGGACATAAATTAACACAAAGCATAATGAAACAAAAATATATTTCCATATAATTATGATCGATATCTTATATAAATATATTGAAAAATATATCAAATAATCTGTGTTCAATATATTAAAAGGGGCAATTCATAATTATTATTATTATATATAATAATTAGCAAAAGTGCTGTTTCAAAGTGTTCTGCACTGTGGACAAAAGCAAACCGTTCTTTTGTGGCTTCAGAGTTGGTAGAGAAATTTTTCAAGAAAAAAACTTGTGCCTACTTCAACACAATTCAATTATTTTTATGACGCCCTGTCCAGGATCACCATTCCAGTTGACCACAAGTTTTTTTTTTTTTTTTTTTTTTTTTTTTATCTTCTCTTCTTATCTGTTTGTTTTTGTTTTTCATCAAGTTTATTTTTTTTCTCATTAATGTACACAAAGCACCACATATTGACAGAAAAAAACACAGAATTGTAAATTGTTGACATTTTTGCAGATTTATTAAAAAAGAAAAACTGATATATGGCATGGTCGTAAGTGTTCAGACCTTTTGCTCAGTATTTAGTTGAAGCACCCTTTTGATCTAATACAGCCATGAGTCTTTTGGGGAAAGTGAAATGATTTTATCAAATGGCTTCAATATAACAAAGAGTGAAAAAAATAAGTGGTTCTGAATACTTTGCCTACCCACATATACATACATACACACATATACTACATACATCATGTTAAATTACGGTAACTGAGACTTTTTTGTGTATAAGTCTCTTTGGATGAAAGCATCTGCTAAATTATTAAATGTAAATGTTAAATATTGTCTGTAAACTGTTAGTGTCTTAATGACTGGTCCACAGGTTCATAATATGTATGAAAGAATGAAAAATATTTTTAAAACCCTTTCCAAAAAAGATATGTAAGGCTTTACAAAAAGGCTTTACTTTTTTTGTTTGTTTGCTTGACCACAGTTGTATTTCCATATGCAGTGAATGGGTGTGCTCATTCTCAGTCTGGTTCTGGAGGGGTTTGTGTTCTACATTTAAAAGATTAGGAGGAATCATTTCTTTGCTCATTTTCCAAGGGAGTGAAGATCAACATATCTACTAGTAAAGACACATCTACAGATAGGTAATGTAAAATAAACATATCATATGTAAAGTTTACAACTATGATTAATCATATCAAATAAGATTTTATTTGAATTTTTGAATTTGAACTTATATATATAACTTTTTTACTTTGTCAGTACAAATACTTTGGACAAATCAATTGAATAAACACACTAAATTAAGTTAAGTGTACTTACAGATTTTTTGTAGTGTGGTGAATAGTACACTGCATTTTTGTTTTTTGCAATTTAATTTACTAATAAACATAAAATGAATTACAGTATAATTAATATATAAGACATTTTTGTTTTCATAAATTGAATTACCAGCATTTGAGATATAAAATGTACAAAATTCCAGAATTAGAACTTAAGAAAGTATCTTGTGTCTTTAATTGAATTATTCCAGAACCCCAAAGCTTTATTTTAAGTTAGATTTTGAATCAGATCCCTACCCTGAACTAATTTTCTAATTGTTGAGTGAAAAATACTTGCTTGTAATATAGTATTTACTTATTATTCACAACATTTAGTTTAAATATAAAAATGTTTTTATTTGTTGTTTAAATATTCCATGAATAAATAGGCATATGCATGATATCAGATTTATCAGATTCATTTAATTATATTCATTTTTTTCCTTTCCCAGATATGGAGAGTAAGCTGATGTTTTTAGTGGTTTGCGTGATTTGCTGTGCAGTGTCTTGCATTAAGGCTGAATCACCAACAAAAAATGTGACTGTAAGAATACCATGTACTCTTTTTTTTACAATTAGCTTAATTGATTTAGAAAATATGATTTTCCTTCTAAACAATGATGGAGGAAATCAGTTTAGGATTTTCATGTTGAAAAAGGCATCCCTGGCTTTTTCTTTCTGAATGTTTATTTTATTTTATTCATAGTCCAATATCACCCGCAATGATTGTGGAAAAACCAAACTATGCGTGGACAACCCTAAAGGATGTGATCCTTCAGGAAGCTCTCAGTGTTACTTCACCTCAGTTGCCTTATCCAACATCAGCCTCACTGTTGAGCTCAGCGGAAACTCTTCTGGTTACATCGCTTTAGTGATTGGAAACACATCTAATGTGTCTCAGGTATGCAAAGCACATTTAACAAACAGTCATGCTTTAATGCCTCTGTGGGCCATGCTTCTTTAAAGCAAAAAACGTACATGTTTAATTTGTTTAAAGTAATTTACATTATTTACATTACATTAGAGACTTTTACACCTTAAATTTAGCTTTATTCAGCAACACATTAAATTGATTAAACATAACACTAAAGACATTTACAAAATATTTATTTTTCAGCATAAGTAAATACTGTTCTATTAATCAAAGATCAACAACATTGATAAGAATCATTAGGATAGAGTGGGGGGAAAACGCTGTTTAACTTTTCGGTGGAACAGAAGTTATAGAGTTATGTTAGTTTTCAGAGAAAATTACATAAATTATAAACCAAATATGAAAAATATGAAGAGTTTTTATGTTGTTAGATTTTTTAATTCATACCAAGGTACGCTTCAACTCTGACAACGTTTTTTTTTTTTACCTGTTAAAGAAAAATCAGAGTACAAACATGTTTTAGCTTTAAATGAAATAGACAAGCCAAAATAAATATGAAAATGTATTAATAAACCATGCTGAAAATCAACCTTATATATTAGAAATTATATACTAGACATTTTATATTAGTTAATATATTTGGACTATATGCTGTGACTGCGTATATGACTGCACTGTCATGGCGACTGAATCCAGCTCCAAACCGGGAAAAGGAAACCTCTGCCTCTGGCAGGGTTTACTCTTCTCCCAGTTGACCTGAAGCCCCAACTGGCTGAGGTGCTCGAGCACCAAAAGCCCGAAGGGTGGGACCTCTGAGGGGGCGCAGAACAGTGGGGAGGCCGCGTGGGGGCGTTCCCACTTTAACAGAATAAACCACAACTAATTGAGCAGCACCAATAATTAATAACAATGAGCAACACATTAGGGCCAGATTAACACCTTGCATCAATGCAAACCCTCATTTGGTGAAAAAAAAGAGGATTTGTCAGGATTTCCTAAAGACGACCAGTGAAAAATTTGCAATGAAAAGGTGGGGACAGGGTTTTTATAATTTGTTTTTGCAACTGAATTGCATAAGCCTTTAGAAGTTTCTCTTTTAGATGCAATATATATGGGAGGAGATTATATAAATGAATCACCATGATTAACTTGTTTTGCAGTAGTCAATTTACTGCCAAAAATCCTGACTTAAACTTGTCTTAACCCATTTTGCATTTGACATGGCTGCAATAGTTAATAATAATTATCCGAGCATATCAAGCACATTTTTTTTTATTTGCTTATTTCCAACTACTCTATGCTAATTTGTGCTTCCCTTAGTGGATTGTGTTGGTCCTTATGGAAATTATCTGGAATTTCATCATTATGGAAATGGTCTGTGTTCTTTAATATGCAATTTGTCAATATAGATCACGTGTAGAAATTTCTACTTCCATCAGTGCTTTTATGGGATTGGGTTCTTCGCTAAAATTCAGGTTTATCATCACAGGGAAAAAATTTTTTTTTAAATATATTACGAAAACAGTTATTTTCATTTTTTTTTAATAAAAAAAATATTTTTAAACAATTTTAAAAAATGTATGTACTGTTGTTATAGTATTGATCAAATGAATATGGTGAGCCCTTCCTTTCTTGGAAGAAAAGAACATTTAAAAAAATGTGTCTGTCCGCCTGTTTTGAATTTTACTGATATGAAACGTTCTGAACTGCATTCATCGGTCTGCCTGCAAACCAACTATGACAGATGATTAGACTGCCTAATATGGTTGAACGGGCAAAGTTTTTTCCGTCTTGCTGTCACCAGTCCACTTGATGACGAGACTCTAAAGAACCTGTTCTGGTTCTGACCATCAACCTCCCAAACACCCCCAGACTGAGTTGGAGGGGCGTATAGCCCCGATTCAGAACCCAGCCAGGCCCAGAGCCAAAGATACAACCTTCGACCGCAGAGAATGTGCGAGAGTGTGAGACCGTTTTGGTTTAGTTTTAGATGTTCCCAGTTTCTGTGTTAATTTCCTATAGTTTACAGAATGTTTACACAACATTGATGCACTTTGCCATTTTCAAAACGGAAAATTTTCTTTTTACAGATGACAACATTATCATTCTCCTTTCATCCCTCCTTACTGTATTTGTGTGTTTTTTTCAGGGTCACAATTCCGTCTATGTCTGTGGCAATAATAATGGCACGGTTTTCTTCAAAACTACAATGCTCCAGAACAATACATTGGAGATCACAAATACAGTAAGGATAATATTTGTGAGAATATTGTTTTTACAAGAATTCAAAAGTATCAAATGATCAGATTTTGATATATGAATCAATATCCCTTTTTTTCAGTCTAATGAACGCATTATCCAGCATCAGATACAACCAAACTTGATTCAGTGTGTTTTCAGTATCCCCATTAATGGAAATGTCATAGGGCCGCTACAAAATGTCAACGACGCATATTTCGACATCAGCAACATTGCTAATACCCACATACCCATATTCCTTGACATCTTGAAGGGTTTAACCAATGGTGAGTTTGTTCATATTTCAAACACATTATAGGTTGTTATAAGATATAGCTAATGATGAAATAAATATATTTCATAAAAAGATCTGACATACAAATACAGTGGGATCCAAATGTCTAAGACATTTACACTTTGATGTCGATTCTACATCACTGCTTTTGAATCAAAATTGAAGAAAGAAAAAGAAAAAAAACTTATTTGGTAATATCGTTTAATCAATGTTACAATGTGATGTTGATTCTAAGTCACCTTCATGTTGAAACTAAATTAATATTTTAGTTAAACTTCAATGGTCCCTCAACAAATTCCTGACCATTTCAAAGCTCGGGGAAAACCTTTTAAAATATAAATGACACCTTTCCAGCAGCTGAGTAAATGCTTTTTATTTTACAGTTTAACACAATCAATGACAATAAAAATAAAAAAAGACAAAAAGGACAACAACCTTTAAAAGATAACATTTGGCCTACTTTAAGAAATCTGATGTCATTATAACTATAAGCTATCCCACAGTTCAAGTTTTTAAAATCTGACTAGCACCAGCCTATTTTCCTTTGGGTTCTCTGAAATCTTAAAGGGGTCATATAATGCCATTTTTGTACAAGTTAATATGATTCTTTAGTATCTAAATGAAAACTTTGTAATATACTTTAATAATACTTTAATCATACGTGGGGTGACCAAGCATTTTCTGTCTATGCTCCTAAGCTCTGAAATTCTCTCCCGGCCAATATCAGGGAAGCAAATTACTTTTAAATCTCTTCTTAAAACATTTTTATTTTAGGATTGCTTTTACATGAACTTGATTTTATGCGTTTATTTTCTTGTACTTACATTGTGTTTATTCATTTGCTGTTATGCTTGTCTGTAAAGTGCTTTGAGAAACCTGCTTTTAAAGGCGCTATAAAGAATAAATATATTATTATTATTATTATTATTATTATTATTATTATTATTATTATTATTATTATTATTATTATAAAAATTTCTCATTAGTATTGTATGAAACACTGGTCAAAAACAGCTCTGTTTTCAGCAAGCCATTCCAGTGCATGCGACTTTAAATGATAATGAGCTTTGCTCACCCCGCACCCCTCTGTTCTGTGGGGCATTTTGACACAACATGTGTGTTGCTTTGACAACAGTTGAGGGGAAAGAATGGCAACAGGAGTCTCTGAGGACACATCTGTGCAACTTTATCAATTTGAACCGGAGTCGGACCCGGAACAAGATAACAGCACCAACCAAATTCAACAATTAAGGCTCGAACAGGACGTTTCTGAATGGTTGGTTAACACATTGTCACATTGCCAGTGCATCTTTAGTGGTTCGGATTTAGGAACAACAAAATTACTGCTGTGTTCATTATTACACCCATAAACAACACAACAATTATTTATGCCATTCTGCTTCAGCGTTTCAGCAATGGCGAACTGACTATGATTATAGCTCGCTCAGGGCGGGTCTTTGTTGAGCTGCTGTTAGTTAGTGATCGTGGGAGGGGCAGCCGACTGTGTAACGCCACATGCTCGAACAGCTTGATTTGAGAAAGGAGAAAACATATGAAGATTTTAAAAGAAAAAGGAGATTTAAAAAAAAAAATGCGGAACAAAGATGCGGAGCTAGTTGATAGATTAAACTTTCAGCGTATCTGGTCGGCAAAACTCAGAACACATCTTCCCTTTTTAAGAATGACTTCAGTGCCGTTCTTTGTTCTTTTTCTCAGAGAAAAGTTTAACTCCAAGTCTTCCAGAGTCGCGGTCAAAGCTGATTCGAAAGACCGCCGTTCGCCAGTTTCTGTGTTTACTAGTAGCATGCAAGCGCAACTCTGCCATGACTTTGTTAAGCCCCACCCACTGACTCTATACACGATGTGATTGGCCTGACCAGAGTTTGGTTTTTTTGCAGCTCAAAACTGTATTGAGAGTTGCTAGACTAGATTAGATTTGCTGTCTCTAAGGCGTCTAGATTTCTACGCTAGCCTTTTCTATAAATCTCAATTATTTTTCCATGAAACTACAAAGCATTTAAGTGAAAGTTTATCTTGAAGAATAAAAGAGTAGTTTTTTTTCTTTCAATGATTTTTTTTTTTTAAAGCTGCAGAGTCACCTTATTTAAGACTATTCCACACATACCGTATTTTCCGGACTATAAGTCACACTTTTTTCCATAGTTTGGCTGGTCCTGCAACTTATAGTCAGGTGCGACTTATATGTAAGGGATAATCCACGGCTAGCCATGCATTAAAGGATTTTAATGCACGGCGTAGAGGCGAAGAACCGCCCGACGCGAAGCGGAGGTTGTTTTCTATGGTTGTTTCCTACGTCTCGTTATTTCTAGCACACCGTCGCTTTAAATAAAGTAGAGCCATCAAAATGTTTTTATATGAACAAATTACCACATTTATTTAAATTAATTATTAAAAGAGAGAGACAGAGAACTGAAAGAGAAAGAGAGAGAGAGAGAGAGAGAGAGAGAGAGAGAGAGAGAGAGAGAGAGAGAGAGATGCGTTCGCAATCTCTTCTTTATGTCAGTCTGAAGATCCCCTTGTTGCTTGAGCATATCGAACATAACTTAATAATTATTTAATGGATTCTACGTCCAGACCAGACACAAACAAACAAAGGAGATAGCCGTGCAAATCTGATGTCAAACTAAGGAGGTAACCGTTCGCACTACAACGTCACAAGCCAAAATCTCCCATTTCACTGTCTACATGACAACACTGCAACCTAACCCTGAAGTTTCTAAAAATGTAAACCTCAAAAAACTTGGTTTCAGTGACTGGATACTGCGTTCACATGTGGACGAAATAATGGCCAAACCGCTAAGAAAAAGCTGCGGTTTTGAAAATACCGGTGTTCGTGTGGACAGGGCACTTGGATCTTAAAAAACATGCAATCAAAACAAAAAACACAGACATAATAAGATAGATGCAGTGTTGGGAGTAACGCATTACAAAAGTAATACATTACAGTAACTTATTACATTTTGCTGTAACGTAGTAGTGTAAGGCATTACTAATCAATTTTCAGTAATATTTTACTCGGTACATTTCCAGTAACGCTTGCGTTACCCCCCCCCCCCCCCCAAATACAATAAAACGAAAAAGGAAAAGGAAAAAAAGACGCCATGCATTAACGCATGAAAAATGCAAGTTATTATCTGTTCGTGGCGTTCAATAGCCGCGTGTGGTGTCCAGGTTAGTAATTAAATACTAAATGACAGCTTCTGATATATTTTTGTATAGCGATTTACTTCATTTTCCTTCAATTCAGTACTTCAATTCATCTCCCTCTTGCTGGTTTACATTTGGATATTGTGTGATATAGTCCAGTGAAGGCCTACGCGTTTATTGCAGATTTTACAGAAGTGCCGCAGGCATGATTTCAGCCTCTGTGCTCGCGCTGGCCAGTGGAAAAGTCAAAAGCTAAACACCCAGTGATTTACTGGGGCGGCAGTGGCTCAGTGGTTCATGTAGGTTGTCTGCAAACCAGAAGGTTGGTGGTTCAATCCCCGGTTCCACTTGACCAAGTGTCGAGGTGTCCATGAGCAAGACACCTAACCCCAGCTGCTCCCGACGAGCTGGATGGCGCCTTACATGGCTGACATCGCCGTCGGTGTATGAATGGGTGAATGTGAGGCAAAAATGTAAAGCGCTTTGGATAAAAGCGCTATATAAATGCAGTCCATTATAAATGCAGTCCATCAAGAAGTCCTTGCTGCAGCCTGTAGCACGATGACGTACTGGATCAGATCCAACACGTACTGGACGCGCATGCGCGGTGGTTTCATTCACAATTCGATAACGTCATATCCGCATGCGCAGAAGAGTTTTGGGGACATCATTGAATGCACAGGAGAGTTTGCTGGATAGATAAATACTCAAACCGCTCGCTCAAAAATAATGATTAATAACATGCTCACGCCATCAGGACACACGTTTGGCATTGTCCCTTGAATGTGTCGGCTACTGGTATTTTAAAGTTCTTTACAGATCGTGTTGCATTGAGGATTAAAATTACAGACAATTACTTGACTAATTTTTCCTTCCACTCAACAGCAAGTATGATCAGAATATATAACATTTTTTTTTTTTGTATTGCATGCACAGCGAAACTAGGATAATTTAAGCATCACATTTATGAAAAGATTTATTAATCAATAATTACTTAATACTATTTATCAGTTCTACAACTACACAGTTTAGAACATCATCTATATACAATAATGATCATACATTATGACTAGCGCATACGCATTATAAATTAACTCAGAGATCTGTATGAATGACATCGCCATAACGATCCACCATCCAGTACGTATTGGATCTGGTCCAGCAACGTCATCGTGCTACAGGCTGCAGCGAGGGGTGTCTCGGAAAAGTGGCTAAAGAAGGTTTAAAGGCTCTGTTGTTTCAAAGAATAGCACAACGACAAGCACGTCGAAGGACGGACGAGAGACGAGGCGCGCGCTGCTGAGCCAAACTATAGGCCTAATGCCTATAAACAACACTTAGGTGAAGATGACAGAATAAGACTACTGCACACCGTGACACCGTCGTTTAGATTTTTTTTATAGTAATAAAGTAATTTAGTTCAGTTAGAGAACATGCCGTTCAAATAAAAACGGAAGGTGTCTGCTGCATGAGCCGAACATGTGATCTTGAGCTGACAGATGATCGCCGAAGATTTGGTTTCAAAGTGAAATGTAAAAGCGCCTATTAAAGGGGGTTTGTCATTGTGTTGTGTATTTCATTAAGAATAATAGGCTAATTTTAAACCAAAACTAAAATCTGCTCGTCCGCACAGAGCGCGCATTTACTAACGAGCTGTCATTCACTGTGCGCGCGCACTGGCGCGTTTTCAGTTCATATGGAAAGTTAACTTTTATAAGAATTCATTGAAAGCACTCGCTTTGCATCCGCTCCCGTTATTAATGCCCAAGCGGCAGTGCACAGTGTTCCTTTCGGTTAAATAGAATAGTGATGTAAAAGCCCAGATACCGGTGATGTCATCACACTTTGATTAACCGGTGGGAAAATGTCCCCACCGTACTCATCCCTACTGTACATTCGCGAGATGGATGCGCATTGCTTAGTTTATCAGAGATAAGGACATAACGTAGGCTCGTCAAATGCAAATGCTGTCAAATACAACCTTTTTCTAAAACCGAAATAACTATCTCGCAACTATGTCGCAACAATAAGAAAAGAACAAATTCGCATATTGTCATAACTTAAAAGTTTACACAGTTCTGTTGTGTCTATGAACAGAAGCTATTTCCCAGATATTGCCAGATAATCACTTTACCTCTAAAATAATAGCCTACTCATAACAGAGTTAGATCGTCATGATTTCTTGCATTGTCTTGAGCATTCACTTTTTTGCCAATTCTCTATTGTTAGCCTGGATGGCCCATGTCATTATTCTTCATCATATCGCCTTCTACTGGATATAAAATGCTCTCTGCCTACATTTTAGAATGTTAAGAGCTACTTCTGAAGTTATTTTGGTGAAAGTAACTCAAAAGTAATACAGGAGTAATGTAACGCATTACAATTCTGAGACAGTAATATTGTAATGTAATGAATTACTTTTAAAAAGCAGTAATAAGTAATCTATAATATATTACAGTTTGGAAGTAACTTGCACAACACTGGATAGATGTACCATTGTTTTGCTCATTGGGTTCAGGTCAAAATGCCGAGCTCAGATCCCTCTACTTGGACAGCATGCCATATATATACTACTTTACTGATTTATGCTGTAGCTACTACTTAACCAACGGATTTGCAATCTGATCATTTGTAGGAGTGAACCTGTGAAGTGTCCTCAGACTTTTGGTCCCAACTGTACATGCTTAAACTTTGAGTTGATTAGACTGCCATTTTGCAATTTGTTTTAAAGGAACTGAGCTGGGAGCACCAACAAGTGTACTTGAGTCCTCTGTTCTGGTCAATCTAGCTGATGTCAATTCTACTAATGTTGTAAGCACCCCAGCTAGCACCACAACCAGCACCACAGCTAGCACCACAACCAGCACCACAGCTAGCACCACAACCAGCACCACAGCTAGCACCACAACCAGCGCCACAGCTAGCACCACAGATAGCACCACAACCAGCGCCACAGCTAGCACCACAGATAGCACCACAACCAGCGCCACAGCTAGCACCACAGCTAGCACAACAGCTAAGACCACAACTAGAACCACCGCTAGTACTGCAGCTAAATCAAATGCCAGCATCACAATCATCAGCCTTTTGAGTCCTGGTAAATACATTTCTCAAACGTTTTCCAATGATATGTTAAATCACAATTTATTCAACAATAATATTATATTGTTTTCACAGTGCACACAGTTCAAATAACTCTCTTTTTCTTATGACTTACAGCTGCAATTTGCCTTCTCAGTATCTTCTTGCATCTGATTTGATGAGACCCGAGAGAGACCTGAGGACTAATGCTTTAGAGTAATATCTGCCATTCAAAATCAATCTCCTAGTGCTCCATTCGAGATTTCTACAGACCTGTGTGATAAGTTTTATCAGTTTTTTTTTAACACATTTTATTTTTTGTGCTAAGGTAACATAGTTCTTCTCCAAGAAAGGCCTCCTTGACAAAGGCTTCTTTCTCTTTTTTAAAGGGGTACTTCAGCGCTGGGAAGATAAATGTGTAATGTAGTAATTTATGTAGTAGAAATGTGAAATTAATTTTGCCTTCTAGACTGAGAAAATAAAATGTATTTTTGTCTGATGTGGATGAAAGACAACAACTCATGCACTTGCTTCACTGCCCAACGAGGCCACTCCCAAAGCCACCGCTACTGGTTATCACTTGCCCACCAAGACACCACTAGGGATGGGCGATACCACTTATTTTGTTACAGAATAGAACATGATCAATATCAACATTAAAAGGAACACTCCACTGTTTTTAGAAATAGGGCTTATTCAACTTCTTTCCTATGTGGGCAAATGTATTTTTTGTCTCAGTGCATGCATTGTTTTATTTGGCTGGGTCGCCGCTAGCTTAGCTTAGCATAATAAATTAAATCCTATGTTGCCAACTAGAGTAAAAGTGATTTAAAAAAAAAAAAACACCTAATTACTTCTTGTGGCCTGCGTATTCACAACAAGTACAAATAGCGATGCAGATTATGACTAGGCGATTTCCTAGGCAGATATTGACGAAGCACTTGAAGATATTGGCATTACTGAGGCTCTCAGCCTCACGTCCTCTGGCTGTTGAGCGATGTGGTTCAGATACAATAAGAGTTTCTATTTATTAAACAAATTTCCTTCATTGTATCAACTCAAAATCTTTATTTCAATAAACTAAAATTTTTAAGGCAACCAGGTTACTTACTTTAAGTTAAGCCAACAAAACATTTTTACAGTGTAGGAAAATAGTCCTATACTACAATAATATTCAGCAACATTATTCGTATTGTGTGCATGAAATGCTATTTTTAAATAAACTAAAATTACTGGTTAAAAAAAGCACCTTAGTATTGATATTTTTATTTGAGTATTGATGCTTTTCGAAGCTCACATCAGTATCGATATTAATACTTCATATTGATACACCCATCACTAGACACCGCCCCCACCGTCGTTTTGATATTTTTAGTAATAAAAATAATTTAGTTCAGTTAGAGAATAGACACTACAAATTAAAAACTGAACGTGTCTGTTCAATAAAGTGTGAGTGAGCCGAACGAAAGTCACTGCACAAACGTCGCAGGAGTCCGATTTCATTCATCACGAGAGCGAAGAGCTGAGCAGAGCTACGGTCAGTGCGTCAGTCATTCATGCCGCTTGTTCAGTCTGGCATGTTTTCAGATCATGCCTATGGAAACTTAACTAAAATGGGAATTAATAAAAAAAAAAAAAAAAAAAAAAGTTGAATTCCTTTTTTCAGGAATTTTTTTCAGAAATAATATGCATAATTCTCTCGTCTCAGGGGGATACGAGGGGTACGATAATATCGTACGATAAAGTACGATCATTTGAATATACTACTGGGTTTCTACTGATACAAAGCTTAATGCTAATCGCTGAAGTAACCCTTTAACCAGTGTCACCTTCACAGCTCTTTAATACTGTTTCTATCATGAAGTCTTTCTACCCTTCTAATCTTCTGCCTTTTCACATTTTTAAAGAGGCTTTTCCAGCTTTGAACCCATTATTAATAGTTCTCTAGTGGTGCCTACCACTTTTAAAATAGCATCATATTGATCAGCATGTCATTAATTACAGACTCATTTCCAAACTATCTTCATTTTTAAAAGTCTTGGAAAAAGATGTTTATTCTCAGATTTCTTCAAAATTGAATACTTTTAGCATTTTTGATAAATTTCATACCAGTTTCAGGGAACTGCACAGCACTGAGTCTGCTTTGTTGACTGTTCCCAATTATATTTTACTCACTCTTGACTCAGGCTTTTGCTGTATTTTAAGCTTGATTAAAGTGCAACATTTGACACAGTAGATCATTATAGTTCCAGGGGCCTGTAGAGTTGTGTGCCTCTTAACTCAACAAAAGATAGTTTTCTCAGTAAGTGCTTTTCATCCTTTGCTCAAATCTCTTATGGTGTTTCCCATGGTTTCATTTTGGGTCCTCTTTTCTTTATATATTATAACTATTGGGACCCACTTTATATTAGGTGGCCTTAACTACTATGTACTAACATTGTAATTAATCATTTAATACAATGCATTTATTGTGTACATGTGTGTTTTTACAAAATGTACATAAATTTTAAAAAAAATACCTGCATGTAATTACGTCTGTGATTAATTTCTGTAGTTACATTTGTAATTACACAGTTGGCACTTCCCTTACACCTAACCCTACCCTTAAACTGACCCACACCACCACACCTGTCCCTAACTATACCCGTATCCACCTCAATATCAGCAAAGGTGTTTTGCAATACAATTTGAACACAGTAAGTACATTGTACATATTTTTGGATGTAAGTGCATAGTACTTAAGGCCACTTAATATAAAGTGGGGCAGACTATTGTAATTGGCTCAATCTGGGTTTGCCTAAAACAGCCAAAAGTTGTTTGCAGTTGGTAAAAAAACGCACCGTATAACTGACTGGCACTAAAAATAATAATAATAATAATAATAATAATTGCACATCACACCTGTGCTCTTTTTTCTTCACTGTTTATCAATGCTTTTAATTTTCTAAAGCTTTTAATGGGCTTGCTCCTATTTGTGATATTCTCACCCTGTACACTGCTTCTAGATCCCTTTGATCATCCAGTCATTACGACTCTCAGTTCCTCCTAAATGTTTTAAGGCTAAAGGTGACCAGACTTTCTCGTGGATGCTCTTATGCACTGGAATAGTTCTCCCTGTCACATTAGATCTTTCACTTCTGTTTCTGTTTAAATCCTACTTGAAGACATAGTTGTATTCTTTATGTTTTAATTGAGGCTGTGCATTTGTCATATATCCTTTTTGGGGGGATTTGTTTTTATTTTTAGTTCATTTATATTTCTGTGTTTGTATAGCGAGGCAAACTAAACAAACAAATTACACATAGTACACTACAATATTTTTCCCCCAAAGTTAGTTCATTGAAGGCAGTTATCATCACGATGATTCATTTTAAGTGTTCGTTTTTTAAATAAGTTTTGTTTTAGTTATTTGATGCTATAAAAACGGGTGTGTGACTTTATAATTGACAGCTGAGATCTACGGCTTCTCTGAGTAAAGTTGTCACTGAGGCACTAACATACTTTTTTCGGGATTTTTGGGGCCAGATTGGAGCTTTAGCTTTAATTTCTACATTGAACTGTTTATTTCACACCAACATAATTAATTGTTCTGCATCTGTGAGAGTATGGGCGGGCTTTTGATAGCTCGGCTGTACTTCCTGGTCTCTACTGCACAGACTCCGGTCCCGAAATCACTACAGCGCAGACTCTGGTCCCAAAACGCCAGCGCCGTGCGGGGGCATCTGAATGCTTCAACTCTGGCCAGCAGAAACGGATGAAGTCACGTCAACCTTTTTTTTTTACGGCTTATGGTTTCAACATATGTTGTTTTAAATATGCTTTATAAACTAAAGTAAACTAAACTAAACTGAATGTGGAAATGTGGATATGTAGTAAAGTTAGCATATTTTCCAAACATACTTTTTTACCATTAATTATACCATTATTTCCTTATACTTATTTACATTGTCTTCTTTCTTTATCTGATTCTATCTATAAGATTATTCACAAACATATTAAAAACCCATGTGTTATATACATGATGTTAGGTGTGGGACACGTATAAAAAGCCTATATTGTGGTGTTTTTAATGAACTTAAACATTAAAGTTAAATAACAAATATTATAGATACAATTAAAATAGAAATTTTTGAACAAAAACATTTTGAAGGTCAATTTGTACAATACTAATATCTATAAATAAAAAATATTTGAAATTGTAATGTTTATTGTGATGTCTTTAAAAAAAATGTGCATCATATTTTCTGTCATATAATGTAAGGGTGGTTACACTACTGTGGTTCAGGCTCCAGGATTGAATAACTAAAGAAGCTTTATCAGCATGATGGTATAAAACTGTACATTTCTTCTCTATTAATGATGAAAATTAGCAGAGAGCTTATATTAGAAAAATAAGTGTGAGAGCATTGCTGGAAGGTACTATATTGCATTGCTACTGGTAGCACTTCAATATTAACACTGAATCAATGCCAAACACTTTAGAATTTAAAGGGTTTAATAACAGTATTTGATTATGCCCAGTAGCTATATACATTTCAGCAATCAAAAATGTAATAAAACTTCAAAACTGGTCAAAAAACAACAACATTTGTACCATGTAATATACAAACACAAATATTAGTTAACTGTAATAAATTAGAAGTAGACATTACACCTATTAAGACTTCCGGTAGCCTACAGCAGAAAAGTAAAAAAAAAAGATAAGATTTTGGTGTCATAAAATAATAACTCCAAACAGCTGTAAAGTGTTTTCATCACTGTTTGTAAACTACATTGGCACAATCATAAGAGAAAAAACAGTCAAAAGTTCTTGGCAAGTAATCCAAAGTTTCTCGAGTGGACACTACTTTTCTCCTCACCTCATGCTCCGTACAGCACTAGAATCCAGATTTGGTCATCTGAAAAGGTGTGTATCTCAATTTAAATTTAATCTCAATTTAAAATTGAACATTGGTCAGGGGAGTCTGCTCTGTATTTTCTACTGCACAAGAGGTATGATAAACGAGCATTATTCATGACTCTGTATTGGATAGTCCTTCAACCAATCAGACCACAACAGACAACGACCCATCACTTCTCTGTCTGTCATCGTGTTAAACCTGCCAATAGCGCGCCAGGTGGATAAGCCAGTCTGTGATTGGTTCCTGCAAAAGTGTCACAGAAGCAGTTGAAATTAATGTACAGGTTTCCAGACTGGAGTTGCTCTGCAAAATCAAATCGCCGGCAGATCAGACTGGTTTTTACCCAGTTTATATCTGGATCAGGGTGATAATACAATTTCAACAGTATGAAGCTGCAGACTCGGAGCCTGCATCCACAGTCCCGCATGGTGTGTGGGCAATTGAAAGAAAATTACTGATGGACAAAATACAATTACATATTAAACTATCCTCTGAAAACTATTATGTGATATATTGCTACAATGTTTTTTTTTTTTTGTTTTTTTTTTCAATGGTTCTGTCAGGTTCACATGCTAATGGTCCAATTAACATATTATACGCAATGCTAACATTACAAAACCATATTTTTTTATATCTGGAATGCAAAGCATAACTCACACAAGAATAGACACAACACCAATAATAAACAAGTCTGTACTTTAACTATCACCTAAACATCATATTGCGGTAAACAGGACAAAGCAAAGAAAAAAGGAAGAAAGAATTGTGTTAGTGACTTTACTTTGCATCTTCAATTGCATAAGGCAAAATAATAACTGTACTGTAAATAATACAGTTTACAGTTAGTAATACAATTTTTGAATTGTACAGATTTGTTTATTATTGGTGTTTTGTCTATTCTTGTTTGAGTTTAGCTTTGCATTCCAGAACAGGTTTTTTAATGGTAGCAATGTATGTTAATTAGACCATTAGCATAGGTTGACCTGAAAGAAACATTGGAATTGGAATTTTAAAAAAAAAATTGTAGCAATATAATATCACATAACATTTTTCAAAGGATAGTTCAATCTGTAATTGTATATCTCCCATAAGTCATTTTCTTTTATTTAAAAAACAAAAACAAAAACAAAACTACTGGGTACTTTGTTAGTCAGAGAAAACAATGACATTTTTAGGGAATGCAAAGATGTTTGCAAAATTGTTAATTTGTGTAGATTTATTTGGAAAACTTTAAATGAAACAACACCATAATAATACATCTTATTTGGATAAGGGTGTTGTACAATCTTCAGAACGGCAGAAGGCGCTGTTTCTTAAAAACGAGGGGTCTGAGAATGCGGGACTCTGAGTGCGGGACTGTAGATGCAGGCTCCGAGTCTGCAGCTTCATACTACTCTCCAATTTTGCTTGTAAAAACTGGCACAAAAGAATGAGGGACTACCCAATTCTGGATAGCAAAACATGGAATTTCAAAATACAGATAATTCTAATCCAGATTAAACTTTTTGACCAACTGGGCCCAGGATAACATCATTTTAAACCCTGCTTTTAAGCCGGGGTAAAGGAAAAAAAATCACATTTGTAATTCGCTAGATGCTCAGCAACAGACAACCAGTCATGCGCCTCATATTTACATGCTTTGGAATGTCATGGAAACAATGCACACAGTGCAATTGTGCATTGTATAAACAGTAGTTTCAGGAGGAAAAATATAGTGACAGAAAACTTAACAACTGGAGTGAAGAGCAGACCATTTAATTCTTACCTTTATAGTAAAACTTTATAATTTATAAAACTTAACAGTAAAGTAAGATTAACCCGGTTTACAATTACCCAGGGTTAACAATTTCAATCAATAGTCTTTCAAAAGCCTCATATCTTTGCATATAAGCCTATGCTTTGAGGTTCATGTGTAAGCAAATAAATAATCAACAGCATATTTAGTACAACAAACAAAAGCATAATCTTCAAGAAGGAAATAAAATAAATACTGTATTTCCTCAAATAAAAGCCTGTAGTCAATTAAACGCCGGGCCTCTGTTAGTGGCCGTGGGCATGGTCAGCATGAACAAATAAAGGCCGGTCTCAAATAAAGGCCAGGGGAAAAGGTGTGTATAATCTCCTAAATGCCGTTAATTTAATGTGCATTCAAGTTCATCGTAATGTTCAGTAGGGTTGAGCCATACCGACATCACGATGGAGCGAAACCATCCTGATGCCACGCGCACCGATGCGACGTCTGTGAAAATGCTGTGTCAGGCAGGCTACAAATATTGATCTTCACAATGCGCGCGCCTTAATCAGCTCCCTAGTTCAGTAGTCAGGGCACTGATCAGGGAGTCAGTCCACTGACTTACTGGTATGTCCTGATCAGTGCCCTGACTACTGAACTAGGGAGCTGATTAAGACGCACCTCATATTAGCCTCTCGTCTCTTTTATGTCTTAAAGTGGTCACACACAAGCCTCGAAGCTCAGTTCCACGCAGCGCCGCGTCTCACACCTTGTTTATACTGTACTTTCGCCTGTCTCCACGGCGCGAGCCTCCGCTGACTGCACACGCTCCTCCCCAAACGGACGAGCCGTTTATACTTGACGTGCTCGCCCTTGTCCTATTCTTTGAAACGGCGGAGGGCAACTCGGAGTAATTGTTCTATAAACCAACAGGAAAAAGCATTGAGAAGAAGTGGGCTAATGTACACAGGTGGTGATATTTATTTTAGTACATTTCACCAAAAACCACACCACAAAAGAATCGTGTAAAACTCAGTAAACCTTGGCTTGATATTATTAGCCTACTTGTGACATGAGAACAAAATATGCACTAAATTAACGATCTCTTAAATAATTCCTAATTTCACTAAATTTTAATGTCGTGATTTATTTATTTATTTGATTAAACATCTTTATTTAAAATGGCTTATTTCTGCTTTTGTAGGCTCATTTTGTAAATATAAGCACCTCATTTGTATGTGCAAACTGGGGGCTGGTGTGATGAGACGTCATGCTCGGCTAGATTCGCTGAGAACTCGTCCATCTTCGGATGCGGAGCTGTGCGCGGAGTTACAAAAATATGGTGATATTTTTGCAAATGTTTCTTAAATAAATCAATGATATTTGTCCACTGGAACGATCACTTTAAATTGAAAACGGTTTACTTAAAGCAGTTATATTTCAAACAGATGGAATTAGAAATACAGGCCTGCCCCTAATAACAGCCTGCTTCAAATAAAAGCCGGTTCCCATCGGCAGTTCAGGTAAATAAAGGCACCGGTCTTTATTTGAGGAATTACGGTAAATCAATAAATAATATAAAATGAAGCATTTACTTCATTTTTAACTTTTAACATTTAATTCAATTTTAATTCATCTTAAAAGGAAAGAGACTCATAACTTCATACAGTTCACCAAGGTACAATTTAATCTTGATCAAAATGATCTGGATTAAAAAAAAAAAAAACATGTTTTGCTCTCCAGGATCACCTGATCCATCTTACTTTTATGCCAGTTTTTTTTTTCTTAAAGGAACATATGATTGGATCACTGTGATTTTCAGGATTACCAAATCCTGTTTACCAGAGCCTTAAATAGAAACAACAGTGTACCTTACTGGCTTAGCAAAGAACAACAGGTAGGCAAATACCTGTGGCCACAAACAGCCATTGTTTTTTTTTAACATTCTTTATTTTGTTATAATGTTAAGTAACGAAACAAAGCAAGATTTTTTTTTCCTTACCCAGTTCATTTTGTACTACTCTTTCAGTTTCTCGTTTCAAAAGCAACTCATAGCTGTCACCATCCTGGTTTGTGGCTGAGAAATGTTTGCATTTTCTTGTACTAGGTATGTCTTGAACTGTCTTCATTACATCCACTGGGGATCTATCATCCTCCTCAGTTACTGTAGTGAAGTCCAGCACAAAGGTTTCCTCTGCAGAAGAATTTTGCTCCCATTCTTCTGAAGTCCTAGCCTGGATGCCAGCCGAACTCAGCCCCGTCCACAACATTTGAGCTCAGCAGTTCGGTCTCGACTTGATCCTTAGGAGTAATTGTGCCTGAACAGAAACTGTTTGGAACAATCAAATTATCAGGGTGGGCTTTAGACGAGGATGGAGAGATGATAAACAGTAACGTAATCATCCACGTCATCAAAGACACTTCGTATATGCATTCACCTTCGCTATTTCTCTCTGAAATTTGGTCAGAATCATGTTGGTAAGTACTTTGTTTATCCTTAAATTCTTTTTTTTTTTACAACACCGGCTAAGATCGTCTATTCCAGCTCGCGTGCAGACAGGGTTGGCAAGTTTTTACAACAAAACCCGCCAACTACAGCACAAAACAAGTCCAAATGCCCAATAGCTTTTTAGGGGAATTCTCCGGAAAAAAATGGCGTTTGTGGGGTAAATGTGTGTTATATTGGCAAGGTTGCCTGCTAAAATTTGTAAACCTGGATCTACATATCACATGATTGAGGTCGCTTTAACCCGCGGTTAGGACATGGAAAACAACAGCAGGAAAAAATTCAGATTTGGCAACACATTTGCCAGTGCAGTTGAGCTCTGTTGACATTTGACAACTAACCTTATGCGTCGCTCCATTGCTCTGATTGGCTGTAGTTCTATCCAATTGATGTCTTTCCTGGTTTGTTTGAAACATGCCCCATAATCACAGCCCAATGGAGCAGTTTCAGACTCACATTCTGACTAGAATTGAGTATGACCACATCAGGCTACTAAAGTCCTACTCTCTGTCATTTTGGCCATCTGCTTCTATGCCTTCAATGCCATGCAGAGCCTCTGATTTTTCTCCTCCTGTGATATTAAAGACCCTATCAGTGAAATCACCTTTCTTATATGGCTTGTTACCTATTTGGGGGTTCTTGGCTTCAGTTAGGCCTTTCTGGCCCTAAGGTTTTTCCATCGCAACATAACTTGTTTTATAGTCCTCTTTTGGCCAAAACCCATTGCATTGACATGATTGGTTATATCCTCCTAAATGTTGTGTTTTCCTCTTTGGGTCACTTCTCCCCCCTTTGCAGAGCTGAAACCTCCTTGTGGCAAGCAGCAGGGCCAACATTTTATTATGTGTACATGCGGGCATACATCCGTGAGGGGCTGCTTACAGTTTACTACCGGTTTTACAAAACTTTCGTTTTGTTTATTTATTTTGAATTAAAGTTTGTTGAATGTTCGCCGATTCCCGCCTCCTTCCTTCCCATCTAAGAACCCTATTACACTGGTGCGGAAACCCTGGAGGAAGGAGGGACATGCTGTCGAAGAGCCCTCGCTGCTGAGAAGGTCGCGCGGATGGATGAAGACCGCGAGGGCTGTGCGAGGCGGTGGTGCTGGAGTGAAGAAGGTGGGACAGAGAGCTCGCTGCCGTGCCCCTGGGTCGAGGTGGGGTGGCAGCCGTCCGAGAGGGGGCGAAGGAGTCGCCGCATTTGCCGTGAGCCGGAGCCTGCTGCCGTCCGCCGGTTAGGGGAGGAGCAGATAGCAAGGGGTTGGAGGAGGATTGAGCCGTCTACCAAGCATCCAGTGCCATCGCATAGCACCGCGAGGAAGAGCCTCTTGGCTGGCGGAGGGCCGAACGGCAGTGTGTCAGGGAACAGGACCAGATTTTTTTTTTCTCTCTCTCCCCTCTCTCGATCTGTCGCTCCTTGTGCTCCTGGCTCCATTTCTCTCGCCTCTCTGTCCTTACCCCCAGGTGCTGCGGCCACCGTATTTCCCGGGGGGGGGGGGGGGGGGGGGGGGTAGAGCGCAGTCTCGGGAGTGCCCCCCGGCCTGCGAGGGGCAATGGGGGTATGTGGTAAGCAGCGGGGCAAGGGACTGTAAGAGCGGGCCAGTGACGAGTGCTAATGAGTGCCAGCTGCGCGCCACACCAATCTCGTCTCTCGGCCAAGTGACGGGAGCATAAAAGGAGAGGGAAGGCAGTGGAAGATGACAGAGGACCAGGCCTGGATTTTATGTTATGTTTTGTTTACGTTTTGTTGTGTGTGAGCGGGCAGTTGTCTGTGAGGGGCTGTCCGCGGTAAACTTTCGTTAAGTTTATTTATTTTGAATTAAAGTTTGTTGAATGTTCACCGGTTCCCGTCTCCTTCCTTCCCATCTAACCCTATTGGGAACCCTATTACACTACTACTACTGAGGCAAAATTAGCCCGAACACCCTCCATTATTCATCGTTACCGTAAGAGAAGGTACTGTCAAAGGGTGCATGCTGAGTGTGCCAAACCACTTGAGCAATAGACATCAGAAGAACGGTATGCACGTTTTTACTTTTGGAGAGATGACATTAAGTACATTGCAGATCTTGTCAGGCCAGAATTCTCAACACCAAACCCAAAGGAATGATGCTTTATCTGTGAAGGAACAATGCTTAATCGTTCTGCACTTTTACACAAGTGGGACTTTCTACCAAATAATTGGTGACAATATGGGAGTGAGAAAAGCAACCGTGAGTATTGTGGGTAAGGCTGTGTCAGTAGCACTGGGCAGTCTGATCAATCAATTTGTTTCCTTTCCTAAGGATGACTAGTCAGCTCAGACTAATCACAAGTTTTTTTTTCAAATGGGGAACATGCCTAGCACTGTTGGTGCTATTGAATGTACATCTTGTGCATATCCAAGCACCTTGTGAAAGAGAGTGGGAGTATGTAAATCGAAAGGGGAGGCACAGCATCAACATCCAACTTGTGGGCAAAGCCAAACTAATAATAACCAACTGTGATGTGTAATGGCCAGGGTCTGTTCATGATGCACATATTCTAAGAGAGAGTGCATTATACAGAGAGCTTCAATCCCACTGACCAAATGGCATAGTATGACCCCTAATATAGCTAATTAGCTTTTCCAGTTGCAAACACACCTGAGCAGGCACGCTTCCACTCCTCACATTGCAAAAAAAGATGTGCCATTGAATGCTTAAATGGAGTCCCGAGGAGACAGTTTGCGTGCAACTACTTGAGAGTACAACCCATGCAACACAATCCTTGCCTGTATTGTTTTGCATAACATCACCACCAAGTGGCATGTCCCTCTTAATGACAATTTTGATGGAACTGAGCTTGATGTAGAACCAGAACATCCACCAATGTTCTTACCTAATGAAGGACACACTGGACATGCAATTAGAGAAATTACTTTTAACTAAACTACTGAATGACTGGGTATATTTATTGTTGTCATTGCTATTAATATACGGTGGAATTATTGAGCTGTGAGCAACAGTGACATTTAATTGAAAGTTAATAGCATTTTTTTTTCCCATTTACACAAGGATGGATCTGTACATTGAGAGAGTTTATAATGATGCCCAGTTTATCAATGCAATGATAACAAAGCTTTATAAATTTCATGTAAATAACTTTTCTCAAGTTTTCTCTGACTTCTTGGTCCTCCATTGTGACAGCTGATTTACATGTCTTTCCGTAAATAGATACATCACAAGGATTCAAAGTTCAAATAAAACCATTATAAATAATCAAACAAAATGTGGTTGTATTTCTGCCTTAGCCGTACCTCTTTTTTGGAGTTGGAAACAGTGTTTTGTTACCATGGCCACAGACTTTGTAGTCAGTGATTTGTAGTCGATGAGCACAAGATCATGCAGGTGTGTATCTCAGCAGAACACTAGTGGGTGTTTCCCAATCACTGGGGTGTTTTCAAACCACAATTGACATTTTTATCGCTTTCCCTGATTTGCTCTAATCCACTGGGGCTTGGTTTAGGGATGGGCCTTCATGAGTTTAGCAAGTCTGTTGAAAAATGGTTCAAAAACATCTATTGTAGTTTGAAATTGGCCACTGATTGGTAAACTGTTTAGCATGTGTACTTCTCAGTAGTTTAACTGATGCTATTTCATTAGAGAAAACACAGGTGCATCCTATACAGTCTAGTGTGTTGAACCACCTGACATACATGACTTCTCTTGTGCAATTTCAAACAATGCTCCATCAACTTTATCATTTCTGTTCCTTTATTTTGTGTGATTGTTATTTGCATTTGATATGTATTGTTACTGATCGTAATTAGAAATATTTGTCTACATTCTTAAAATATGCATCTAGCGTTAGTAATGTTCATTGGGGAATTCCTGAATGAAGTTCTAACATCTTTTAACAGAAGTGCAAGAGACACGAACATGAGCGGAAATGTCACACTGCACACACAGCTTGCAGAGCACATTTCTCTTTTAGTAAGAGCGAAGGAAGATGAAGATGGACAATAAAAAAAAATTAGAAGCACCCTCATGATAATGCTGTCATTGATTATACATTGAGTTCGTGTCGACAGCCTCACCTGACCTGTGTCTTATCTCCTGCTCCCTTAATTACTAATCAGGTAATTATTCATATTCCTCATAAAAAACATCGTGTGTTTATTGAGAAAGTGACTGACATGCCAACTGTCTGGTTACCAACATTAATTAAAATATCTTCTTTTGTGTTCAGCAGAAAAAAAAGACACTCGTACAGGTTTGGAAAAATTTGAAGGCGAGTAAATATGTCATTTTCATTTTTAGGGTGAATTATCTCTTTAAATAATGTTTTGAAAATCTAAGCACTTTTATTCTTCAAGTTTAACTTGTTATTTGAATGCTATGTAGTTTCACAGAAAATGACCTGAGATAAACCTGTAATGGTTATGGTCATAACTCAGAGGTGTTTGTTCCTCTACTTGTTTAGCCAACCCTATCTCACGGCGAACTCGTACTAATTCGTACGAATTAACCAAGTGGCTAAATCGTACGATATCGTACGAGCTGGGTCGTACGAAATCGTACGATTTGTTCATCGCATGGAACACCTCCCCATCTAACGGAGAATTCGTACTAATTCACACGAATCTATTAAAACGTACTATATCCTACGATTTTGTACATCTCATTCTAGAAGCCAACTCTCGTTTAAAAACATCGCGATATTTTTCAGCAGTTTACCCGCTCTTGCGCTTCAACTTGGTGAGTACTAGTTCATCAGACGTGCCTTTTGATGTTCGATATTAAGTCCATTATATGTTCTTTATTAGACATTTTGGCTCTTGAATGTTACGTCGCTGCTTTATATATGTCAGCTATACGTCATAATTATTTCCTCTGTGGTGTGGTAACGTAGTAAAAGCACACTAAACGCAACCCTCACCATGCTTTTACCATAGTACTGTAGTTTGGCCCTGTTATGTGTAGTAAAAGCACACTAAACGCAACCCTCACCATGCTTTTACCATAGTACTGTAACTTAGTTTGACCCTGTTATGTGTAGTAAAAGCACAGTAAACGCAACCCTCACCATGTTTTTACCATAGTACTGTAGTTTGACCCTGTTGTGTGTAGTAAAAGCACAGTAAACGCAACCCTCACCATGCTTTTACCATAGTATTGTAGTTTGACCCTGTTATGTGTAGTAAAAGCACAGTAAACGCAACCCTCACCATGCTTTTACCATAGTACTGTAGTTTGACCCTGTTATGTGTAGTAAAAGCACAGTAAACGCAACCCTCACCATGCTTTTACCATAGTACTGTAGTTTGACCCTGTTATGTGCAGTATAGCACAGTAAACGCAACCCTCACCATGCTTTTACCATAGTATTGTAGTTTGACCCTGTTATGTGTAGTAAAAGCACACTAAACGCAACCCTCACCATGCTTTTACCATAGTATTGTAGTTTGACCCTGTTATGTGTAGTAAAAGCACAGTAAACGCAACCCTCACCATGCTTTTACCATAGTACTGTAGTTTGACCCTGTTATGTGCAGTAAAAGCACAGTAAACGCAACCCTCACCATGCTTTTACCATAGTACTGTAGTTTGACCCTGTTATGTGTAGTAAAAGCACAGTAAACGCAACCCTCACCATGCTTTTACCATAGTACTGTAGTTTGACCCTGTTATGTGTAGTAAAAGCACACTAAACGCAACCCTCACCATGCTTTTACCATAGTATTGTAGTTTGACCCTGTTATGTGTAGTAAAAGCACACTAAACGCAACCCTCATCATGCTTTTACCATAGTACTGTAGTTTGACCCTGTTATGTGTAGTAAAAGCACACTAAACGCAACCCTCATCATGCTTTTACCATAGTACTGTAGTTTGACCCTGTTATGTGCAGTATAGCACAGTAAACGCAACCCTCACCATGCTTTTACCATAGTACTGTAGTTTGACCCTGTTATGTGTAGTAAAAGCACAGTAAACGCAACCCTCACCATGCTTTTACCATAGTACTGTAGTTTGACCCTGTTATGTGTAGTAAAAGCACACTAAACGCAACCCTCACCATGCTTTTACCATAGTATTGTAGTTTGACCCTGTTATGTGTAGTAAAAGCACACTAAACGCAACCCTCATCATGCTTTTACCATAGTACTGTAGTTTGACCCTGTTATGTGTAGTAAAAGCACACTAAACGCAACCCTCATCATGCTTTTACCATAGTACTGTAGTTTGACCCTGTTATGTGCAGTATAGCACAGTAAACGCAACCCTCACCATGCTTTTACCATAGTACTGTAGTTTGACCCTGTTATGTGTAGTAAAAGCACAGTAAACGCAACCCTCACCATGCTTTTACCATAGTACTGTAGTTTGACCCTGTTATGTGTAGTAAAAGCACAGTAAACGCAACCCTCACCATGCTTTTACCATAGTACTGTACAGGGATGGAAATTAGCACCCGCCACCAGCCAATTGCGGGTGATTTTGAGTTGTGGCGGGTAAACTCGCTTCACCTACCGGCCACCGTGGCGGGTAAATAAAAATAGCATACTGTTTCCCCTCTTTATAAACTGTGTTCAGTGCATGCGAGTGCGGCCGTATGTCCGAATATGACCAGTCGTTTTCGCCGTCATTACCCGGATGTAGTGCCAGAAGACGCGAATAAGAACTCGCGCTCGCGCTGAGAGAAGGTCCGTCACTGTCATCCGGAAGCGCGCACTCGTCTCACAGCGCGCATGCCGCGCAAATATTGAGTTATCTTTCGAGTCTTGTGCTTAAACGGACCAACTCACACAAAAAGTGTGCCAACATGTCCATCTTGATGAGTATTCTAGCAGACATAGTCTGAATATGCCTTAAGAGGACTTTATACAGTCGAGAAAGATGACGCATATCCTTCTATTAGGTCTTAAAGGGGAAGTCGCCTTTACTCTGTTTAATGTCAAACAAAAGGACATCACTCACTGCTCTTGATTGAATAGCTTTTGTAAGTTTATTAAGGATTAATCTTTCATTTAAACAGTTAAATATGCAGTTATTTTACATTTGATTACTTTATTCAATTTCTGTACCTTTCTGCAGGCCAGTAGACCTGTACATTATTATTTAATACACACATGAGTGAGGTCGAGTTAAACATTTTAGTTTGAATTTTATTTTATACTGTGGGTTGTTGCAATGTGCTAAATAAATATTTGCATAATTTGTAATTGTAACTTTACTAAAAATCAAGGCATTGCAATTGCATTAATTAATATTAAAGTTTCAAATAATGAATCACAGTCATAGCATTAGCCATAAATGCAATGGATAATTGGCATAATTTCTTTTAGTGCTTCGGTTTCAGCCAATAATTTTTATTTTGGTGCATCCCTACTGACAATGTTCTGCTATCTATGTCGTCAACACGCTTCAGGAGATGCCAAAACTAGTAGTTTCATTGTTGGTACTAAAAACCTAAAACTGGAAGCCATAAAAGACCACAAATCATCCAAATGCCACATCCAGGTAAAAAAAAAAAAAAAAAAGAGCACACAGAGCCCTACTCATTTAATGAAATGTATATCAGTTCATGGTTTGTGTGTGTATTAGAGTGAAAGAAAAACATTTCAGTATTTCATTGAGATTTGAGATTAAATAAACAGCTTAAGTATTGTAGAGCTTGTAGTATTAATTTTCACGTGCAGTTACACATTGTCGGTTATAAACAAGAAAGTGGCTGGTTAAAACATTGAGTGGCTGGTAGATTTTGAAATCCACCAGCCACTGTGGCCGGTGGACAAAAAAGTTAATTTCCATCCCTGGTACTGTAGTTTGACCCTGTTATGTGTAGTAAAAGCACAGTAAACGCAACCCTCACCATGCTTTTACCATAGTACTGTAGTTTGACCCTGTTATGTGTAGTAAAAGCACACTAAACGCAACCCTCACCATGCTTTTACCATAGTATTGTAGTTTGGCCCTGTTATGTGTAGTAAAAGCACAGTAAACGCAACCCTCACCATGCTTTTACCATAGTACTGTAGTTTGACCCTGTTATGTGCAGTAAAAGCAGAGTAAACGCAACCCTCACCATGCTTTTACCATAGTACTGTAGTTTGACCCTGTTATGTGTAGTAAAAGCACAGTAAACGCAACCCTCACCATGCTTTTACCATAGTATTGTAGTTTGACCCTGTTATGTGCAGTAAAAGCACAGTAAACGCAACCCTCACCATGCTTTTACCATAGTACTGTAGTTTGACCCTGTTATGTGCAGTATAGCACAGTAAACGCAACCCTCACCATGCTTTTACCATAGTACTGTAGTTTGACCCTGTTATGTGCAGTATAGCACAGTAAACGCAACCCTCACCATGCTTTTACCATAGTACTGTAGTTTGACCCTGTTATGTGCAGTATAGCACAGTAAACGCAACCCTCACCATGCTTTTACCATAGTACTGTAGTTTGACCCTGTTATGTGTAGTAAAAGCACAGTAAACGCAACCCTCACCATGCTTTTACCATAGTACTGTAGTTTGACCCTGTTATGTGTAGTAAAAGCACAGTAAACGCAACCCTCACCATGCTTTTACCATAGTACTGTAGTTTGACCCTGTTATGTGTAGTAAAAGCACACTAAACGCAACCCTCACCATGCTTTTACCATAGTACTGTAGTTTGACCCTGTTATGTGTAGTAAAAGCACACTAAATGCAACCCTCACCATGCTTTTACCATAGTACTGTAGTTTGACCCTGTTATGTGTAGTAAAAGCACACTAAACGCAACCCTCACCATGCTTTTACCATAGTACTGTAGTTTGACCCTGTTATGTGCAGTATAGCACAGTAAACGCAACCCTCACCATGCTTTTACCATAGTACTGTAGTTTGACCCTGTTATGTGTAGTAAAAGCACACTAAACGCAACCCTCACCATGTTTTTACCATAGTACTGTAGTTTGACCCTGTTATGTGTAGTAAAAGCACACTAAATGCAACCCTCACCATGCTTTTACCATAGTACTGTAGTTTGACCCTGTTATGTGCAGTAAAAGCACAGTAAACGCAACCCTCACCATGCTTTTACCATAGTACTGTAGTTTGGCCCTGTTATGTGCAGTAAAAGCACAGTAAACGCAACCCTCACCATGCTTTTACCATAGTACTGTAGTTTGACCCTGTTTTGTTACCACAAAATTGCCATGCTCTTAATTTTATGTAAAATCCAAAATGTGTTCATTAATTCTGTATTTTTTGTTTTGCAGTTACTTCACATTACTTCAGATACATCACATACTCCTCCATCTACACTCTACATTTAATCCAACGGCTCTTTTAAGAGCCATCACTTACAAAAGCTCTCTCTCTCTCTCTCTCTCTCTCTCTCTCTCTCTCTCTCTCTCTCTCTCTCACACACACACACGCACTCTCTCTCTCTCTCTCTCTCTCTCTCTCTCTCTCTCTCTCTCTCTCTCTCTCTCTCTCTCTCCTTCAATATGGCATCTTGTCAGAACATGTCAGGTTTTGACCAATTGTGTCAGGAAGCAGCTAATATTTCAAGGGAACTTGAACTCATAGCTGATAACGCTGAACTTGAAGCAGCTACCAGGGAGGCTGAACAAACTCTACAAACGTTTAACCCCCCACAGGTAATGCTAAATACAAAATAATACAAACATTTAATTAACGTGTTTAAAAAACACAACAACAGATTTCTTTCTTTATTTTTCCCCCAGATGAAATTGAAGACCAAACGAGCCTGTCCAAAACCAGTCTCTTTTGTGGAAAGGGATGAGTTTGGGCATCTTGTGCCTAAACGGAGAAGGCCAAAATTAACAAAGCCAAATATTTCTGATGGTATGTGTGCTATATTATGCTAAATTTAGTCTTTACAGCTCATAATGTGTAGCACCATCATTTGCCTGTACTGTATATTTCTAATAATTTCTATTAAATTTCTATTTATAGCTACAAGGATCAACAATTCAGCTACGTTGTCCACTGGAGACACTGGTCATGGTGAGTAATGACATCAACAATTTTCACAAGTCATGGAGAGTTATTATTGACATTTTGTTATGTCCCATTGTTTTCAGGTGAAATTCCATCACTGTGTACTCACACTGTTTGGCCAGCAGTTGAAGATATAGGTGTGTATTACTGTGTCATTACTGCATTTTACGTATCATTCTAACCAACCACCATGTACACTATAATTGCAGATTTTTTCTTATACAGAAACTCTTCAACAAGAGGTAGAGGATCTGTTAGCTGATACCACTGACATTCCGATCTCAAAATCAACTTCTTCAAATACTTGGTCATTTCGCATTGCCCAGAATAGAAAGAAGTGGGCAGGTTTGAGGCCAGAATTGTTGGAGTCTTTATTAACGGCTGAGTATACAGAGATCAAGCAGTGCCAACACTGCAGACTGAAGCGCTCTGTTATCCGCTGTAAAGACTGTATTCCTAAACAGCTGTACTGTGCCGACTGTGATATGTTGGCCCATGAAAGGAAACTTCACAACCGAGAGACCGATGTGGAAGGATTCTTTCAGCCCCTTTCCCCATCAACTTTGGTGAAGGTGGATATTGAAGGCCAATTCCAATTTGAGGAAAAAAGTATGTAGTTTAGCTTTTTCAGAATTATAAAACCTTAGAAACTATCATGTGAGTTTCCATGTAGTCATAATGATAATGCAGCAATGTTATTTATGGTACCTTAAATGTTTTTTCTAGCTTGCCTTTTGCCTCTTGAGGCACCTGAGCAAATTTGCCACTGTGCCACTGATTCCATTGTGGTGTCTGAAGGTAAAAGGGCAATTCTCATAGGAATTGATGGTAAGTCCAGTGTAAAAAAAAAATATATATATATATTTCTATCTTTTATAAATTATTGTTGTTTTTTTCAATATTACAAATGCATCATGAATACATTTGTATTATTTCAATAGGTCGCTACAATGTCAGCTTGCCACAATTCACATGCTCACGTCACATGAGCAGAATGACCAGCATCCCTTTATTGATCAAGTCTGGTTACTGGCCTGCCACAGCAAACTGTGAAACCCTATATAAAATAGATGTATTTGTGTCCTATGACCACATGAAACTGACAGCTCCTGGACTGTCAAGACAGTCCTTCACCAGTTTACTGGAACAGCGGACAGAGTTCTTTGGCCGAGTATTAATTGAATGAATTACCTAATTATTTCTTTTCATTTTTGGGAGTGAGCTATTTCTTATAGGGTTTTTGATCTCTTTGCTTTATAGAGTGGAAAGATATGCGCAGATGCTTTTCATAGAAGTTTTTTTGAATGGAGATACTGTCGGTATGAAATCGATCAGCTTTGTGGACTGAAAGTCTTTGACTGTCCAGCCTGTTCGCCATTTATGCTCGCTGTTTCAGTGGATGGTAACAGGAAAATGTACCGCTTCAAAAGAGGGTAAGGGAAGTTATATATTTGTCTTTCAAAAAGCATTTCAAAATAATATTTTGTTCTAGTTTGCTTTTCATTAGATAATCAAATAAAGCATTTGTAATTTTTTCTAGGGATGAAGATCATGGCCTGTTTAAGGGTGTCTTTGTCTGTGAGGATGAAGAAGTGTCAAAGTTTGTGGACTACATTAATGATCAGACAAAGCATGTAGGTTCCATTGTTTTGTCTTAATGGCTTGCAATTGCAGTAAAGCAACAATTCAAAAGCACTCAAAATCTGTAGAACAAAATGCTAACAGATTTACATTTCTTTACACATATTTATTTAGACATTTATTGATAAATGTAATTTATTGCAGTGTTGTTAACTCATCACATTGTTTTTCTTTCACTTTGTTCTCATCTTCATAGTCTACTGGAAAAGGTGTCTGTGGCTCGAGCCAGTGGACTGCTGCACGGGAATCTGTCCCGAAAAAAATTAACAAACTGGATGAGGAGGGCATGGAGGTGGCTGTCTGCCGACATGGTGTGCTGCTGAGAAGTCTGAACATGATGAGGGGAGAAATTTTTGCTTATCCCATGTTCTTACAGAAGGAGTTGAGTCCAAGAAATGTTCAGTTCATGTGTACCGACGTGATTTGCAAGTACTGGCCATACCTGCAGAGAGTTGCAAATATTTGTCCAGAATTCTCTCCTCTCCTGGACATGAAGCCATTTCTGTCGGTAATGCATGCAAAGGCCCACTCTTGGAAATGTGAGGTAAACTGAAGTTTTAAAAAAAGTTACCAATTTGTGACTTGTTTATTTTCATTAATTATAAAATTTCTTGGTTTCTGGTTGAGATTATTTTGAAACTGTTAAAAATATTTGATCTCCATGCACAAGATTAAGTGGGGTGGGCGAAACCAAGAAGGAGCAGGCACCACACTGGGTGAAGAGGTTGAACAGGTTAACAGCTTCTTGTCAAGAACTGCTATATGCAGTAAATACATGACCAAAGGAGGTAAGTGTATGCTGCAAAGTTACCAAATATAATTTAAAGATAAGCACTTTAATTTTTGAATGCAGTTAGTGAACTTTTATCTGATCCTGTATCCATGCCAGTGTTATCCATGTTAGCGCAAGTCCAATAACATTTTCATATCAGCCCTCTAAACAAATAAAAAATGAAACAAGTAACATTATTGGAACTATTGTTTTCTTTATATTATTTCATGTATTTTCTAGCTAGAACAGACATGATTACCATCCAGGCCATGGCATGGAACAAACGCAAAATTGAAAACCTTGCGAAAGTGCTGTCCCGAAGATTAATAAAGGTATATTTATTTTCTCTTTTATAGGTGAAAGCAACTTTTAATTATGGTTTAATAAAAACAGGGTTTAATTATGCTTATCACAATTTTTAGTGCAAACAAAAAAGCAATTGGTATTAGATCAATCACTAGAAAGTCAAAACTGAATTTCAAAAACAATTTTACAATAATTTTATACTGTTTTCCATGCTCATTTTCAATAACTATGAATGCAACTGTCATTAGTTTTGTATGTTTTAATAATTGCACTTTATGGTATCCTGTTATTTATTAGACAAAAGCAAAAATTCAGGAGGAGTCCTTAAACCTTGATGCAATGAAGGCAGAGTTGGCAGTAACAGATGACAAGCTTCAAGACTGGATCAGTGAAATCAAACAGTGGGCTGATGCAGGTAGTCATGATTTAAATGTGCATATATATATATACTTTTTAAGCTTATACATCTGATATAATCATACGTGTACATTTTTATTCCTATTATAAATGTCTATCTTATCAATAATTTAGCAACAAGTGAGGAGAACACAGGCAGTCAACAGGGGCTGCAGAAGACGATTGAGACGCTTTATGTGAGCATCAAGCAGAGGAAGCACAACCTTTACCGTCAAACAGGTTAGAACACTTTAAACAGTAAATAATTTTAAATCATTGAACAATTACAGCTTTGGATTGCATTGTTTAGTGAGATGGCAGTTAACTGAACTTTGTGAGGAAAACATTTTTTTATGTATTTCAAACATTCATTATAAGAAAGCAGTATGCAAAATACATATAAAAAAATACAAAAAATTATTAGTTTGTCTTAAATTGCACATATTATGGCATGCATTTGTCTTTTTAGATGGAAACAAGAGAAGACACAAACTCCGCAGAAAAATTTTGGAGGAAAAAGCCAAACTTAGTACAGCTGTAGATGAATACAACAGGACAGCACCTGAAAAACTGCAGTCAGCTGATGCAATTCTGGCATCTGAAAGTTACGCATGGCCATGGCTACTGGATGAGCATGGTATGTCTTGTTACTCATTTAAATTCTAATAATGTACTGTGTTTTTATGTATCAACCTATCTGCTTAAAGTAGATATTGTTTATGCCTATAGTGCAGCAGGATGTCATACATGTTTGCTGGAGCATGTATGCATTTGTTTCAGCTGTACCAAGTTTTCACTTGCTCTGCAGCAGTGTCAGCATATCTAGTCCCCCAAGACCAGAAACAATAACTTACCTATCATATATATCATTATACTAAAAACTTATTTTGAGAGTTGTCATTAATAAAATGTAATTTCACAACATTTTCAATTATAGCCACAAGAATTGTTTCCGTTTATAAATGCATTGGTCATGTTGATTAATTTATATATTTAACAGACTTTGTACAAACTAAATTGATATTACTCATCCCATTATTTTTCAAAAACATCTTCACAGATAATCTTACCACAAAAAAAAAAGGCCTTTGACCAACTGATGCTCCTGAAGCGGCTTACAGAAGAAGAGTGCATTGTCCTAAAAGAGATAAAAAATCACTGGAAAAGCCTCAAAAGAGAACATTCTGTTCTAAATGATCTTTCAAGCCATATTGCTGTTGAAATGAGAGAGAACGGTATGTACTACATATTTTCCTGTTCATCTTGTGTAAATAATATTAACATCAATATATCCACAATATCATGATCTTTAATTGAACCTGTGGTTATTAGCTATAACTGCTGTTCTGTACTGGTAATTAAGTTAACTGATGCTGTAAATTCTGCAGAAAATTACAGCAGAACACCACTTGCTTGAAATGACATAATATTTTTTGTGTGTTTTTGTGTTAATTACAGAACAGGACTGTGGACTTTCTGAAATTGGAATTCTAGGACTCCACTCTCTGCTTAAGAAAAGCCTATGCTACCTCAAAAGTCACATCTCCTCTGTTCATCAGCTGTACAGTAGTGTAATAGACAATTGTGATCTGAAAGAAGATGATTACATGGATGAGGAGAATATCCAGTATGGTTTGGAGTACGATGAGGAAGAGGATGAATACGAAGACTATTTTTCCCAGTCCGTATAAAAAGTGTCCACTCTGGTGAAGTTGCTCCAATGTTTTCAACATTTGGTCAGTGGCTGCATAACTGCATTGTGTGTGTGGATGTCACATACTGTTAAAAGTGTAATGAACCATCACTTGGAGCTTTATATCTAAAGAGTATTTACAGACACGTGACAGCAGAATGAAGGACAGTGTTTGTATGCTGATCAATTTTGTTAAAAAAAAAAAATGTATCAGTCACAACAAAGATGGTTTTTAATGAATTTTACCATCTCACTGAAAAAGGCCCCTTGCAAATATGTAATCCTAGTTTTATGTTTGTATATTAAAATTGTAAAACATTACTAGTGTACTCCTTATTTTACTCAGTCTAATTGCTTTTTGATTGAACAAATATGTAATATACAATTCATGACCCTCTGGACAATGGTTTACCACAATGTTTTATATTCATATACTCTCACAAATAAAAATGGCTAAATTATAATATATTTAGACATAGAGATCCTGCATGGGTGTGATTTAGAGTTTGTGTAATGGGTTAGATATGTATGCAGTAAAATGCTTGTACTGTTTAAATTATATTCCCTGGTGTGTACAATGGAAACCATTAGGGTTGGTAAAAATATTTTAACATAGACCTAATTGTGCATCAGTTTAACCATTCAAAGAGATATATAATTTTAAAATGTACGTTATTTTTATTGGGAATAAATATATGTATAGGAACAAATACGTTATTCCTCAGGAAGATCCTGTCAAAGATGACCATATATGGACAAGTAAGTGTGGCGCCTCGGTTGTCATTGGATGCACACAGAACCGGCATGGCTGTGATTGGATTATCTTTAAATCCCTATTAAAAAGTGCTTCGTGCTCCAAAGTACGTTTTGCTGTTATTATTACTTCAGCAATACGTTCATTTAACAGTAACGCGTTGCTTTGTTTAAAGAAATTATACTTTTACCGAGATCCTAACCCTAACCCTAACTACACACTTCAGAGAACTACAGCGCCATGTTTTCCTGTAACCGTGTAGAATGACAGAGGCTTATGGGTAATGTAGTTTAAAACGTTTAGGGGGTTCAATTAAATAATGTCTATCCTTAATGAAGAAATTATTTTCTAAATATGTGAACTGGGCAAACCTCTGTAAAATATTTGAGATGTAGGCTTAAACTGAGTATTTTACTGTGCACACTTTTTAAAACACATTTATACCACATTTCCATATAAACCTGGAAACTGTGTCCAACATTATTTATTATGCATAGTATAAGTAGTTGTCTGGCCAAGTTTCTTTTAAATACACTAATTATACTTTGTTGTATAGCTATTTAAAAAGTGCACTTTGTGGGTCTTCCAGGGGGCACTACTTGGCCCCTGGGGGTGGAAGGGCAGTAAAACCTACACAGATGTATTCTATTAATCATGTACATCAAATTAATTGAATCACATTTATATTGGAGAATTTAAACTTCCCCCCATTTTTCTATAGTTACATTATGCTTGTTTCAGTTTTTGATTTTGAGACACTCTGGTAAAATATAGAAATTGTGGAAGAGACTATTAAAGATTCAAAATGAACACTTCTTTTAACAGCATTAATATTTTGATCTAATATGTTTTATTTGCATAAATACATGCAGTGAGTTTTTTTTTCTCTGTGATTTGTCTGAGAGACCCCGGCCATGAACTAAGGCATGTCAAGGGCATAGTCTGGAGTCTGTCTGTGGGTAATTCTGCACAGCAGGTTAGTGGGGCACTAGAGATTCTCATTTCATAAGTTATAATGGCCAAATGGAATGGGACACTGTCTAACTCAGAGTGAGGGCAACTTGAGGATAACAGATATCTGTGATGTAGTGTATGGGACAGACACCTTCATGAGCATATAGGGAATGTATACCACAATCATTTTTTAAACAATGGCAATGGGTGAACCGGCATTTATCCAATTTATTGTTAACATTATAAGTTCTATTTTGAGCTATTCATTCAAATTAAACAACCAATTCACTAAGACAGTGGTTCCCAAACCTGTCCTAGAGGACCCCCAGCACTGCACATTTTGTATGTCTCCCTCATCAGACACACACTCAGGTCTTGCTATCTCTACTAATGAGCTGATGAGTTGGATCAGGTGTGTCTGATGAGGGAAACATGCAAAATGTGCAGTGCTGGGGGTCCTCCAGGACAGGTTTGGGAACCACTGCACTAAGACATCATTTTACTATTACACATTTTACATATTTACTAAGGACAATGGACCATTAATTTACAGTACAGACAGCATGCCGTTTATGGTACAAAAATGCATGCAATACAATCAAATATGAAAAAAATACCTCTGTACTCATCTTCTTGCTCTTCCTCAAGTGCTGGACATTAGTTATGGGAATGGTTTTGCTTGTATAGGATCCATGTTGATTGATCATTATACAGTTGACCATTAGTTGTGTTAAGTGTCTGTAACAATAAATCCCACTGCAACCTATTGTAAAGCACCTTTTAGTGTTCAAGTTCAAGTTCAAGTTCAAGAGTTTTATTTGTCACATACACAGTTATACAGAATACAACCGGCAGTGAAATGTAAACAGGTCCGCTCCATGGACAGAAAATAACAATTAACAAAAAAAAGCACAATAAATTATACAATAGGAATAGGATAAGGTGCTATATATATATATATATATATATATATATATATATATATATATATATATATATATATATATATATATATATATATATATATATATATATATATATATATATATATATATATATATATATATATATATATATGTAGAATTATGAATAAATCAAGTAAAAGAAATAAGAGATGTGGAATAAAATAAGTGAGATAAAGTAAACTGAAATAAATACGTGGATAACAGAAGTGCAGGAGTGTAATGTGCAAACAGCATTATAATGAGTAGTTACATGGAACACAAGAATAAAGTGCAGTGCAATATCAGTATGTGAGTTGTTAATACTGAAGTGAGGTGAAGTCACATGTTGTTAAGTGACAGCGTTCAGGAGTCTGATGGCCTGTGGGAAGAAACTTCTCCTGAGTCTCTCAGTTTTGGCCATCAGGCTACGGAAGCGCTTACCAGAAGGCAGCCGGGTGAAGTGGGGGTTGGCCGGGTGATTAATGTCCTTGATGATTTTTGTAGCTCTACCTCTGCATCATTTGATGTAGATGTCCTGCAGAGACAGGAGAGCTGACCCTGAGATGCGCTCGGACAAGCGCACCACTCTTTGCAGTCGTGACTGGTGCTGTTACCATACCACGCTGTGATTCACTGAGTCAGTAAACTTTCTATCGCCCCTGAATAGAACGTTTTCAGGATAGCTGGTGAGACCCGGAATTTCCTCAGCTGGCGCAGGTGGTACAGTCTTTGCCTGGCCTTTTTCACCTGAGACTGGATATGTGCAGTCCAGGTCAGGTCCTCGGAGATGTTCCCTTCATGTAACTGCTGTATGTTTGTTATAAAACTTTTGGTGCCTTGTCCCAAATGTCTTTAATATGACTAAAATCAGTTGTCTTCAGTAGGAGAATCAAGGTATGCATTAAAAGCAATTATGAAATTGTAGGATTGAAAATAATCAAAGATATTTGAAAATGAACATAGACATTTGCTTTAATGTTTCAACCCTCGCAAGGGCCATATGGAATTCCTAAAGACAAAGAGATGTTGAAGGCCTGTAGGCCAAAATGTATGTCACACCTTTAGTACAGTGGGGGAAGTTGAAATTATCTATTTGGTCAGTTTGAATGTCTCAAATTTGGGTTTCAGTCACATGGTCAAGGAAGTGATAAAATAATATTTTAACACTATAGTAACACTTTCCCACATGTACAGTTTTCTATCATCTTGCTGATAACGTTTCTTTAGTCATTCGGAAATCCTGCAGCCAGAACCACTGTAGGGGAGCCACCCTTACAAAATAAAAAAAATAAAAAAAAATAATAATAATAAAATAGGTTGAATATGACATCTAAGAAATTGTTTTACGATTCAATACACAATATTCACCAAACATACAACACTTGTTGCCCACAGACTACAACACTTTATTGTATGATACACAAGTGGTCCAATGCTAACCAGATGTATAGAAACACAAACTGTACACATACTTTTTGTTTATTTCTTTATGTACTGCCAAGTATCGTGTATGAATTTAAACAGACAGAAGTAGTGCCATAACTACTGCATAGCTTCCTCGGACACCCATGTACTCCTCCACTTCTTGCCACTATGGAGAAAAAACAAAACAGTTATTATATGATGAAATCACCTTTTGCCAAAAGGTGTGTCCAAACAGTCTGTGTATGTTTCGACTATTTAATTGACTATTTGGAAAGTAACAATGAGAAATAAAAACATTAATGTTTTTTTTTTAACAATGTGAAAATGCAAATTTGCTAAATTTCTCTCTTTTTGTTAAATACAAATTGGTTTATGGATTCTATATTAGATTCAGACATGTAGGAGACTAATTACTAATTTATCTTATTGTTCAAACTGCCCCATGTTTAGAACAGCATTAATTCTCTCATGCAAATAGGAGTTGGTAAATGGACTGCATTTATATAGTGCTTTCAACAGACCTATGGCCATCCAAAGCACTTTACATATTGCCTCACATTTTTATATTTGTAGTGATAAACAATAAATTAAGATACGAAATATATGTGTATACTGACCAGGATGTGCAAGGCTGCCAACGGAAAAGATATTCTTTTCTTCCCTTTAAAAAACAGATAGACAAAGAGGTATCAACATCTGTGTTATATCATCAGCCTTTTTCAAGCTACAGCATTAAGTAACAAAGGAACTGATTTACTTATTATCCATGAACTTCCATGAATTTTTTTGACATTTGACTGAATTGGGATTTTCCTAATTACAAGTGTTTCCTGAAACTGATTTAGGCAAGAAAAGGCATATGTAATATTGTAAATAATTTGAGGGTTCTAAAGTGGAATAATCTATAGTAATGAAATTCCTTTTTTTCTTTCTTGACTCTGACCAACCTCCCTAACTCTCTCCCTCACAACATCTCCATGGTACACATCCTGGCTGTTATGTGAGCATTCTGGAATGCAACAATACACATCTGTAACTATAACTGAATTAAACAACAACAAAAATAAACTAACAAATAGCAAGTTATTAGTTTATGTAACAAGTATCAGCATTATAAAGAAGGACAAATAATTACTATTACCATTGTGTATTTGCCTCCTCTTCTTCTGCATTGGCATGTAGAACACATTGGGAGTATTGACTGTACAGGCTGGGTCATTGGCTATAGAGGCTGAGTTGTTGGCCACAGAGTTACTCCCTGTAGAGGATTGGGGGAAAAATATTAGAAGAAAATTAAATTACATTTAATTTTTACTACTTAAAACACTTATATTTACATTTATTACAATAATACATATTACAACAATTATTACAGCCAAGGTTGGTGGGCATAGAGGCAGAGTCTTTGGCACCAGAGTTGTGGCCGTTGGCCACAGTGGTGGAGTCTTCAGTCGCAGAGATGGAGTGTTTGGCTGTGCAGAGGTATAGGGAAAAACATTCTTAGAAAAAAAACTGTTACATTTATAATTAAATCAATTATTATATTTACATTACAATAATATTACAACACTTATTACTGGCCAGGTGGGTGGCTGTAGAGGCGGAGTTATTCGCAGCAGAGGTAGAGTCGTTGGCCGCAGAGGTGGAGTCTGTTGCTGCGAGGGCGGAGTCATTGGCCACAGAGGTGGAGTCGTTGGCTGCAGAGGTGGAGTCTGTTGCTGCGAGGGCGGGGTCGTTGGCCACAGAGGTGGAGTCTGTTGCTGCGAGGGCGGAGTCGTTGGCCACAGAGGTGGAGTCTGTTGCTGCGAGGGTGGAGTCGTTGGCCACAGAGGTGGAGTCTGTTGCTGCGAGGGCGGAGTCATTGGCCACAGAGGTGGAGTCGTTGGCCACAGAGGTGGAGTCTGTTGCTGCGAGGGCGGAGTCGTTGGCCACAGAGGTGGAGTCTGTTGCTGCGAGGGCGGAGTCGTTGGCCACAGAGGTGGAGTCTGTTGCTGCAGAGGCGGAGTCGTTGGCCACAGAGGTGGAGTCTGTTGCTGCAGAGGCAGAGTTGTTGGTGGGTGTAGAGGCGGTGTTGTTCCCTGGGGGGTTAGAAAAAAGGCTTCTTAGTTATAAAAGTGTAATTCATGTAAAAATTGTTATCCTAGCTGTGATGCAAATAGGCACTACTCCTCCCATGTATAAGACCCTTTAAGGCCAATTCACACTGCACCAAGAGGTACCAGCAAACGAAAACAAACCAAAGACTTCGTCGGGTTTTGTCTGATCAGTGTGTTAGCCCTGTCTATGTCTCTGATGTCTGTTGCTGTTGGTCTGCAATTGTTTTTTTCACTGATTTAACATGTTGAATTGCCGTTTGACGCATCTTGAAACATCTGAGTAAAACATCCGAGTATAAGTTTTAAATAATTAATAATAATATTAATAATTGACAATTTACTCGATCGGCTGTCGGTGTGGGTCTGTGACTTGATGCAGTGTAAATTGGCCTTTAGCCTATACATCAAGTCAAGTCCCCTTTATTTAAATAGCACTTTTTACAATGCAGATGGTTTCAAAGCAGCTTCACAATTGTAACAGGAAAATAATGCAAAAGAATTGAATAGAAAGTAGGGCTGGGTATTTACACAAATTTCACTAATTGATTCCATTTTAATTCACAAGCTTGCAATTCGTTCCGATTTTGATTCCGATTAGTTAATGATTATTTTGAATATATATCAGGTACAACATGGCAAATTTTCTCAAGGAAAACAAATCTCTTAACTAATGTTGTAAATAACTATGGGAGTCAGTTGTAGCCTACTTTAGTACTGAAAGTAAAAATTAACTGATTTGTAAACAAAACACTTTTTTTTTTTACATCATAACAATCTTCTAGACAAGTCAAAGAGTAAATGAGTAGTTATGGACACTTTTCGCATTTCTGAGGGATCTCAGAAGAAGAGGTATATATATATATATATATATATATATATATATATATATATATATATATATATATATATATGTATATATATATATATATATATATATATATGGAAATAGATGCTGTGTGAGTATTTGGATGCATGATATTTTTTATTTTGCTATTGAATATAATATTATCAGCTGCTGATCTACTCCGTGTGTTAACACAAATATTATAAGCTCAATCCAAGCCAATCAGACTGTGTGAACCCAAATGTCCTTTGAGGTAAGACAAGATAAAACCATAAAGGAAGAGACAAAAATAGCATATCCTGGAGATGAAAAATCATGTCCAAAATATAATATTAAATAATATATAGATTATTAATATATATATATACAGGTCCTTCTGAAAAAATTAGCATATTGTGATAAAAGTTCATTGTTTTCCATAATGTAATGATAAAAATTAAACTTTCTTATATTTTAGATTCATTGCACACCAACTGAAATATTTCAGGTCTTTTATTGTTTTAATACTGATGATTTTGGCATACAGCTCATGAAAACCCAAAATTCCCATCACAAAAAATTAGCATATCATGAAGCGGTTCTCTAAACGAGCTATTAACCTAATCATCTGAATCAACTAATTAACTCTAAACACCTGCAAAAGATTCCTGAGGCTTTTAAAAACTCCCAGCCTGGTTCATTACTCAAAACCGCAATCATGGGTAAGACTGCTGACCTGACCCTGTCCAGAAGGCCATCATTGACACCCTCAAGCGAGACCTGGGGAATGCGGCACCTGTGGCTCTGGATGTTTCTACTCCAGACTCAGTCCACTGCTTCCGCAGGTCCCCCAAGGTCTGGAATCGGTCCTTCTCCACAATCCTCCTCAGGGTCCGCTCACCTCTTCTCGTTGTGCAGCGTTTTTTGCCACACTTTTTCCTTCCCACAGACTTCCCACTGAGGTGCCTTGATACAGCACTCTGGGAACAGCCTATTCATTCAGAAATTTATTTCTGTGTCTTACCCTCTCGCTTGAGGGTGTCAATGATAATTAAAACAATAAAAGACCTGAAATATTTCAGTTGGTGTGCAATGAATCTAAAATATATGAAAGTTTAATTTTTATCATTACATTATGGAAAATAATGAACTTTTATCACAATATGCTAATTATTTGAGAAGGACCTGTATATGTTAGATTTGTGATGTTAATAACTGGGGAAACATGTCATCAGTCTGTGAAAAGGGAACAACATAATAGGAAGAGCTTAATGTACAAATAAATGCAAATGTACAAATAAATACCTCTTACAACAGCCTCATAAAGTCTCTGCATGAGTGGTACTGAGGGATGGCCCTGAATTTGGATATTTTTCACTAAAACCTTTGTGGAGCGGTGCTGGCCTTTCCGTGTTGTTATAAAAAGCATCGGTGAGAAGCCCAGTAGTTCCAATTTATGAAGCTGAGAACAGAGAATTAAATGTTTTAAACAAGAGTATACAGTCAAATAAAAAAACATGTTCTTATCCACTACTGTTATCTACTCAAATAACAATATCTCTACAAGTATAGTTCTGTTAACTGGCATTTAGTTTTTAATAATTAATATAATATTAATAATTAATAACATTAAGAATAATAATTCATGTATTGAAATGAAATTAAACTTACAAGCAAGTCCAAAGAATTCATAACTTTACACAAATTGCCACCCTTTTTTAATTTTGCTGCCCACAAGTCATCAAATTTACGTTTTTGGCCCTCAAGGTTTTTTTTCTGTGTAACTTTTTCTCCACAGTGTTTGCAGATTTTGGAAGCACTGCCGATCTCTTCGTAGCAAACACTACACTGGCGTGTTGTGGCTCCAGGTGCCATGTTTTGTGAAAAACAAGTGGATAATTAATGAGAGAGAGAGAGAGAGAGAGAGAGAGAGAGAGAGAGAGAGAGAGAGAGAGAGAGAGAGAGAGAGAGAGAGAGAGAGAGAGAGAGAGACTTGACTTTTAAAACTCTTTTAATCAAACAATAAATTAACAATGTTAACGTGACTTAATACACATTACCAATTAAAAAATAGCTCTCCAACTTCGTCTCTTACCACAAGTGCATTTTTTACACTCCACCTCACATCAAAGAAGTACATGTTATTAGTTATTATACAGTATGCATGATCAACAGCAACCCTGTACTCTACCAAAGTTTTAAACACTCCAAGCAAGTCAGTATTTTGTCCATCATTCTTACACTTATGAGTTTTTAGAATGGCCAACTTTGCCTGTCCTACTAGAAAGTTGCCAAGTGTACACTGAGCCTTCCATTCTTTCTTATACTTCACCCCAAAGATGAACATATTTCTTGTAAACATCAAGCCAAGCTTAGTAAATATTTTATCCAGCAAGTCAAACAAAGGAGCTAATCTAAAACAATCATAGAATAAATGAAAAACAGTATCAAAAATATCACAAAAAGGACATGCAGACAGAACCATTCCATTGAATTTTGACACATGGCTATTTGTTGCCACAGCACAATGGAGTAGTCTCCACTGGAGATCTCCGGACCGCTTAGGAATAGGGGGCTTGTACAGACACCGCCATGATGGAGTTATTTCTGAAGAAACTGATAAAAACTCTCTCCATTTGGTGTCAATGCGTTTTTTCAATTGATTGTAAAACAAGGATTTCACACACATGCAATATAACATCTTTTTATCAACTTTGTGAAAGATTACATCTTCATACCCCTTCAATAAAGTATCATTTAGATCCAATTCAGAACTCATGCTAACTCTGAGATCCGGAAATGACAAAAACATTTCACCCTTATCAATAAAATTATTTACATAAGTCAAAAACCTTTGAGGGAAAGATTTTTTAAGATCCTCAATTAACTCTTCAACATATCTCTCTGATCTAATTCCAACTTTATCAGCTATCGATTTAGCCATATGCCACCGACCTTTTGTCATGTCAATCAGGTCCTCCACAGTAGCTATTCCGGTTTTTAAAAACCTATCAATCACTGAACTCGAAAGAGGAAAGCTGGTTTTAAAAAGAGGGTTAAAGAATAAGGGTTCTAAAACACCATAATGTTCATCTTCTTTTCTAAGCATTTTAAACAGTTGCCAAGCTTTAAAAACAGATGCATAAAAATTAAAAAAAGAAAAATTTGCTTTCGAAACAAAAGATTTCTCAATTAAAAACAACTGCTTATTTAAACTAATTCCACCAATATTCTGCAGAACAGACAACCCGAATGCAATCCAAGGTATTGTGTCTGAACAGTATAATAACTTCTGTAGTGTTTGGAGTCTCATTGTCTTAAGCCTTGCTTCTAAATGTATTAAACCTTGTCCCCCTTCTATCACTGGAAGATACAAAACTCCAGGAGGAAGCCAATGATAGCCATCCCAAAAGAAGTTGACAAAGGCCTTTTGAATTACAACCAGCAGCTCTTCAGGAGGATCCAACACTGTAAATCTGTGCCACAACATCGAAGCTGCTAAATTATTCACAATTAAACATCTCCCTCTATAAGATAGCTTCGGGAGGATCCATCTCCACTTCTGTAGTCTCCCGACAACTTTGTCAGCTAGGCCTTCCCAATTACTTTTCATGTAATCATCAGTTCCAAAATGTATTCCAAGAACTTTAAAACCATTCCTACTCCATTGACAATGTTCTGGAAGACAAGGAGTGTCTGAGTTTTGCCAATCACCTAACAGCAAGGATGTGCACTTCTCCCAGTTAATTTTAGCAGATGTGGCTTTTTGAAATGTTTTAAGACTAGAAGTCAAGGCATCAATGTCCTCAGAGTTTCTAATAAATACAGTTATGTCATCCGCATAAGCTGTAAGTTTGACAGGTGGGATTCCTGAAGAACCAGGAACACCAAAACCACATAAACGTTTCCTTAAATAACACAGCAAAGGCTCAATAGCAATAGAATATAGAAGTCCAGAAAGAGGGCATCCTTGGCGTATACCTCTTGTTACTGCAAAAGGTCTGGTTAAACAACCATTAATCCTGAGCATGCTAAATGCTTCACTGTATAGCAGCTTAATGCAAGAGACAAAATGTGGACCAAATCCAAAGGCCTTCAGAGTCTTTAGTAGGTATAAATGGTCCACTCTGTCAAAAGCTTTCTCCTGATCTAAAGAAAAGAGTCCAATATCAATTTGATGTTTTTTGGCAACTTCAATAATGTCTCTTATCAAAAACAAGTTGTTAAAAATCGTCCGTTTAGGAATACAGTATGACTGATCCTCATGAATTATAGTTGCCATGCATCTTTTCAACCTGTTAGTTATAGCTTTTGACAAAATTTTTAAATCAGTACACAACAACGACACAGGACGCCAGTTTTTTAAGAGTCCAAGATCTCCTTTCTTAGGGATTAATGTCAATACCGCTCTTCGACAGCTTAGGGGTAAAACACCTTGCTTAAATGATTCTAAAAAAACCTCATACAAGTCATTCCCAAGCGTATCCCAAAAGCTTTTAAAAAAATCAGCAGAGAGACCATCCAGCCCAGGAGATTTTCCACTGCTCAGTTCTTTCACAGCACTTGAAAACTCAGAGAAAGTTACGAATCCTTCCAGTTCTTTCCCCTCCTCCTTAGACAACTGTGGAAGTTCCTGAAGAAATTCATCCGCTGCTGCTTCATCACAGAGCTCTGAATGATACAGTTCCTCATAAAAAGACAAAGCAGAAGACATGATTTCTCCTTGATTAGTTGTTTCTTTGCCATTAGAGAGTCTTAATTTGTGAAAGAATGTCTGCTCTTTGGACTTCTTCTCCCGTCCAAAAAAAAAGGCAGTTGGTGCATCCATTTCATTACACGTTAGATATCTCATTCTGACAAGAGTTTCTTTTTCCTGTTCCACCAATAAATCCTTCAGAAGGCATTTGTTCTCATTGATGATGTCAACTGATGATAATAATCCACCTCCCTCTTTATGGATGCTTTGCTGAAGAATTTTTTCTTCTATTATCTTCATCTTTGTTTTCAAGTTAACAGTGTTATTCGCTGTATATTGTTGACAAAAATCCTTTATCTGCACTTTTCCTAAATCCCACCACTGATTTAGGGATGAATAACTAGCTCTCTCTTCTCTCCAAGACTTCCAAAAAACACCAAAAGAGTGCACAAAAGAGTGATCTTGAAGTAATCTATTATTAAAGTGCCAGTGTGACTGATAGGGTTTCGGTGACAAAACAGACATAGACATAGAAATATAATGATGATCTGACATAGATGTAGGTGAGATACAACTACCAAAAAATCTTCCCTTATTACATTCTTCAATATAAAACCGATCTAATCTTGCTGCAGATACTCTGTGTGAATTAACTTTCAACCAAGTATACTGTCTGACATGGGGAAATGTATCCCTCCACAAATCTGCCAGATTATGCCTACGAATTATGGATTTCAAAACCTCTGCTGAACCAAAATGAGGCTCTTTATGATTCCTATCAAATATATGGTCCACAGTACAATTAAAATCACCACCTATCACTACAATCCTATCTCCAGAACACTTCAATAATTCTTCAGAAAGCTTTAGAAAGAAAGTGCCACGCTCGCTTCCTATATTAGGAGCATAAACATTAAAAAAAGAAAAACTATTATCATCTATTCTTATATCTGCTCGCAAAAGCCTTCCAGGTATTATTTCTAAGAAGACAGGCGTATCTTTGACTCGCTTTGAGATTAAAAAAGCAACCCCAGCACTAAGACTTGTGCCATGGCTAAGACTAATATTGCCACCCCATTCATTTATCCAATCTGCTTGATTACAGGCATCAGTATGAGTTTCCTGTAACAAAGTTACATCTGCTTTTTTAAGTTCCAAATACTTAAATAATGTTACTCTCTTTCTTACATCCCTGCAACCATTAATATTTAAGGATCCGATGTTAAAAGACACCATCAGGATGAATAGAGAGAGAAATAATAAAATCCAGTATTGATGAAGTTTACAGTACATATTAATTCTTTAGGAGCTTTTCTTTACTCTTTTTCTGACAGCACTCACAAACTTCTTTAACCGATAGCGCTTAGGCTGATCTAATTCCTCCATTGTTGCTTTCTTCATAGCAAGGAGTGAGGACTCAACAAAGAGCCTTAAATCAGGAAAGAACTTTTCAACCTTTGTTTTTTTCTGATTTTTTGTTTCGTTCAAAAATTCATTTAGCTGTTCCACAGTATAATAGCGAAGCTTTGTGAATCTCCCGGCTATGTTTTCTTGAGAATTTAATTCAGTCAATTCGTCAGTAATTAGGTCTGAACACTCACTCTCCAAATCACTTTCAGTAACCTGAGATAAAGTTTTTTCAATGGACAAATCAATATCGTCAGGACTCATATCGCTGTTTGATTCCTTCAAGACATCACTTACTTTGGACCCATCTGATGGCTCTAACTCACCATCAGCCTCCACAGTATTCATCACTTCACTATGCGTTATATCAGATATCTTCGCATCTGTACTCTCAGCACTACAGCCTTGATTCAAATGCTCTTCATTCCCTGTCCTCACGGAAACCTCAGCGTTCGAATCAACAGCTGTGTTTTCATGAGTCAGCCGAACCGAATCCTCATTATTATCCGGAGCATTTGAAATTTGCACTGAATTCGATTCCGCAACATTGTTTGCATGTTGACCTCTAGCCACAGGACAAGCTGTTTTAATGTGCCCATGTTTTCCACAAACAAAACATTTCATAGTGTCCGTGCTGATAAAGATCGTATAATCTTTACCAAACACTGACAATTTAACAGACACATCCAGCATTGCGAATTCTGCATTTAGTATCATCAGGGCCTGACGTCTGAATGACATAACATGCTTCAACTCTGGAGCTTTCAATCCTAAAGGAATCATTTTTATTGACCCAATCAATTTTCCATAGCGAGCTAAAATAGATTCGAGCGCTTTGTCGGAAATAAACGGGGGTACATTTGACAGCATCACCTTTTTAGAGAGATTAGACAACGGTAAAACCGGAACAAACACATTCTGAATAGTCAAACCACACTCCACTAAATGATCGACCATTTCCACTTCTTTTAGAAATACAACTATTGCTTTGTTCATTCTAGAGGCGGACATAATGTTTTGTGCGCCTATCTCCCTACCAATAACAATTAAAACACTCTCAACAGATATCAGTTCATCTGCCGGCATGCACTTGCACGCATGTCGAGCAGACAAACTGGAAAAACCGTCCGAATTTGAGGACATCTTACCAGCTAGGCTGATAAATCAGCTACAACAACCCCTACAACTAAACCTCAACAATATCCGATGTTATAATTAGGAAAGGAAAAGTTTGAAACTTACTCAGGTTCTCCACACACTCTCCGTTCACACACTCCCTGCCACAATCACTCCGCACATGCGCACGAGAGAGAGAGAGAGAGAGAGAGAGAGAGAGAGAGAGAGAGAGAGAGAGAGAGAGAGTGCGTGTGTGTGTGTGAAAGAGAGAGAGAGAGAGCGTGTGTGTGTGTGAGAGAGAGAGAGAGAGAGAGAGAGAGAGAGAGAGAGAGAGAGAGAGAGAGAGAGAGAGAGAGAGAGAGAGAGAGAGAGCTTTTGTAAGTGATGGCTCTTAAAAGAGCCGTTGGATTAAATGTAGAGTGTAGATGGAGGAGTATGTGATGTATCTGAAGTAATGTGAAGTAACTGCAAAACAAAAAATACAGAATTAATGAACACATTTTGGATTTTACATAAAATTAAGAGCATGGCAATTTTGTGGTAACAAAACAGGGTCAAACTACAGTACTATGGTAAAAGCATGGTGAGGGTTGCGTTTACTGTGCTTTTACTGCACATAACAGGGTCAAACTACAGTACTATGGTAAAAGCATGGTGAGGGTTGCGTTTAGTGTGCTTTTACTGCACATAACAGGGCCAAACTACAGTACTATGGTAAAAGCATGGTGAGGGTTGCGTTTACTGTGCTTTTACTGCACATAACAGGGTCAAACTACAGTACTATGGTAAAAGCATGATGAGGGTTGCGTTTAGTGTGCTTTTACTACACATAACAGGGTCAAACTACAGTACTATGGTAAAAGCATGGTGAGGGTTGCGTTTACTGTGCTTTTACTACACATAACAGGGCCAAACTACAGTACTATGGTAAAAGCATGGTGAGGGTTGCGTTTACTGTGCTTTTACTACACATAACAGGGTCAAACTACAGTACTATGGTAAAAGCATGGTGAGGGTTGCGTTTACTGTGCTTTTACTGCACATAACAGGGTCAAACTACAGTACTATGGTAAAAACATGGTGAGGGTTGCGTTTAGTGTGCTTTTACTACACATAACAGGGTCAAACTACAGTACTATGGTAAAAGCATGGTGAGGGTTGCGTTTACTGTGCTATACTGCACATAACAGGGTCAAACTACAGTACTATGGTAAAAGCATGGTGAGGGTTGCGTTTACTGTGCTTTTACTACACATAACAGGGTCAAACTACAGTACTATGGTAAAAGCATGGTGAGGGTTGCGTTTACTGTGCTTTTACTGCACATAACAGGGTCAAACTACAGTACTATGGTAAAAGCATGGTGAGGGTTGCGTTTACTGTGCTTTTACTACACATAACAGGGTCAAACTACAGTACTATGGTAAAAGCATGGTGAGGGTTGCGTTTACTGTGCTTTTACTGCACATAACAGGGTCAAACTACAGTACTATGGTAAAAGCATGGTGAGGGTTGCGTTTACTGTGCTTTTACTGCACATAACAGGGTCAAACTACAGTACTATGGTAAAAGCATGGTGAGGGTTGCGTTTACTGTGCTTTTACTACACATAACAGGGTCAAACTACAGTACTATGGTAAAAGCATGGTGAGGGTTGCGTTTACTGTGCTTTTACTGCACATAACAGGGTCAAACTACAGTACTATGGTAAAAGCATGGTGAGGGTTGCGTTTACTGTGCTTTTACTACACATAACAGGGTCAAACTACAGTACTATGGTAAAAGCATGGTGAGGGTTGCGTTTACTGTGCTTTTACTGCACATAACAGGGTCAAACTACAGTACTATGGTAAAAGCATGGTGAGGGTTGCGTTTACTGTGCTTTTACTACACATAACAGGGTCAAACTACAGTACTATGGTAAAAGCATGGTGAGGGTTGCGTTTACTGTGCTATACTGCACATAACAGGGTCAAACTACAGTACTATGGTAAAAGCATGGTGAGGGTTGCGTTTACTGTGCTATACTGCACATAACAGGGTCAAACTACAGTACTATGGTAAAAGCATGGTGAGGGTTGCGTTTACTGTGCTTTTACTACACATAACAGGGTCAAAACTACAGTACTATGGTAAAAGCATGGTGAGGGTTGCGTTTACTGTGCTATACTGCACATAACAGGGTCAAACTACAGTACTATGGTAAAAGCATGGTGAGGGTTGCGTTTAGTGTGCTTTTACTACACATAACAGGGTCAAACTACAGTACTATGGTAAAAGCATGGTGAGGGTTGCGTTTACTGTGCTTTTACTACACATAACAGGGTCAAACTACAGTACTATGGTAAAAGCATGGTGAGGGTTGCGTTTACTGTGCTTTTACTACACATAACAGGGTCAAACTACAGTACTATGGTAAAAGCATGGTGAGGGTTGCGTTTACTGTGCTATACTGCACATAACAGGGTCAAACTACAGTACTATGGTAAAAGCATGGTGAGGGTTGCGTTTACTGTGCTTTTACTACACATAACAGGGTCAAACTACAGTACTATGGTAAAAGCATGGTGAGGGTTGCGTTTACTGTGCTATACTGCACATAACAGGGTCAAACTACAGTACTATGGTAAAAGCATGGTGAGGGTTGCGTTTACTGTGCTTTTACTGCACGTAACAGGGTCAAACTACAGTACTATGGTAAAAGCATGGTGAGGGTTGCGTTTAGTGTGCTTTTACTACACATAACAGGGTCAAACTACAGTACTATGGTAAAAGCATGGTGAGGGTTGCGTTTAGTGTGCTTTTACTACACATAACAGGGTCAAACTACAGTACTATGGTAAAAGCATGGTGAGGGTTGCGTTTAGTGTGCTTTTACTACGTTACCACACCACAGAGGAAATAATTATGACGTATAGCTGACATATATAAAGCAGCGACGTAACATTCAAGAGCCAAAATGTCTAATAAAGAACATATAATGGACTTAATATCGAACATCAAAAGGCACGTCTGATGAACTAGTACTCACCAAGTTGAAGCGCAAGAGCGGGTAAACTGCTGAAAAATATCGCGATGTTTTTAAACGAGAGTTGGCTTCTAGAATGAGATGTACAAAATCGTAGGATATAGTACGTTTTAATAGATTCGTGTGAATTAGTACGAATTCTCCGTTAGATGGGGAGGTGTTCCATGCGATGAACAAATCGTACGATTTCGTACGACCCAGCTCGTACGATATCGTACGATTTAGCCACTTGGTTAATTCGTACGAATTAGTACGAATTCGCCGTGAGATAGGGTTGGTTTAGCTCAACACACATGCCTGAAGTTTTCATTGATTGTGATGACCGTGAGCAGCTGCTTCAGGTGTGTTTAATTAGGGCTGGAGATAAACTCTTGCTGCGTCCCAATTCGCTTACTTATACTACGTCCTAAAAGTATGTACTCTTTTTGTAAAGAAAAAGTATATACTTTTGAGTGTGTAGCAGAAAAGTATGCAAGCTTCGGGACATACTACTTCGCCATCTTTAACGGACTCTGTCGCTTAGTTACGTGCATCCCGTCACCGATTATCTGCCCTGTCAATCATCGTCAGATTCGTCACAGTTCAAATCCACCACATTCAGTTTAATATACCGTATCGGAGAGAAATGTAGCCGCTCGTTGATCTGCCATTTGTGGGTCTTTAATGCAGAGACTCGCCTCATGTATTTACGGTTGAAATATAATGATGCATTTAAAAGTTAATGGCCAAATGTGTCATTACAAAAGTTCTCAATGCTGCTGCGGGTGAAATATAATGTGACAACACTGAATAAATATATTTTTGTCAGGTTAAATATTGATAGTTGGTCACTCAAACCCCTTTATCTAAACTTCTCTACTTAACCGTCGAACTCGCACATCCGTCATGATTGTAGTTTTTTAACGCTTTTTATCGGCGTTTGTAGTTCTAATCGAATCCTCGTCCAACTCGCAATGGGTTGTGGGCAATATCAGCCGTTAGAGTGCCCATCGATCCATACTGTGAATTCGGACCGGAAATAGTAAGCCATCCGGGAATCTTTGGAATACTCTTTTCAACATACTACGATTTGGGACATACTAATTCTATTTTCGAATACTATTTAGGATGGATAGTATGCGAATTGGGACGCAGGGTGAGTGGGAAAAATCTCACACACTTTCTTTTGATACTGAGATTTTAGAAACTAAAATAAATATACAGAATTTAACTGTACTATAATAATAGTTTGAATATTTTGTGTTGACCAATTTTGTTTAAGTGATTCATATTTTGATTTGTATATTAACATTCTTAAATGTGACTTTATGCTTGACAACTAAATTGACTTGTTTTTAAGTAATATCATGTTTTCTTTTTCAGATTTCAAAGAACCCAAAGGAAAAGAGGCAGTCGTCTGACGCGAGCCAGATTTTTAAAACCTGAACCGTTGGCCCACCTGTAGTTATAATGACATCAGACTTCTGAAATTAATTGTATTTTTAAAGGTTAGCTTTTGTCCTGTTGTTCCCCTCTCCCCCTTTTTCTTAAAGAAGGATCTTTTATATCTTTTGTACTGATTGTGGTAAACTGTTAAATAAATTAAATCGACTCAACTGCTGAGGTGGTCATTTATATTTTTAAAAGGTTTTCTCCAAATTTGAAATGTTTTTTTTTTTTTTTTTTTTTTTTATCATATCACAGTTCTTCGCACATCAGTTGATCGACATCAGTGATGTAGAATCAACATCATAGTGTAACTCAACAATATTACCATTAATTATTATTGTTAATTTCAATATTGATTCAACATCAGTGAAGTAGAATAAATCATACTGTAATGTTGATTCAAAAGCATTACCATAACCATTTTTATTTCACTATTGATTCAACATTTAATGCTGTTGCAAACACATGATATTGAACTAACATCAGTTCATAATGTTTAATTCAGTGATATTACAATTGATTTTTTTTTGTGTGTGTGAAATATCAACAGTTTCAACAGTAACTGAGGGTACAAAAGTGATGTTGAAAAATATTTCTGTAAAGTTGAATCAATGCTATTATCATTGATTTGTGGTTAAAATCCCAACATTGTTTCAACATGGTTGAAATCTCAATTTTTTTTTCAATATTAAGGGTGCAAAAATGATGTTGAAAAAATATCACTTAGTAATGTTGAATCAATATTATTACCATTGATTTGTGGTTAAAATATCAGTATTGTTTCAACATTAACTGAGGGTGCGAGAGTGATACTAAAGCAACATCACTTTGTAACGTTAATTCAATGTAATTAGCGTTGACGCATCAACACTGAATCAACATTGTTTCAATAGTTACATGCTATCTGGGAATACTTCTACAGCATTTATTAATCTTACTGTTAATTTCAGCCTTTAGTAATACATGTTTAAAATCAAAAGTTGCATTCTTTATTTACTTTAACATTAGTTAAAGGTGGACTATGTAGTATTTTTACAGTAAAATATCCAAAAATCACTAGGCCAGTATTATATATTTTGTTCAATTGAGTACTTATAATATCCCAAATGTTTCCAACTATTTGTAAATTGTGAGAAAATTGCTATTTTAACCAAGGACCCGGGAAGTGTCAGCGTTTGATGGAGTCGCCTGTCAATTGCGTTATATCTGCGTTACCCCCAGTTTTATTCTGTAGAAGCACTTTACTCTTAGCAGTGTGAACATGTCACAGCAGCGCCGAGCAAACGCACAGATTAACGTCATAACATCTTTTTAAACACACTTAAATGTATCTAATATGATTAACAGAGCTGCGGAGAGCTGCAGAGTGTGCGCGCCCGACTGTGTCCCGTCCCGTCCCGTCATAATAAAACTCCCGGTGCGTGCGAGCCGCGTGTTTGTATAACAATTGCTCCAGCGGCCATGCTCAGCTCCACATCACTCGGTCCTGCTCTGTTTTACACTACAGTAACGTTAATAACCGCATCCATTAACATGATTTCTGCCCGATTCCTATTTTCCACCGGCTATGAGATGAAGACCACATGTCCCAAATTGCTGCACTCAAACTTGGCATCATCAAACTACACCTTTGATTTGAATAGGTGCCCTCAAGTGGACGGAAAGTTGCATAGTGCACCTTTAATGCACTGTGATTAAACATGAACAAACACTAATAGTTGTATTTTTATAAACTAACATTATCAAAGAATAATAACTAATGTAACAAATGTATTGCTCATTGTTAATTCATGTTAGTTAATACATTAATGACTGAGACGTTGTAAAGTGTTACCTAAATTATTACTCAATAGGCAAGCAAAATACATAACTTTTAGTGCTATGTAGTTAGCAGTAGTGCTACATAACTTCAGATGTAACTTAAAAATAGATCTGAAGTTATGAAATGTAGCTACCTGGCGCTAGATCTAAAGTTACAACTTGGGCTAACGTTACTTGGTCTCAGAAGCTACATTTTCTGAGGCAAACTTGTGTTGCTAATGGCAATAAACTTTAGCTAATGTTTGTGCTGCCTATTAGCTTAACCAAGGCAGAGGCTGTGTCACCACATAACTATTGCGATTAAATAACTCACGGTAACGTTTGAAGAGTTAAAAGCATTGTTGTTTTGTCTTACCTTATAACAAATGTATACATCCTTGCTGATAATTCTGGACGTTAAGTTGGCTCTGTGGCCTGCCACATATCTTAATCCAAAACTATTTCTGTGTCTCATTTGGGTTTAGGAAACGGAATAAAATAAATTACATTGCCAATCCTCTGAGGATACCTGGATTCAGTGTCACAAGAACCCCCAGGCACAACATTTTACCATGTTTAGAGAATAAACACCATAAAACTGATGAGAGCTTTGGATTTTCCAATGTATCTCTATGGCGCTAAAACCTAAAGATGTCTGAGTTCCGGTTGCCGTGCAAATGATACTCAACTGCCATTGGCTTATCAGAGTTCAATGGGCGTGGCTCACCAATAGGTCAATTGGCAACATGATTGGGTATAAAAAGAGCCTCTCAGAGTGGCAGTGTCTCTCAGAAGTCAAGATGGGCAGAGGATCACTAATTCCCCCAATGCTGCTATTCTAGTTTTTTTACTACCACACAGTTCTTACATAAGATGATCATGTAAACACCAGTGTCACCTAGTTGACATGAATAGTATAGCAATGCAACGGAAAGAGAACACAACATTTTATATATTTATTCATTTTTCTTAATTTTCTTTTGTTCCTTACCTTTTGTTTATGTTTTTTATTTTTTATATATTTTTTAATCTGTAGACACAAGCACTGGGAGTTTGTTCGCCTTGGTGCATTCACTTGTCAAGCTACCTTCATTTTATTTTTCAACTTCAAGGACATTTACCACATCTAGAAAGCATACTGCAAAAAACCTTCACTCCTCTGGAACTAGTAGCTAGAAAGCCAACCACACACTGTTGATTGACATTTGTGAGAAGGTATAATTTGATACATTAGCCTATTATTATAACTTGTAGTAATACGATTTCTATAATAAAATATAAATGCAGTATATAGGTTCATTTACATGGGCAGACATGATCCATTCTTCTTTGTATTCCTCACCCTTGTTGTCAGAGCAGAGCACAACATTTAATTTAAAGTCAATAAGTTAAAGTCAAAATATATATTAAATTATTATTATTTATAAAAATGTATATATATATATATATATATATATATATATATATATATATATATATATATATATATATATATATATATATATATATATATATATATATATATATATATATATATATTGTCCTGGCATGGTATATATATGCCATAACATGCCAGGACAACTCCTTTAAAGTTGTTTAAACTTTGAACTTTACCATAATTTAATTCACTGGTGAATGCTATTGGGCGTATTGTGAACAATTATTCCATGCATTTATTTCTTTTTTTTTATCTTATAAACACATCATAACTTTTAAGTTACACATGCAGTTATACAATTGCATTCAGATATCAACACTCACTTTTCACAATCTAATAAACAACCAATGAATAAACAAGTCCCATCCTCCTTTTATATATATCCACTTTTCCGCTTGGATGAATTTGATGAGCGCAAAGGAGTGGTCTGCCTATGGTTATGTAATTATACATTGAACGTGACTTTGACACTGTTTTGATTAAGTTTAATATTGTAAAGCTCTAATGTTTGTATGAAGTACTATATGAATAAATGTGACACTACACAAATATATACACATTGGCATTGCTGTGAACAGATGCTTACTCAATGGCTGTTTTGTCACATTATTCTGTGTTTATTTTGTTATTAAGAAGAAAGTGTGCAGAACATATTTACATATTAATTTAAATGAATATGTAAATATGTACACATATTTAAATACTAAGTCTACTAAATTCTTGTCACTGAAACTTAAAGTAAAGTGACAAATAGTGTGGTGTCCAAAACCAATATCTTGTTCACTCAATCAATCAATCCCAAAATGCACTGCAATAAGAGGTATACAAATAAAAGGTGACAGCTCTCTTTCAATCAATGCCTGAATTCGCTCTCTCATGTGGTGGACTATGTGTTAGTTTTCTTGTTGAGTTGGCCATTGGCAGATATTGCATCTTTGAAAAGCTAATTTAAACAGACTAATGCCATAAATCAAATCCTGCCTCGACCAAATCATTCACAGCCAATCAGAAGAGCATGTGGACGGGCTCTCTCTGCAAGCACTCACTGGAGTAGGCTTACATGATGATAAAATTATTGACTCTTACACTATTTTAACAAAATAAAAAAATATATATACTGAGAGACTGAAACAATCATCCTTTTTTATCATAGAATACACGTTTGTTCACCTTGAGTTGACAGTTTGAACATTTGAAGTTTTTTTTTCCCCATAATTTATATTTTCAAGTTCTGAGGTGAAGTAGTCTGTCCATGCATTATTGATTTCTGTAGGTTATGTCTAAAGGTCACGAAAATTTGTATTTTTCTTATTTTTATATAACATAAAGCACATAATCAGCACCTGAGATTATTATCATTGTCATACTTTGTATGTTGTTTCAGTCGCAACACCGCATAATAAATAGAAACTGGTTAGTTCAAATTTTCAGATTAATACAGAAAAGATTTTCTTGCTTGTCAGTGTAAGTTTAGGGTTGTTTCAGAATTTGCATTGATTTGTGTATTGTTGTTCTAGTATTGTGGATTTTTGTCCACATTTTATATTAGCTTTCCATGGAAAATATTTGGCTGATATACTATTTGAAAATCTGTAATCAAAGGGTGCAAAAAAAAAACATTTAAACAATTTTAAAATATTGGTAAAATTGCCTTTAAAGTTGTCCAAATGAAGTCCTTAGCAACACATACTAATAATAATAAATATGTTTTATATACATTTTTGGTATGACATTTACAAAATATCACCATGGAACATGATCTTTACTTAAAAAAAAGAAAAAAAAGAATAATTTGAAATAGTTTTGACCCATACAATGTATTGTTGGATACTGCTACATATATACCTGTGTGACTCATGACTGGTTTTATGATCCAGGCTCACAAATGGAGTGCCAAACAGCAGAGCTTATGCAAACATGGACATTGGCATTGCTATGATCAGATGCTTTCTTAAAGGATTAGTTCACCCAAAAATGAAAATTAGCCCATGATTTACTCACCCTCAAGTCTTCCTATATGACGTTCTTCTTTCTTCTTTCAAATGAAAATAATCAGAGTTATATTAAAAAAATGTTCTCGCTCTTCCAAGCTTTATAATGGCAGTGAATGGCTTATTCGTATTTGAAGTCCATAAAAGTGCATCTGTCCATCATAAAACTGCTCCACACGACTCTGGGAAGTTAATAAATGCCTTCTTAGGTGAAGTGGAGCATTTGTGTAAGGAAAAATATCCATATTTAAAACTTTATAGACTTAAAAAACTAACTTCTAGCAGACAGCCGTACACAAGTCGACTTACAGCAACAGAGGATTGTATTCGTCTAAAAGAAGAATGTCATGTAAACCTAGGATGACTTGAGGGTGAGTAAATTATGGACTTATTTTCATTTTTAGTTGAACTATCCCTTTAATGGCTGTTCTGTCACACGTCATGTGCTGTATATTTTGTTATTGAGAAGAAAGTGTGCAGATCATATTTACATATTCATTTAAATGCATATGTAAATATTTGCACATATTTACATATTGAGTCTACTAAAAGTTTATATACCTTGTTGATTCCTGGATGTTTTGTAATAAGGCTGCTTAAAAACCAAGGCTTCCAAAACCAATATCTAGTTCACTCATTCAATCCCAACATGCACTGCAATAAAAGGTATACAGCCCATTTACATTCAATGACTGTAACACCCATAATGCACTATTAGGGTGTTATCAAATAAAAGGCGACAAATCCCTTTCAATCCTTCTCTCATCTAGTGGACTATGTGAGCTACTGTGCAAATGCATTGATGAAGTCAACAACTGGATGTGCCAAAACTATCTTCAGTTAAACAAAGACAAAACCAAAATCACTATATTTGGAGACAAAGATGAAATTCTCAAGGTGAATGCATATCTTGAGGCTAAAGGCCTGATAACAAAAAATCAAGTCAGGAATCTTGGAGTGATTTTGGAGTCAGACCTGAGTTTCAGTAGTCAAGTCAAAACAATAGCTAAATCAGCATACTATCATCTGAAAAATATTGCAAGAATTAGATGTTTTGTCTCCAGGCAAGACTTAGACAAACTGGTTCATGCTTTCATCACCAGTAGGGTGGACTATTGTAATGGCTTTCTCACTGGCCTTCCCAAAAAGACCATTAGACAGCTGCAGCTCATACAGAATGCTGCTGCCAGGATTCTGAGCAGAACCAGAAAATATGACCATATCACACCAGTCCTCAGGTCTTTACACTGGCTTCCAGTTACATTTAGGATCGATTTTAAAATACTACTACTTGTTTATAAATCACTCAATGAGCTAGGACCTCAATACATTGCAGATATGCTGATTAAATACAAACCCAACAGATCACTCAGATCAGCAGGATCAAATCAGTTAGAAATACCAAGAGTTCACTCAAAGCAAGGAGAGTCTGCTTTTAGCTATTATGCCAGCCACAGTTGGAACCAGCTTCCTGAACAGATCAGACGTGCTCCAACAGTAGCCACATTCAAATCCAGACTCAAAACACATCTGTTTAGCTGTGCATTTACTGAATGAGCACTGAGCACTGTACGTCCGACTGATCTTATCTCTTTATTCTTTTGTACTTTTTTTATTATTATCTTTACAACTGTTTTAACTATGTTTGTTTTGAATTTTTTATTCATCCACATGGTATTCTTTTTTCTCATGCATATGTTACCACTGTTTTAATTAATTTCTATGTAAAGCACTTTGAATTGCATTGGGTATGAAATGTGCTATATAAATAAACGTGCCTTGCCTTATTGATTGTTTATCCTTTTGATCTTTTTTTTATCATTATTCACAAAAAACAACCTTTCATTGAAGTAAAACTGTAGCAAATGTCCACTGAGGCAAGGTTTGGATGAACCCAAGGGCAGTTTCATTTATTTAAATCAAACTCAACATAACTCAAAATCATAAATATAAAACAAAGACTTGGCAAAAACAAACAAAAGACTTGACTAAACTTGACAAAAACTCTCAAACAGTAGAATTAAACATTCGATAACAGACAAAGACTATGGCCAACATGAGGGCTTGAATACACAAGGGCTAATGACAGGACAAGGGACACCTGTAAACAATGATCAACCCATAAACCAATGACAACATGACACAGGAACACAAGGCAGGAACACATGAGGGCAGAGTCACATGACAATAGACCACATGATGAAACCAGGAAGTGCATGAAAGAACATGATAAACTCAAAAACATCAACCATGAACCTACACCAGAACACCCTAGGTGTGTTCGACATCGGCTGTGGCTGGATGCATACGATCGGAGAGAGTAGGTGAGTGCAGGCGGGAGACACTTTCTGCTTCCCGCAGTGACGCTTGCCCTGTGTTTGCAAACTTTAGGCTTGTTGGACTTCACCCAGTGATGCAAAGACCGATCGACGGCAGTGCATGCCGACTTGAAGCAGTGCATGCCGGTTAGAAATTTTGTCCGACTTGAGACAGCGCCGACGGCACATGACTGTGACGAATGTCAACAAAGTACAGCGAGAGCGATTCGAGAGTAGCCAGCTGATGCAGCTGGTGCAGATTCTCAAGTGGGATTGCAGGCTGCTCGAGCTCTGATGACGACACAGCTGATCCACGATTGGCAGGATTCACTGCATGACAGCGATCACATGTGTTTTGTGTTTATTCTAAAACCTTATGTTACACTAATGCTCACAAATCATTTATTTATAACAGTAAACCTCTTTTCATGTAGTCGCGATGTTATATTGTCATATTTATCAAACTAAAACTGATAAAAACCGTTGACAACACTTCATTGATAGTGTAGGTTTATATGTTGAACATTAATCTTGTCCAAATAGACGCTTTATTAAGCAGTACATAAAGTATTGAATGAAAATGTAATTTGAAACCTCTGTGTATTTGAGAAATATTGCATTTATTTAACTTCAGCTGTGATAAAGTTTGCAAACGCAGTGCAAGCGTCACCACGGGAAGCAGAAAGTGTCCGACTTCACGTCTCCGTTTGCAGCTCCTCTCTGCCTGCACGCAGCTACTCTCGCCGATCGCATGCATCCAGCCGCAGCCGATGTCGAACACACCTTTTCTCACAGCCGAAGTTAAATAAATGCAATATTTCTCAAATACACAGATGTTTCAAATTACATTTTCATTCAATACTTTATGTACTGCTTAATAAAGTATTTGGACAAGATTAGTTTGATATCAGTTTTAGTTTGATAAACATGAAAATATAACATTGTGACTACATGAAAATAGGTTTTACTCTCACTTCTTCTGCACCTCTCACTGCATCTCTCACTTCTCCTGCACCTCTCACTGCAAGTCTTACTGCACCTCTCACTTATCCTGCACCTCTCAATGGATCTCTTACTGCACCTCTCAATGCATCTCTCACTTCTCCTGCACCTCTCAATGCATCTCTCACTTTTCCTGCACCTCTCAATGCATCTCTCACTTATCCTGCACCTCTCACTGCATCTCTCACTTCACCTGCACCTCTCAATGCATCTTTCACTTCTCCTGCCCCTCTCAATACATCTCTCACTTCTCCTGCCCCTCTCAATACATCTCTCACTTCTCCTGCAACTCTCAATGCATCTGTCACTTCTCCTGCACCTCTCAATGCATCTCTTACTGCACCTCTCACTGAATCTCTCACTACTCCTCCACCTCTCAATGCATCTCTTACTGCACCTCTCACTGCATATCTCACTTCTCCTGCACCTCTCACTGCATCTCACACTTCTCCTGCACCTCTCAATGCATCTCTCACGGCATCTCTCACTTCTCCATACCTCTCAATGCATCTGTGTCTTCTCCTGCACCTCTCAATGCATCTCTTACTGCACCTCTCACTGCATCTCTCACTACTCCTCCACCTCTCAATGCATCTCTTACTGCACCTCTCACTGCATCTCTCACTTCTCCTCCACTTCTCAATGCATCTCTCAATTCTCCTGCAACTCTCAATGCATCTCTCACGGCATCTCTCACTTCTCCTTACCTTTCAATGCATCTCTCACTTCACCTGCACCTCTCAATGCATCTCTCACTTCTCCTGCACCTCTCAATGCATATCTCACTTCTCCTGCTCCTCTCAATGCATCTCTCACTTCTCCTGCACCTCTCAATGCATCTCTCACTGCACCTCTCACTGCATCTCTCACTTCTCCTGCACCTCTCAATGCATCTCTTACTGAATCTCTCACTTCTCCTGCACCTCTCAATGCATCTCTCACGGCATCTCTCACTTCTCCATACCTCTCAATGCATCTCTTACTTCTCCTGCACCTCTCACTGCGTCTCTCACTGCATCTCTCACTTCTCCTGCACCTCTCACTGCGTCTCTCACTGCATCTCTCACTTCTCCTGCACCTCTCAATGCATTTCTTACTGCACCTCTCAATGCATCTCTCACTTCTCCTGCACCTCTCACTGCATCTCTCACTTTTCCTGCACCTCTCAATGCATCTCTCACTTTTCCTGCACCTTTCAATGCATGTCTCACTTCTCCTGCACCTCTCAATGCATCTGTCACTTCTCCTGCGCCTCTCAATGCATCTCTTACTGCACCTCTCACTGCATCTCTCACTGCTCCTCCACCTCTCAATGCATCTCTTACTGCACCTCTCACTACATCTCTCACTTCTCCTGCACCTCTCAATGCATATCTCACTTCTCCTGAACCTCTCACTGCATCTCACTTCTCCTCCACTTCTCAATGCATCTCTCACTTCTCCTGCACCTCTCAATGCATCTCTCACGGCATCTCTCACTTCTCCATACCTCTCAATGCATCTGTGTCTTCTCCTGCACCTCTCAATGCATCTCTTACTGCACCTCTAACTGCATATCTCACTACTTCTCCACCTCTCAATGCATCTCTTACTGCACCTCTCAATGCATATCTCACTTCTCCTGCACCTCTCACTGCATTTCTCACTTCTCCTCCCCTTCTCAATGCATCTCTCACTTCTCCTGCACCTCTCAATGCATCTCTCACTTCACCTGCACCTCTCAATGCATATCTCACTTCTCCTGCTCCTCTCAATGCATCTCTCAATGCATCTCTCACTTCTCCTGCACCTCTAAATGCATCTCTCACTGCACCTCTCACTGCATCTCTCACTTCTCCTGCGCCTCTCAATGCATCTCTCAATGCATCTCTCACGGCATCTCTCACTTCTCCATACCTCTCAATGCATCTCTTACTTCTACTGCACTTCTCACTGCGTCTCTCACTGCATCTCTCACTTCTCCTGCACCTCTCAATGCATCTCTCACTTCTCCTGCACCCCTCAATGCATATCTTAGTGCACCTCTCAATGCATCTCTCACTTCTCCTGCACTTCTCAATGCATATCTCACTTCTCCTGCACCTCTCACTGCAGCTCACTTCTCCTGCACCTCTCAATGAATCTCTTACTGCAACTCTCGCTGCATCTCTCACTTCTCCTGCACCTCTTAATGCATCTCCCACTTTTCCTTACCTCTCAATGCACCTCTCACTGCATCTCTCACTTCTCCTGCACCTCTCAATGCATCTTTCACTTCTCCTGCACCCCTCAATGCATCTCTCACTACTCCTGCACCTCTCACTGCATCTCTTACTGCATCTCTCACTTCTCCTTCACCTCTCGCTGCATCTCTCATTGCTTCGCTCACTTCTCCGGCACCTCTCACTTCTCCTTCACCTCTCGCTGCATCTCTCACTGCATCCCTCACTTCTCTTGCACCTCTCAATGCATCTCTCACTTCTCCTGCACCTCTCAATACTTCTCTCACTTCACCTGCACCTCTCAATGCATCTCTCACTTCTCCTGCACCTCTCAATAATTTTCTCACTTCTCCTGCACCTCTCAATGCATTTGTCACTTCTCCTGCACCTCTCAATGCAGCTCTTACTGCACCTCTCACTGCATCTCTCACTACTCCTCCACCTCTCAATGCATCTCTTACTGCACTTCTCACTGCATCTCTCACTTTTCCTGCACATCTCAATGCATCTCTCACTTCTCTTGCAACTCTCAATGCATCTCTCACGGCATTTCTCACTTCTCCTGCACCCCTCACTGCGTCTCTCACTGCATATCTCACTTCTCCTGCACCTCTCACTGCGTCTCTCACTGCATCTCTCACTTCTCCTGCACCCCTCACTGCATCTCTCACTTCTCCTTACCTCTCAATGCATCTATCACTGCATCTCTCACTTATCCTGCACCTCTCACTGCATCTCCTACTGCATCTCTCGCTGCATTTCTCACTTCTCCTGCAACTCTCACTGATCCTCTCACTGCATATTTCACTGCACACACACACACACACATCTTTCACCTCTCAATGCATCTCTCACTACTCCTGCACCTCTCACTGCATCTCTTACTGCATCTCTCACTTCTCCTGCACCTCTCAATTTATCTCTTACTGTACCTCTCGCTGCATCTCTCACTTCTCCTGCACCTCTCAATGCATCTGCATCTTTCACTGCATCGCTCACTTCTCCTGCACCTCTCATTGCATCTCTTACTGCACCTCTCGCTGCATCTCTCACTTCTCCTGCACCTCTCAATGCATCTCTTACTGCACCTCTCAATGCATCTCTCACTTCTCCTGCACCTCTCAATTAATCTCTTACTGCACCTCTCGCTGCATCTCTCACTTCTCCTGCACCTCTCAATGCATCTCTCACTTTTCCTTACCTCTCAATGCACCTCTCACTGCATCTCTCACTTCTCCTGCACCTCTCAATGCATCTCTCACTTCTCCTGCACCTCTCAATTAATCTCTTACTGCACCTCTCGCTGCATCTCTCACTTCTCCTGCACCTCTCAATGCATCTCTTACTGCACCTCTCGCTGCATCTCTCACTTCTCCTTACCTCTCAATGCATCTCTAACTTCTCCTGCACCTCTCAATGCATCTCTCACTTTTCCTTACCTCTCAATGCACCTCTCACTGCATCTCTCACTTCTCCTGCACCCCTCAATGCATCTCTTAATGCACCTCTCAATGCATCTCTTACTGTACCTCTCGCTGCATCTCTCACTTCTCCTGCACCTCTCAATGCATCTCTCACTTCTCCTGCACCTCTCAATGCATCTCTCACTGCACCTCTCAATGCATCTCTCACTTCTCCTGCACCTCTCAATTAATCTCTTACTGCACCTCTCGTTGCATCTCTCACTTCTCTTGCACCTCTCAATGCATCTCTCACTTCTCCTGCACCTCTCAATGCATCTCTTACTGCACCTCTCAATGCATCTCTCACTTCTCCTGCACCTCTCAATTAATCTCTTACTGCACCTCTCGTTGCATCTCTCACTTCTCTTGCACCTCTCAATGCATCTCTCACTTCTCCTGCACCTCTCAATGCATCTCTTACTGCACCTCTCAATGCATCTCTCACTTCTCCTGCACCTCTCAATTAATCTCTTACTGCACCTCTCGCTGCATCTCTCACTTCTCCTGCACCTCTCAATGCATCTCTTACTGCACCTCTCGCTGCATCTCTCACTTCTCCTTACCTCTCAATGCATCTCTCACTTCTCCTGCACCTCTCAATGAATCTCTCACTTTTCCTTACCTCTCAATGCACCTCTCACTGCATCTCTTACTTCTCCTGCACCCCTCAATGCATCTCTTAATGCACCTCTCAATGCATCTCTTACTGCACCTCTCGCTGCATCTCTCACTTCTCCTGCACCTCTCAATGCATCTCTTACTGCACCTCTCATTGCATCTCACACTTCTCCTGCACCTCTCAATTAATCTCTTACTGCACCTCTCAATGCATCTCTCACTTCTCCTGCACCTCTCAATGCATATCTCACTTCTCCTGCACCTCTCACTGCATCTCTCACTTCTCCTCCACTTCTCAATGCGTCTCTCACTTCTCCTGCACCTCTCAATGCATCTCTCAAGGCATCTCTCACTTCTCCATACCTCTCAATGCATCTGTGTCTTCTCCTGCACCTCTCAATGCATCTCTTACTGCACCTCTCACTGCATCTCTCACTACTCCTCCACCTCTCAATGCATCTCTTACTGCACCTCTCGCTGCATCTCTCACTTCTCCTGCACCTCTCAATGCATCTCTTACTGCACCTCTCAATGCATCTCTCACTTTTCCTTACCTCTCAATGCACCTCTCACTGCATCTCTCACTTCTCCTGCACCCCTCAATGCATCTCTTACTGCACCTCTCGCTGCATCTCTCACTTCTCTTGCACCTCTCAATGCATCTCTCACTTCTCCTGCACCTCTCAATGCATCTCTTACTGCACCTCTCGCTGTATCTCTCACTTCTCCTTACCTCTCAATGCATCTCTCACTTTTCCTTACCTCTCAATGCACCTCTCACTGCATCTCTTACTTCTCCGGCACCCCTCAATGCATCTCTTAATGCACCTCTCAATGCATCTCTTACTGCACCTCTCGCTGCATCTCTCACTTCTCCTGCACCTCTCAATGCATCTCTTACTGCACCTCTCAATGCATCTCTCACTGCTCCTGCACCTCTCAATTAATCTCTTACTGCACCTCTCGCTGCATCTCTCACTTCTCCTGCACCTCTCAATGCATCTCTTAATGCACCTCTAAATGCATCTCTTACTGCACCTCTCAATGCATGTCTCACTTCTCCTGCACCTCTCAATGCATCTCTTACTGCACCTCTCGCTGCACCTCTCACTTCTCCTGCACCTCTCAATGCATCTCTTATTGCACCTCTCAATGCATCTCTTACTTCTCCTGCACCTCTCAATTAATCTCTTACTGCACCTCTCGCTGCATCTCTCAATTCTCTTGCACCTCTAAATGCATGTCTTACTGCACCTCTCGCTGCATCTCTCACTTCTCCTTACCTCTCACTGCATCTCTCACTTCTCCTGCACCTCTCAATGCATCTCTCACTTTTCCTTACCTCTCAATGCACCTCTCACTGCATCTCTCACTTCTCCTGCACCTCTCAATGCATCTCTTACTGCACCTCTCAATGCATCTCTCACTTCTCCTGCACCTCTCAATTAATCTCTTACTGCACCTCTCGCTGCATCTCTCACTTCTCCTGCACCTCTCAATGCATCTCTTACTGCACCTCTCGCTGCATCTCTCACTTCTCTTGCACCTCTCAATGCATCTCTCACTTCTCCTGCACCTCTCAATGCATCTCTTACTGCACCTCTCAATGCATCTCTCACATTTTTCCTTACCTCTCAATGCATCTCTCACTGCATCTCTCACTTCTCCTGCACCCCTCAATGCATCTCTTAATGCACCTCTCAATGCATCTCTTACTGAACCTCTCGCTGCATCTCTCACTTCTCCTGCACCTCTCAATGCATCTCTTACTGCACCTCTCAATGCATCCCTCACTTCTCCTGCACCTCTCACTGCATCTCTTACTGCACCTCTCAATGCATCTCTCACTTCTCCTGCACCTCTCAATTAATCTCTTACTGCACCTCTCGCTGCATCTCTCACTTCTCCTGCACCTCTCAATGCATCTCTTACTGCACCTCTCAATGCATCTCTCACTTCTACTGCACCTCTCAATTAATCTCTTACTGCACCTCTCGCTGCATCTCTCACTTCTCTTGCACCTCTCAATGCATCTCTCACTTCTCCTGCACCTCTCAATGCATCTCTTACTGCACCTCTAAATGCATCTCTCACTTCTCCTTCACCTCTCATTGCATCTCTTACTGCACCTCTCAATGCATCTCTCACTTCTCCTGCACCTCTCAATGCATCTCTTCCTGCACCTCTCGCTGCATCTCTCACTTCTCTTGCACCTCTCAATGCATCTCTCACTTATCCTGCACCTCTCAATGCATCTCTTAATGCACCTCTCAATGCATCTCTTACTGCACCTCTCAATGCATGTCTCACTTCTCCTGCACCTCTCAATGCATCTCTTACTGCACCTCTCGCTGCACCTCTCACTTCTCCTGCACCTCTCAATGCATCTCTTATTGCACCTCTCAATGCATCTCTTACTTCTCCTGCACCTCTCAATTAATCTCTTACTGCACCTCTCGCTGCATCTCTCAATTCTCTTGCACCTCTAAATGCATCTCTTACTGCACCTCTCGCTGCATCTCTCACTTCTCCTTACCTCTCACTGCATCTCTCACTTCTCCTGCACCTCTCAATGCATCTCTTACTGCACCTATCAATGCATCTCTCACTTCTCCTGCACCTCTCAAGTAATCTCTTACTGCACCTCTCGCTGCATCTCTCACTTCTCCTGCACCTCTCAATGCATCTCTTACTGCACCTCTCGCTGCATCTCTCACTTCTCTTGCACCTCTCAATGCATCTCTCACTTCTCCTGCACCTCTCAATGCATCTCTTACTGCACCTCTCAATGCATCTCTCACATTTTTCCTTACCTCTCAATGCACCTCTCACTGCATCTCTCACTTCTCCTGCACCCCTCAATGCATCTCTTAATGCACCTCTCAATGCATCTCTTACTGAACCTCTCGCTGCATCTCTCACTTCTCCTGCACCTCTCAATGCATCTCTTACTGCACCTCTCAATGCATCCCTCACTTCTCCTGCACCTCTCAATGCATCTCTTACTGCACCTCTCAATGCATCTCTCACTTCTCCTGCACCTCTCAATTAATCTCTAATTGCACCTCTCGCTGCATCTCTCACTTCTCTTGCACCTCTCAATGCATCTCTCACTTCTCCTGCACCTCTCAATTAATCTCTTACTGCACCTCTCGCTGCATCTCTCACTTCTCTTGCACCTCTCAATGCATCTCTCACTTCTCCTGCACCTCTCAATGCATCTCTTACTGCACCTCTAAATGCATCTCTCACTTCTCCTGCACCTCTCATTGCATCTCTTACTGCACCTCTCAATGCATCTCTCACTTCTCCTGCACCTCTCAATGCATCTCTTACTGCACCTCTCGCTGCATCTCTCACTTCTCTTGCACCTCTCAATGCATCTCTCACTTCTCCTGCACCTCTCAATGCATCTCTCACTTTTCCTTACCTCTCAATGCACCTCTCACTGCATCTCTTACTTCTCCTGCACCCCTCAATGCATCTCTTAATGCACCTCTCAATGCATCTCTTACTGCACCTCTCGCTGCATCTCTCACTTCTCCTGCACCTCTCAATGCATCTCTTACTGCACCTCTCAATGCATCTCACACTTCTCCTGCACCTCTCAATTAATCTCTTACTGCACCTCTCGCTGCATCTCTCACTTCTCCTGCACCTCTCAATGCATCTCTTACTGCACCTCTCAATGCATCCCTCACGTCTCCTGCACCTCTCAATGCATCTCTTACTGCACCTCTCAATGCATCTCTCACTTCTCCTGCACCTCTCAATTAATCTCTTACTGCACCTCTCGCTGCATCTCTCACTTCTCCTGCACCTCTCAATGCATCTCTTACTGCACCTCTCAATGCATCTCTCACTTCTCCTGCACCTCTCAGTTAATCTCTTACTGCACCTCTCGCTGCATCTCTCACTTCTCTTGCACCTCTCAATGCATCTCTCACTTCTCCTGCACCTCTCAATGCATCTCTTACTGCACCTCTAAATGCATCTCTCACTTCTCCTTCACCTCTCATTGCATCTCTTACTGCACCTCTCAATGCATCTCTCACTTCTCCTGCACCTCTCAATGCATCTCTTACTGCACCTCTCGCTGCACCTCTCAATGCATCTCTCACTTCTCCTGCACCTCTCAATGCATCTCTTACTGCACCTCTCAATGCATGTCTCACTTCTCCTGCACCTCTCAATGCATCTCTTACTGCACCTCTCGCTGCACCTCTCACTTCTCCTGCACCTCTCAATGCATCTCTTATTGCACCTCTCAATGCATCTCTTACTTCTCCTGCACCTCTCAATTAATCTCTTACTGCACCTCTCGCTGCATCTCTCAATTCTCTTGCACCTCTAAATGCATCTCTTACTGCACCTCTCGCTGCATCTCTCACTTCTCCTGCACCTCTCAATGCATCTCTTACTGCACCTCTCAATGCATCTCTCACTTCTCCTGCACCTCTCAAGTAATCTCTTACTGCACCTCTCGCTGCATCTCTCACTTCTCCTGCACCTCTCAATGCATCTCTTACTGCACCTCTCGCTGCATCTCTCACTTCTCCTGCACCTCTCAATGCATCTCTTACTGAACCTCTCGCTGCATCTCTCACTTCTCCTGCACCTCTCAATGCATCTCTTACTGCACCTCTCGCTGCATCCCTCACTTCTCCTGCACCTCTCAATGCATCTCTTACTGCACCTCTCAATGCATCTCTCACTTCTCCTGCACCTCTCAATTAATCTCTTACTGCACCTCTCGCTGCATCTCTCACTTCTCCTGCACCTCCCAATGCATCTCTTACTGCACCTCTCAATGCATCTCTAACTTCTCCTGCACCTCTCAATTAATCTCTTACTGCACCTCTCGCTGCATCTCTCACTTCTCTTGCACCTCTCAATGCATCTCTCACTTCTCCTGCACCTCTCAATGCATCTCTTACTGCACCTCTAAATGCATCTCTCACTTCTCCTGCACCTCTCATTGCATCTCTTACTGCACCTCTCAATGCATCTCTCACTTCTCCTGCACCTCTCAATGCATCTCTTACTGCACCTCTCGCTGCATCTCTCACTTCTCTTGCACCTCTCAATGCATCTCTCACTTCTCCTGCACCTCTCAATGCATCTCTTAATGCACCTCTCAATGCATCTCTTACTGCACCTCTCAATGCATGTCTCACTTTTCCTGCACCTCTCAATGCATCTCTTACTGCACCTCTCGCTGCACCTCTCACTTCTCCTGCACCTCTCAATGCATCTCTTATTGCACCTCTCAATGCATCTCTTACTTCTCCTGCACCTCTCAATTAATCTCTTACTGCACCTCTCGCTGCATCTCTCAATTCTCTTGCACCTCTAAATGCATCTCTTACTGCACCTCTCGCTGCATCTCTCACTTCTCCTTACCTCTCACTGCATCTCTCACTTCTCGTGCACCTCTCAATGCATCTCTTACTGCACTTCTCAATGCATCTCTCACTTCTCCTGCACCTCTCAAGTAATCTCTTACTGCACCTCTCGCTGCATCTCTCACTTCTCCTGCACCTCTCAATGCATCTCTTACTGCACCTCTCGCTGCATCTCTCACTTCTCTTGCACCTCTCAATGCATCTCTCACTTCTCCTGCACCTCTCAATGCATCTCTCACATTTTTCCTTACCTCTCAATGCACCTCTCACTGCATCTCTCACTTCTCCTGCACCCCTCAATGCATCTCTTAATGCACCTCTCAATGCATCTCTTACTGAACCTCTCGCTGCATCTCTCACTTCTCCTGCACCTCTCAATGCATCTCTTACTGCACCTCTCAATGCATCCCTCACTTCTCCTGCACCTCTCAATGCATCTCTTACTGCACCTCTCAATGCATCTCTCACTTCTCCTGCACCTCTCAATTAATATCTTACTGCACCTCTCGCTGCATCTCTCACTTCTCCTGCACCTCTCAATTAATCTCTTACTGCACCTCTCGCTGCATCTCTCACTTCTCCTGCACCTCTCAATGCATCTCTTACTGCACCTCTCAATGCATCCCTCACTTCTCCTGCACCTCTCAATGCATCTCTTACTGCACCTCTCAATGCATGTCTCACTTCTCCTGCACCTCTCAATGCATCTCTTACTGCACCTCTCGCTGCACCTCTCACTTCTCCTGCACCTCTCAATGCATCTCTTATTGCACCTCTCAATGCATCTCTTACTTCTCCTGCACCTCTCAATTAATCTCTTACTGCACCTCTCGCTGCATCTCTCAATTCTCTTGCACCTCTAAATGCATCTCTTACTGCACCTCTCGCTGCATCTCTCACTTCTCCTGCACCTCTCAATGCATCTCTTACTGCACCTCTCAATGCATCTCTCACTTCTCCTGCACCTCTCAAGTAATCTCTTACTGCACCTCTCGCTGCATCTCTCACTTCTCCTGCACCTCTCAATGCATCTCTTACTGCACCTCTCGCTGCATCTCTCACTTCTCCTGCACCTCTCAATGCATCTCTTACTGAACCTCTCGCTGCATCTCTCACTTCTCCTGCACCTCTCAATGCATCTCTTACTGCACCTCTCGCTGCATCCCTCACTTCTCCTGCACCTCTCAATGCATCTCTTACTGCACCTCTCAATGCATCTCTCACTTCTCCTGCACCTCTCAATTAATCTCTTACTGCACCTCTCGCTGCATCTCTCACTTCTCCTGCACCTCCCAATGCATCTCTTACTGCACCTCTCAATGCATCTCTAACTTCTCCTGCACCTCTCAATGCATCTCTCACTTCTCCTGCACCTCTCAATGCATCTCTTACTGCACCTCTAAATGCATCTCTCACTTCTCCTGCACCTCTCATTGCATCTCTTACTGCACCTCTCAATGCATCTCTCACTTCTCCTGCACCTCTCAATGCATCTCTTACTGCACCTCTCGCTGCATCTCTCACTTCTCTTGCACCTCTCAATGCATCTCTCACTTCTCCTGCACCTCTCAATGCATCTCTTAATGCACCTCTCAATGCATCTCTTACTGCACCTCTCAATGCATGTCTCACTTCTCCTGCACCTCTCAATGCATCTCTTACTGCACCTCTCGCTGCACCTCTCACTTCTCCTGCACCTCTCAATGCATCTCTTATTGCACCTCTCAATGCATCTCTTACTTCTCCTGCACCTCTCAATTAATCTCTTACTGCACCTCTCGCTGCATCTCTCAATTCTCTTGCACCTCTAAATGCATCTCTTACTGCACCTCTCGCTGCATCTCTCACTTCTCCTTACCTCTCACTGCATCTCTCACTTCTCCTGCACCTCTCAATGCATCTCTTACTGCACTTCTCAATGCATCTCTCACTTCTCCTGCACCTCTCAAGTAATCTCTTACTGCACCTCTCGCTGCATCTCTCACTTCTCCTGCACCTCTCAATGCATCTCTTACTGCACCTCTCGCTGCATCTCTCACTTCTCTTGCACCTCTCAATGCATCTCTCACTTCTCCTGCACCTCTCAATGCATCTCTCACATTTTCCTTACCTCTCAATGCACCTCTCACTGCATCTCTCACTTCTCCTGCACCCCTCAATGCATCTCTTAATGCACCTCTCAATGCATCTCTTACTGCACCTCTCGCTGCATCCCTCACTTCTCCTGCACCTCTCAATGCATCTCTTACTGCACCTCTCAATGCATCTCTCACTTCTCCTGCACCTCTCAATTAATCTCTTACTGCACCTCTCGCTGCATCTCTCACTTCTCCTGCACCTCCCAATGCATCTCTTACTGCACCTCTCAATGCATCTCTAACTTCTCCTGCACCTCTCAATTAATCTCTTACTGCACCTCTCGCTGCATCTCTCACTTCTCTTGCACCTCTCAATGCATCTCTCACTTCTCCTGCACCTCTCAATGCATCTCTTACTGCACCTCTAAATGCATCTCTCACTTCTCCTGCACCTCTCATTGCATCTCTTACTGCACCTCTCAATGCATCTCTCACTTCTCCTGCACCTCTCAATGCATCTCTTACTGCACCTCTCGCTGCATCTCTCACTTCTCTTGCACCTCTCAATGCATCTCTCACTTCTCCTGCACCTCTCAATGCATCTCTTAATGCACCTCTCAATGCATCTCTTACTGCACCTCTCAATGCATGTCTCACTTCTCCTGCACCTCTCAATGCATCTCTTACTGCACCTCTCGCTGCACCTCTCACTTCTCCTGCACCTCTCAATGCATCTCTTATTGCACCTCTCAATGCATCTCTTACTTCTCCTGCACCTCTCAATTAATCTCTTACTGCACCTCTCGCTGCATCTCTCAATTCTCTTGCACCTCTAAATGCATCTCTTACTGCACCTCTCGCTGCATCTCTCACTTCTCCTTACCTCTCACTGCATCTCTCACTTCTCCTGCACCTCTCAATGCATCTCTTACTGCACTTCTCAATGCATCTCTCACTTCTCCTGCACCTCTCAAGTAATCTCTTACTGCACCTCTCGCTGCATCTCTCACTTCTCCTGCACCTCTCAATGCATCTCTTACTGCACCTCTCGCTGCATCTCTCACTTCTCTTGCACCTCTCAATGCATCTCTCACTTCTCCTGCACCTCTCAATGCATCTCTCACATTTTTCCTTACCTCTCAATGCACCTCTCACTGCATCTCTCACTTCTCCTGCACCCCTCAATGCATCTCTTAATGCACCTCTCAATGCATCTCTTACTGAACCTCTCGCTGCATCTCTCACTTCTCCTGCACCTCTCAATGCATCTCTTACTGCACCTCTCAATGCATCCCTCACTTCTCCTGCACCTCTCAATGCATCTCTTACTGCACCTCTCAATGCATCTCTCACTTCTCCTGCACCTCTCAATTAATCTCTTACTGCACCTCTCGCTGCATCTCTCACTTCTCCTGCACCTCTCAATTAATCTCTTACTGCACCTCTCGCTGCATCTCTCACTTCTCCTGCACCTCTCAATGCATCTCTTACTGCACCTCTCAATGCATCTCACACTTCTCCTGCACCTCTCAATTAATCTCTTACTGCACCTCTCGCTGCATCTCTCACTTCTCCTGCACCTCTCAATGCATCTCTTACTGCACCTCTCAATGCATCCCTCACTTCTCCTGCACCTCTCAATGCATCTCTTACTGCACCTCTCAATGCATCTCTCACTTCTCCTGCACCTCTCAATTAATCTCTTACTGCACCTCTCGCTGCATCTCTCACTTCTCTTGCACCTCTCAATGCATCTCTCACTTCTCCTGCACCTCTCAATGCATCTCTTACTGCACCTCTCAATGCATCTCTCACTTCTCCTGCACCTCTCAATTAATCTCTTACTGCACCTCTCGCTGCATCTCTCACTTCTCTTGCACCTCTCCATGCATCTCTCACTTCTCCTGCACCTCTCAATGCATCTCTTACTGCACCTCTAAATGCATCTCTCACTTCTCCTTCACCTCTCATTGCATCTCTTACTGCACCTCTCAATGCATCTCTCACTTCTCCTGCACCTCTCAATGCATCTCTTACTGCACCTCTCGCTGCATCTCTCACTTCTCTTGCACCTCTCAATGCATCTCTCACTTCTCCTGCACCTCTCAATGCATCTCTTAATGCACCTCTCAATGCATCTCTTAATGCACCTCTCAATGCATCTCTTACTGCACCTCTCAATGCATGTCTCACTTCTCCTGCACCTCTCAATGCATCTCTTACTGCACCTCTCGCTGCACCTCTCACTTCTCCTGCACCTCTCAATGCATCTCTTATTGCACCTCTCAATGCATCTCTTACTTCTCCTGCACCTCTCAATTAATCTCTTACTGCACCTCTCGCTGCATCTCTCAATTCTCTTGCACCTCTAAATGCATCTCTTACTGCACCTCTCGCTGCATCTCTCACTTCTCCTGCACCTCTCAATGCATCTCTTACTGCACCTCTCAATGCATCTCTCACTTCTCCTGCACCTCTCAAGTAATCTCTTACTGCACCTCTCGCTGCATCTCTCACTTCTCCTGCACCTCTCAATGCATCTCTTACTGCACCTCTCAATGCATCTCTCACTTCTCCTGCACCTCTCAAGTAATCTCTTACTGCACCTCTCGCTGCATCTCTCACTTCTCTTGCACCTCTCAATGCATCTCTCACTTCTCCTGCACCTCTCAATGCATCTCTTACTGCACCTCTCAATGCATCTCTCACATTTTTCCTTACCTCTCAATGCACCTCTCACTGCATCTCTCACTTCTCCTGCACCCCTCAATGCATCTCTTAATGCACCTCTCAATGCATCTCTTACTGAACCTCTCGCTGCATCTCTCACTTCTCCTGCACCTCTCAATGCATCTCTTACTGCACCTCTCAATGCATCCCTCACTTCTCCTGCACCTCTCAATGCATCTCTTACTGCACCTCTCAATGCATCTCTCACTTCTCCTGCACCTCTCAATTAATCTCTTACTGCACCTCTCGCTGCATCTCTCACTTCTCTTGCACCTCTCAATGCATCTCTCACTTCTCCTGCACCTCTCAATGCATCACTTACTGCACCTCTCAATGCATCTCTCACTTCTCCTGCACCTCTCAATTAATCTCTTACTGCACCTCTCGCTGCATCTCTCACTTCTCTTGCACCTCTCAATGCATCTCTCACTTCTCCTGCACCTCTCAATGCATCTCTTACTGCACCTCTAAATGCATCTCTCACTTCTCCTGCACCTCTCATTGCATCTCTTACTGCACCTCTCAATGCATCTCTCACTTCTCCTGCACCTCTCAATGCATCTCTTACTGCACCTCTCAATGCATCTCTCACTTCTCCTGCACCTCTCAATGCATCTCTCACTTTTCCTTACCTCTCAATGCACCTCTCACTGCATCTCTTACTTCTCCTGCACCCCTCAATGCATCTCTTAATGCACCTCTCAATGCATCTCTTACTGCACCTCTCAATGCATCTCACACTTCTCCTGCACCTCTCAATTAATCTCTTACTGCACCTCTCGCTGCATCTCTCACTTCTCCTGCACCTCTCAATGCATCTCTTACTGCACCTCTCGCTGCATCTCTCACTTCTCCTTACCTCTCAATGCATCTCTCACTTCTCCTGCACCTCTCAATGCATCTCTCACTTTTCCTTACCTCTCAATGCACCTCTCACTGCATCTCTCACTTCTCCTGCACCCCTCAATGCATCTCTTAATGCACCTCTCAATGCATCTCTTACTGCACCTCTCAATGCATCTCTCACTTCTCCTGCACCTCTCAATTAATCTCTTACTGCACCTCTCGCTGCATCTCTCACTTCTCCTGCACCTCTCAATGCATCTCTCACTTCTCCTGCACCTCTTAATGCATCTCTTACTACACCTCTCGCTGCATCTCTCACTTCTCCTTACCTCTCAATGCATCTCTCACTTCTCCTGCCCCTCTCAATACATCTCTCACTTCTCCTGCCCCTCTCAATTCATCTCTCACTTCTCCTGCACCTCTCAATGGATCTGTCACTTCTCCTGCACCTCTCAATGCATCTCTTACTGCACCTCTAACTGAATCTCTCACTACTCCTCCACCTCTCAATGCATCTCTTACTGCACCTCTCACTGCATCTCTCACTGCATCTCTTACTGCACCTCTCACTGCATCTCTCACTTCTCCTGCACCTCTCAATGCATATCTCACTTCTCCTGCACCTCTCACTGCATCTCTCACTTCTCCTCCACTTCTCAATGAGTCTCTCACTTCTCCTGCACCTCTCAATCCATCTCTCAAGGCATCTCTCACTTCTCCATACCTCTCAATGCATCTGTGTCTTCTCCTGCACCTCTCAATGCATCTCTTACTGCACCTCTCACTGCATCTCTCACTACTCCTCCACCTCTCAATGCATCTCTTACTGCACCTCTCACTGCATCTCTCACTTCTCCTCCACTTCTCAATGCATCTCTTACTTCTCCTGCACCTCTCACTGCGTCTCTCACTGCATCTCTCACTTCTCCTGCACCTCTCAATGCATCTCTTACTGCACCTCTCAATGCATCTCTCACTTTTCCTGCACCTCTCACTGCATCTCTCACTTTTCCTGCACATCTCAATGAATCTCTCACTTTTCCTGCACCTCTCAATGCATCTCTCACTTCTCCTGCACCTCTCAATGCATCTCTTACTGCACCTCTCAATGCATCTCTGACTTCTCCTGCACCTCTCAATGCATCTCTTACTGCACCTCTCAATGCATCTCTCACTTTTCCTTACCTCTTAATGCACCTCTCACTGCATCTCTCACTTCTCCTGCACCCCTCAATGCATCTCTTACTGCACCTCTCGCTGCATCTCTCACTTCTCTTGCACCTCTCAATGCATCTCTCACTTCTCCTGCACCTCTCAATGCATCTCTTACTGCACCTCTCACTGCATCTCTCACTACTCCTCCACCTCTCAATGCATCTCTTACTGCACCTCTCACTGCATCTCTCACTTCTCCTCCACTTCTCAATGCATCTCTTACTTCTCCTGCACCTCTCAATGCATCTCTCACTTTTCCTTACCTCTCAATGCACCTCTCACTGCATCTCTCACTTCTCCTGCACCCCTCAATGCATCTCTTAATGCACCTCTCAATGCATCTCTTACTGCACCTCTCAATGCATCTCTCACTTCTCCTGCACCTCTCAATTAATCTCTTACTGCACCTCTCGCTGCATCTCTCACTTCTCCTGCACCTCTCAATGCATCTCTCACTTCTCCTGCACCTCTCAATGCATCTCTTACTGCACCTCTCGCTGCATCTCTCACTTTTCCTTACCTCTCAATGCATCTCTCACTTCTCCTGCCCCTCTCAATACATCACTCACTTCTCCTGCCCCTCTCAATTCATCTCTCACTTCTCCTGCACCTCTCAATGGATCTGCCACTTCTCCTGCACCTCTCAATGCATCTCTTACTGCACCTCTAACTGAATCTCTCACTACTCCTCCACCTCTCAATGCATCTCTCACTTCTCCTGCACCTCTCAATGCATCTCTTACTGCACCTCTCAATGCATCTCTGACTTCTCCTGCACCTCTCAATGCATCTCTTACTGCACCTCTCAATGCATCTCTCACTTTTCCTTACCTCTTAATGCACCTCTCACTGCATCTCTCACTTCTCCTGCACCCCTCAATGCATCTCTTACTGCACCTCTCGCTGCATTTCTCACTTCTCTTGCACCTCTCAATGCATCTCTCACTTCTCCTGCACCTCTCAATGCATCTCTTACTGCACCTCTCGCTGCATCTCTCACTTCTCCTGCACCTCTCAATGCATCTCTCACTTTTCCTTACCTCTCAATGCACCTCTCACTGCATCTCTTACTTCTCCGGCACCCCTCAATGAATCTCTTAATGCACCTCTCAATGCATCTCTTACTGCACCTCTCGCTTCATCTCTCACTTCTCCTGCACCTCTCAAAGCATCTCTTACTGCACCTCTCAATGCATCTCTCACTTCTCCTGCACCTCTCAATTAATCTCTTACTGCACCTCTCGCTGCATCTCTCACTTCTCCTGCACCTCTCAATGCATCTCTCACTTCTCCTGCACCTCTCAATGCATCATTTAATGCACCTCTCAATGCATCTCTTACTGCACCTCTCAATGCATGTCTCACTTCTCCTGCACCTCTCAATTAATCTCTTACTGCACCTCTCGCTGCATCTCTCACTTCTCCTGCCCCTCTCAATACATCTCTCACTTCTCCTGCACCTCTCAATGCATCTGTCACTTCTCCTGCACCTCTCAATGCATTTCTTACTGCACCTCTCACTGAATCTCTCACTACTCCTCCACCTCTCAATGCATCTCTTACTGCACCTTTCACTGCAACTCTCACTTCTCCTGCACCTCTCAATGCATATCTCACTTCTCCGGCACCTCTCACTGCATCTCTCACTTCTCCTCCACTTCTCAAGGCGTCTCTCACTTCTCCTGCACCTCTCAATGCATCTCTCACGGGATCTCTCACTTCTCCATACCTCTCAATGCATCTGTGTCTTCTCCTGCACCTCTCAATTCATCTCTTACTGCACCTCTCACTGCATCTCTCACTACTCCTCCACTTCTCAATGCATCTCTTACTTCTCCTGCACCTCTTACTGCGTCTCTCACTGCATCTCTCACTTCTCCTGCACCTCTCAATGCATCTCTTACTGCACCTCTCAATGCATCTCTCACTTCTCCTGCACCTCTCAATACTTCTCTCACTTCACCTGCACCTCTCAATGCATCTCTCACTTCTCCTGCATCTCTCAATGCATCTCTCACTTCTCCTGCACCTCTCAATACTTCTCTCACTTCACCTGCACCTCTCAATGCATCTCTCACTTCTCCTGCACCTCTCAATACTTCTCTCATTTCTCCTGCACCTCTCAATGCATCTGTCACTTCTCCTGCACCTCTCACTCAATCTCTCACTTCTCCTGCACCTCTCAATGCATCTCTCACTTCTCCTGCCCCTCTCAATACATCTCTCACTTCTCCTGCACCTCTCAATGCATCTGTCACTTCTCCTGCACCTCTCAATGCATCTCTTACTGCACCTCTCACTGCATCTCTCACTTCTCCTGCACCTCTCAATACTTCTCTCACTTCACCTGCACCTCTCAATGCATCTCTCACTTCTCCTGCACCTCTCAATGCATCTCTCACTACTCCTGCACCTGTCAATGCACCTCTCAATGCACCTCTCAATGCATCTCTCACTTCTCCTGCACCTCTCAATGCATCTCCCACTACTCCTGCACCTCTCAATGCACCTCTCACTGCATCTCTCACTTCTCCTGCACCCCTCAATGCATCTCTTGCAGCACCTCTCACTGCATCTCTCACTTCTCCTGCACCTCTCAATGCATCTGTCACTGCATCTCTCACTTATCCTGCACCTCTCACTGTATCTCCTACTGCATCTCTCGCTGCATCTCTCACTTCTCCTTACCTCTCAATGCATCTATCACTGCATCTCTCCCTTCTCCTGCACCTCTCACTGCATCTCTTACTGCATCTTTCACTGCATTTCTCACTTCTCCTGCAACTCTCACTGAACCTCTCTCTGCATCTTTCACTGCACACACATCTTTCACATCTCAATGCATCTCTCACTACTCCTGCACCTCTCACTGCATCTCTTACTGCATCTCTCACTTCTCCTGAACCTCTCAATGCATCTCTTACTGTACCTCTCGCTGCATCTCTCACTTCTCCTGCACCTCTCAATGCATCTCTTACTGCACCTCTCAATGCATCTCTCACTTCTCCTGCACCTCTCAATTAATCTCTTACTGCACATCTCGCTGCATCTCTCACTTCTCCTGCACCTCTCAATGCATCTCTCACTTCTCCTGCACCTCTCAATGCATCTCTTACTGCACCTATCGCTGCATCTCTCACTTCTCCTTACCTCTCAATGCATCTCTCCCTTCTCCTGCACCTCTCAATGCATCTCTCACTTTTCCTTACCTCTCAATGCACCTCTCACTGCATCTCTCACTTCTCCTGCACCCCTCAATGCATATCTCACTTCTCCTGCACCCCTCAATGCATATCTCACTTCTCCTGCACCTCTCAATGCATCTCTCACTTCTCCTGCACCTCTCACTGCATATCTCACTTCTCCTGCACCTCTCAATGCATCTCTCTTCTCCTGCACCTCTCAATGCATCTCTCACTTCTCCTGCACCTCTCAATGCATCTCTCACTTCTCCTGCACCTCTCAATGCATCTCTCACTTCTCCTGCACCTCTCACTGCATCTCTTACTGCATCTCTCACTTCTCCTGCACCTCTCAATGCATCTCTCACTTCTCCTGCACCTCTAAATGCAGATCTCACTACTCCTGCACCTCTCACTGCATCTCTAACTGCATCTCTCACTTCTCCTGCTCCTCTCGCTGCATCTCTCATTGCATCGCTCATTTCTCCTGCACCTCTCAATACATATCTCACTTCTCCTGCTCCTCTTGCTGCATCTCTCATTGCATCGCTCACTTCTCCTGCACCTCTCAATGCATCTCTCACTTCTCCTGCACCTCTTAATGTATGTCTTACTGCACCTCTCAATGCATGTCTTACTGCACCTCTCGCTGCATCTCTCACTTCTCCTGCACCTCTCAATGCATGTCTACCTCTCAATGCATGTCTTACTGCACCTCTCAATGCATGTCTTACTGCACCTCTCGCTGCATCTCTCACTTCTCCTGCACCTCTCAATGCATGTCTACCTCTCAATGCATGTCTTACTGCACCTCTCAATGCATGTCTTACTGCACCTCTCGCTGCATCTCTCACTACTCCTGCACCTCTCACTGCATCTCTTACTGCATCTCTCACTTTTCCTGCACCCCTCAATGCATCTCTTACTGCACCACTCGCTGCATCTCTCACTTCTCCTGCACCTCTCAATGCATCTCTCACTTCTCCTGCACCTCTCAATGCATGTCTTACTGCACCTCTCGCTGCATCTCTCACTTCTCCTGCACCTCTCAATGCATCTCTCACTACTCATGCACCTCTAAATGCACCTCTCAATGCACCTCTCAATGCATCTCTCTCTTCTCCTGCACCTCTCAATGCATCTCCCACTTCTCCTGCACCTCTAAATGCACCTCTCACTGCATCTCTCACTTCTCCTGCACCCCTCAATGCATCTCTTGCAGCACCTCTCACTGCATCTCTCACTTCTCCTGCACCTCTCAATGCATCTGTCACTTATCCTGCACCTCTCAATGCATCTCTTACTGCACCTCTCACTGCATCTCTCACTACTCCTCCACCTCTCAATGCATCTCTTACTGCACCCCTCACTGCATCTCTCACTTCTCCTCCACTTCTCAATGCATCTCTAACTGCACCTCTCACTGCATCTCTCACTTCTCCTGCACATCTCAATGCATCTCTCACTTCTCTTGCACCTCTCAATACATCTCTCACGGCATCTATCACTTCTCCATACCTCTCAATGCATCTCTCACTTCTCCTGCACCTCTCACTGCGTCTCTCACTGCATCTCTCACTTCTCCTGCACCTCTTAATGTATGTCTTACTGCACCTCTCAATGCATGTCTTACTGCACCTCTCGCTGCATCTCTCACTTCTCCTGCACCTCTCAATGTATGTCTACCTCTCAATGCATGTCTTACTGCACCTCTCAATGCATGTCTTACTGCACCTCTCACTGCATCTCTAACTGCATCTCTCACTTCTCCTGCTCCTCTCGCTGCATCTCTCATTGCATCGCTCACTTCTCCTGCACCTCTCAATACATATCTCACTTCTCCTGCTCCTCTTGCTGCATCTCTCATTGCATCGCTCACTTCTCCTGCACCTCTCAATGCATCTCTCACTTCTCCTGCACCTCTTAATGTATGTCTTACTGCACCTCTCAATGCATGTCTTACTGCACCTCTCGCTGCATCTCTCACTTCTCCTGCACCTCTCAATGCATGTCTACCTCTCAATGCATGTCTTACTGCACCTCTCAATGCATGTCTTACTGCACCTCTCGCTGCATCTCTCACTTCTCCTGCACCTCTCAATGCATGTCTACCTCTCAATGCATGTCTTACTGCACCTCTCAATGCATGTCTTATTGCACCTCTCGCTGCATCTCTCACTTCTCCTGCACCTCTCAATGCATCTCTCACTTCTCCTGCACCTCTCACTGCATCTCTTACTGCATCTCTCACTTATCCTGAACCTCTCAATGCATCTCTTACTGCACCTCTCGCTGCATCTATCACTTCTCCTGCACCTCTCAATGCATCTCTTACTGCACCTCTCACAGCATCTCTCACTTCTCCTGCCCCTCTCAATGCCTCTCGTACTGCACCTCTCACTGCATCTCTCACTTCTCCTGCACCTCTCAATGCATCTCTCACTGCACCTCTCACTTTTCCTTACCTTTCAATGCATCTCTCACTTCACCTGCACGTCTCAATGCATCTCTCACTTCTCCTGCACCTCTCAATGCATCTCTCACTGCATCTCTCACTTCTCCTGCACCTCTCAACGCATCTCTCACTGATGTACAGCCACTGTAGTGAGATGGACTTTGTAACAAAGTCTTTAGTGCCTTTTATGGGTCTTAAGAGTGGGTCAGTGAAAATGTACTGAATGCCAATGGAGGCCATTTTGTAGCATTTCTCAGCCATCAGCTTTCAACAAAAATATTACAAATATCTTCATCTCTCACTTCATCTCTAACTTCTCCTGCACCTCTCAATGCATATCTCACTTCTCCTCCACTTCTCAATGCATCATTCACTTCTCCTGCACCAATCAATGCATCTCTCGCTGCATCTCTCACTTCTCCTGCACCTCTCAATGCATCTCTTACTGCACCTCTCAATGCATCCCTCACTTCTCCTGCACCTCTCAATGCATCTCTTACTGCACCTCTCAATGCATCTCTCACTTCTCCTGCACCTCTCAATTAATCTCTTACTGCACCTCTCGCTGCATCTCTCACTTCTCTTGCACCTCTCAATGCATCTCTCACTTCTCCTGCACCTCTCAATGCATCACTTACTGCACCTCTCAATGCATCTCTCACTTCTCCTGCACCTCTCAATTAATCTCTTACTGCACCTCTCGCTGCATCTCTCACTTCTCTTGCACCTCTCAATGCATCTCTCACTTCTCCTGCACCTCTCAATGCATCTCTTACTGCACCTCTAAATGCATCTCTCACTTCTCCTGCACCTCTCATTGCATCTCTTACTGCACCTCTCAATGCATCTCTCACTTCTCCTGCACCTCTCAATGCATCTCTTACTGCACCTCTCAATGCATCTCTCACTTCTCCTGCACCTCTCAATGCATCTCTCACTTTTCCTTACCTCTCAATGCACCTCTCACTGCATCTCTTACTTCTCCTGCACCCCTCAATGCATCTCTTAATGCACCTCTCAATGCATCTCTTACTGCACCTCTCAATGCATCTCACACTTCTCCTGCACCTCTCAATTAATCTCTTACTGCACCTCTCGCTGCATCTCTCACTTCTCCTGCACCTCTCAATGCATCTCTTACTGCACCTCTCGCTGCATCTCTCACTTCTCCTTACCTCTCAATGCATCTCTCACTTCTCCTGCACCTCTCAATGCATCTCTCACTTTTCCTTACCTCTCAATGCACCTCTCACTGCATCTCTCACTTCTCCTGCACCCCTCAATGCATCTCTTAATGCACCTCTCAATGCATCTCTTACTGCACCTCTCAATGCATCTCTCACTTCTCCTGCACCTCTCATTGCATCTCTTACTGCACCTCTCAATGCATCTCTCACTTCTCCTGCACCTCTCAATGCATCTCTTACTGCACCTCTCAATGCATCTCTCACTTCTCCTGCACCTCTCAATGCATCTCTCACTTTTCCTTACCTCTCAATGCACCTCTCACTGCATCTCTTACTTCTCCTGCACCCCTCAATGCATCTCTTAATGCACCTCTCAATGCATCTCTTACTGCACCTCTCAATGCATCTCACACTTCTCCTGCACCTCTCAATTAATCTCTTACTGCACCTCTCGCTGCATCTCTCACTTCTCCTGCACCTCTCAATGCATCTCTTACTGCACCTCTCGCTGCATCTCTCACTTCTCCTTACCTCTCAATGCATCTCTCACTTCTCCTGCACCTCTCAATGCATCTCTCACTTTTCCTTACCTCTCAATGCACCTCTCACTGCATCTCTCACTTCTCCTGCACCCCTCAATGCATCTCTTAATGCACCTCTCAATGCATCTCTTACTGCACCTCTCAATGCATCTCTCACTTCTCCTGCACCTCTCAATTAATCTCTTACTGCACCTCTCGCTGCATCTCTCACTTCTCCTGCACCTCTCAATGCATCTCTCACTTCTCCTGCACCTCTTAATGCATCTCTTACTGCACCTCTCGCTGCATCTCTCACTTCTCCTTACCTCTCAATGCATCTCTCACTTCTCCTGCCCCTCTCAATACATCTCTCACTTCTCCTGCCCCTCTCAATTCATCTCTCACTTCTCCTGCACCTCTCAATGGATCTGTCACTTCTCCTGCACCTCTCAATGCATCTCTTACTGCACCTCTAACTGAATCTCTCACTACTCCTCCACCTCTCAATGCATCTCTTACTGCACCTCTCACTGCATCTCTTACTGCACCTCTCACTGCATCTCTCACTTCTCCTGCACCTCTCAATGCATATCTCACTTCTCCTGCACCTCTCACTGCATCTCTCACTTCTCCTCCACTTCTCAATGAGTCTCTCACTTCTCCTGCACCTCTCAATCCATCTCTCAAGGCATCTCTCACTTCTCCATACCTCTCAATGCATCTGTGTCTTCTCCTGCACCTCTCAATGCATCTCTTACTGCACCTCTCACTGCATCTCTCACTACTCCTCCACCTCTCAATGCATCTCTTACTGCACCTCTCACTGCATCTCTCACTTCTCCTCCACTTCTCAATGCATCTCTTACTTCTCCTGCACCTCTCACTGCGTCTCTCACTGCATCTCTCACTTCTCCTGCACCTCTCAATGCATCTCTTACTGCACCTCTCAATGCATCTCTCACTTTTCCTGCACCTCTCACTGCATCTCTCACTTTTCCTGCACATCTCAATGAATCTCTCACTTTTCCTGCACCTCTCAATGCATCTCTCACTTCTCCTGCACCTCTCAATGCATCTCTTACTGCACCTCTCAATGCATCTCTGACTTCTCCTGCACCTCTCAATGCATCTCTTACTGCACCTCTCAATGCATCTCTCACTTTTCCTTACCTCTTAATGCACCTCTCACTGCATCTCTCACTTCTCCTGCACCCCTCAATGCATCTCTTACTGCACCTCTCGCTGCATCTCTCACTTCTCTTGCACCTCTCAATGCATCTCTCACTTCTCCTGCACCTCTCAATGCATCTCTTACTGCACCTCTCACTGCATCTCTCACTACTCCTCCACCTCTCAATGCATCTCTTACTGCACCTCTCACTGCATCTCTCACTTCTCCTCCACTTCTCAATGCATCTCTTACTTCTCCTGCACCTCTCAATGCATCTCTCACTTTTCCTTACCTCTCAATGCACCTCTCACTGCATCTCTCACTTCTCCTGCACCCCTCAATGCATCTCTTAATGCACCTCTCAATGCATCTCTTACTGCACCTCTCAATGCATCTCTCACTTCTCCTGCACCTCTCAATTAATCTCTTACTGCACCTCTCGCTGCATCTCTCACTTCTCCTGCACCTCTCAATGCATCTCTCACTTCTCCTGCACCTCTCAATGCATCTCTTACTGCACCTCTCGCTGCATCTCTCACTTTTCCTTACCTCTCAATGCATCTCTCACTTCTCCTGCCCCTCTCAATACATCACTCACTTCTCCTGCCCCTCTCAATTCATCTCTCACTTCTCCTGCACCTCTCAATGGATCTGCCACTTCTCCTGCACCTCTCAATGCATCTCTTACTGCACCTCTAACTGAATCTCTCACTACTCCTCCACCTCTCAATGCATCTCTCACTTCTCCTGCACCTCTCAATGCATCTCTTACTGCACCTCTCAATGCATCTCTGACTTCTCCTGCACCTCTCAATGCATCTCTTACTGCACCTCTCAATGCATCTCTCACTTTTCCTTACCTCTTAATGCACCTCTCACTGCATCTCTCACTTCTCCTGCACCCCTCAATGCATCTCTTACTGCACCTCTCGCTGCATTTCTCACTTCTCTTGCACCTCTCAATGCATCTCTCACTTCTCCTGCACCTCTCAATGCATCTCTTACTGCACCTCTCGCTGCATCTCTCACTTCTCCTGCACCTCTCAATGCATCTCTCACTTTTCCTTACCTCTCAATGCACCTCTCACTGCATCTCTTACTTCTCCGGCACCCCTCAATGAATCTCTTAATGCACCTCTCAATGCATCTCTTACTGCACCTCTCGCTTCATCTCTCACTTCTCCTGCACCTCTCAAAGCATCTCTTACTGCACCTCTCAATGCATCTCTCACTTCTCCTGCACCTCTCAATTAATCTCTTACTGCACCTCTCGCTGCATCTCTCACTTCTCCTGCACCTCTCAATGCATCTCTCACTTCTCCTGCACCTCTCAATGCATCATTTAATGCACCTCTCAATGCATCTCTTACTGCACCTCTCAATGCATGTCTCACTTCTCCTGCACCTCTCAATTAATCTCTTACTGCACCTCTCGCTGCATCTCTCACTTCTCCTGCCCCTCTCAATACATCTCTCACTTCTCCTGCACCTCTCAATGCATCTGTCACTTCTCCTGCACCTCTCAATGCATTTCTTACTGCACCTCTCACTGAATCTCTCACTACTCCTCCACCTCTCAATGCATCTCTTACTGCACCTTTCACTGCAACTCTCACTTCTCCTGCACCTCTCAATGCATATCTCACTTCTCCGGCACCTCTCACTGCATCTCTCACTTCTCCTCCACTTCTCAAGGCGTCTCTCACTTCTCCTGCACCTCTCAATGCATCTCTCACGGGATCTCTCACTTCTCCATACCTCTCAATGCATCTGTGTCTTCTCCTGCACCTCTCAATTCATCTCTTACTGCACCTCTCACTGCATCTCTCACTACTCCTCCACTTCTCAATGCATCTCTTACTTCTCCTGCACCTCTTACTGCGTCTCTCACTGCATCTCTCACTTCTCCTGCACCTCTCAATGCATCTCTTACTGCACCTCTCAATGCATCTCTCACTTCTCCTGCACCTCTCAATACTTCTCTCACTTCACCTGCACCTCTCAATGCATCTCTCACTTCTCCTGCATCTCTCAATGCATCTCTCACTTCTCCTGCACCTCTCAATACTTCTCTCACTTCACCTGCACCTCTCAATGCATCTCTCACTTCTCCTGCACCTCTCAATACTTCTCTCATTTCTCCTGCACCTCTCAATGCATCTGTCACTTCTCCTGCACCTCTCACTCAATCTCTCACTTCTCCTGCACCTCTCAATGCATCTCTCACTTCTCCTGCCCCTCTCAATACATCTCTCACTTCTCCTGCACCTCTCAATGCATCTGTCACTTCTCCTGCACCTCTCAATGCATCTCTTACTGCACCTCTCACTGCATCTCTCACTTCTCCTGCACCTCTCAATACTTCTCTCACTTCACCTGCACCTCTCAATGCATCTCTCACTTCTCCTGCACCTCTCAATGCATCTCTCACTTCTCCTGCACCTCTCAATACTTCTCTCACTTCACCTGCACCTCTCAATGCATCTCTCACTTCTCCTGCACCTCTCAATACTTCTCTCATTTCTCCTGCACCTCTCAATGCATCTGTCACTTCTCCTGCACCTCTCACTGAATCTCTCACTTCACCTGCACCTCTCAATGCATCTCTCACTTCTCCTGCCCCTCTCAATACATCTCTCACTTCTCCTGCACCTCTCAATGCATCTCTCACTTCTCCTGCACCTCTCAATGCATCTCTCACTTCTCCTGCACCTCTCAATACTTCTCTCACTTCACCTGCACCTCTCAATGCATCTCTCACTACTCCTGCACCTCTCACTGCATCTCTTACTGCATCTCTCACTTTTCCTGCACCCCTCAATGCATCTCTTACTGCACCACTCGCTGCATCTCTCACTTCTCCTGCACCTCTCAATGCATCTCTCACTTCTCCTGCACCTCTCAATGCATGTCTTACTGCATCTCTCACTTCTCCAGCACCTCTCAATGCATCTCTCACTACTCCTGCACCTGTCAATGCACCTCTCAATGCACCTCTCAATGCATCTCTCACTTCTCCTGCACCTCTCAATGCATCTCCCACTACTCCTGCACCTCTCAATGCACCTCTCACTGCATCTCTCACTTCTCCTGCACCCCTCAATGCATCTCTTGCAGCACCTCTCACTGCATCTCTCACTTCTCCTGCACCTCTCAATGCATCTGTCACTGCATCTCTCACTTATCCTGCACCTCTCACTGTATCTCCTACTGCATCTCTCGCTGCATCTCTCACTTCTCCTTACCTCTCAATGCATCTATCACTGCATCTCTCCCTTCTCCTGCACCTCTCACTGCATCTCTTACTGCATCTTTCACTGCATTTCTCACTTCTCCTGCAACTCTCACTGAACCTCTCTCTGCATCTTTCACTGCACACACATCTTTCACATCTCAATGCATCTCTCACTACTCCTGCACCTCTCACTGCATCTCTTACTGCATCTCTCACTTCTCCTGCACCTCTCAATGCATCTCTTACTGTACCTCTCGCTGCATCTCTCACTTCTCCTGCACCTCTCAATGCATCTCTTACTGCACCTCTCAATGCATCTCTCACTTCTCCTGCACCTCTCAATTAATCTCTTACTGCACATCTCGCTGCATCTCTCACTTCTCCTGCACCTCTCAATGCATCTCTCACTTCTCCTGCACCTCTCAATGCATCTCTTACTGCACCTATCGCTGCATCTCTCACTTCTCCTTACCTCTCAATGCATCTCTCCCTTCTCCTGCACCTCTCAATGCATCTCTCACTTTTCCTTACCTCTCAATGCACCTCTCACTGCATCTCTCACTTCTCCTGCACCCCTCAATGCATATCTCACTTCTCCTGCACCCCTCAATGCATATCTCACTTCTCCTGCACCTCTCAATGCATCTCTCACTTCTCCTGCACCTCTCACTGCATATCTCACTTCTCCTGCACCTCTCAATGCATCTCTCTTCTCCTGCACCTCTCAATGCATCTCTCACTTCTCCTGCACCTCTCAATGCATCTCTCACTTCTCCTGCACCTCTCAATGCATCTCTCACTTCTCCTGCACCTCTCACTGCATCTCTTACTGCATCTCTCACTTCTCCTGCACCTCTCAATGCATCTCTCACTTCTCCTGCACCTCTAAATGCAGATCTCACTACTCCTGCACCTCTCACTGCATCTCTAACTGCATCTCTCACTTCTCCTGCTCCTCTCGCTGCATCTCTCATTGCATCGCTCATTTCTCCTGCACCTCTCAATACATATCTCACTTCTCCTGCTCCTCTTGCTGCATCTCTCATTGCATCGCTCACTTCTCCTGCACCTCTCAATGCATCTCTCACTTCTCCTGCACCTCTTAATGTATGTCTTACTGCACCTCTCAATGCATGTCTTACTGCATCTCTCGCTGCATCTCTCACTTCTCCTGCACCTCTCAATGCATGTCTACCTCTCAATGCATGTCTTACTGCACCTCTCAATGCATGTCTTACTGCACCTCTCGCTGCATCTCTCACTTCTCCTGCACCTCTCAATGCATGTCTACCTCTCAATGCATGTCTTACTGCACCTCTCAATGCATGTCTTACTGCACCTCTCGCTGCATCTCTCACTACTCCTGCACCTCTCACTGCATCTCTTACTGCATCTCTCACTTTTCCTGCACCCCTCAATGCATCTCTTACTGCACCACTCGCTGCATCTCTCACTTCTCCTGCACCTCTCAATGCATCTCTCACTTCTCCTGCACCTCTCAATGCATGTCTTACTGCACCTCTCGCTGCATCTCTCACTTCTCCTGCACCTCTCAATGCATCTCTCACTACTCATGCACCTCTAAATGCACCTCTCAATGCACCTCTCAATGCATCTCTCTCTTCTCCTGCACCTCTCAATGCATCTCCCACTTCTCCTGCACCTCTAAATGCACCTCTCACTGCATCTCTCACTTCTCCTGCACCCCTCAATGCATCTCTTGCAGCACCTCTCACTGCATCTCTCACTTCTCCTGCACCTCTCAATGCATCTGTCACTTATCCTGCACCTCTCAATGCATCTCTTACTGCACCTCTCACTGCATCTCTCACTACTCCTCCACCTCTCAATGCATCTCTTACTGCACCCCTCACTGCATCTCTCACTTCTCCTCCACTTCTCAATGCATCTCTAACTGCACCTCTCACTGCATCTCTCACTTCTCCTGCACATCTCAATGCATCTCTCACTTCTCTTGCACCTCTCAATACATCTCTCACGGCATCTATCACTTCTCCATACCTCTCAATGCATCTCTCACTTCTCCTGCACCTCTCACTGCGTCTCTCACTGCATCTCTCACTTCTCCTGCACCTCTTAATGTATGTCTTACTGCACCTCTCAATGCATGTCTTACTGCACCTCTCGCTGCATCTCTCACTTCTCCTGCACCTCTCAATGTATGTCTACCTCTCAATGCATGTCTTACTGCACCTCTCAATGCATGTCTTACTGCACCTCTCACTGCATCTCTAACTGCATCTCTCACTTCTCCTGCTCCTCTCGCTGCATCTCTCATTGCATCGCTCACTTCTCCTGCACCTCTCAATACATATCTCACTTCTCCTGCTCCTCTTGCTGCATCTCTCATTGCATCGCTCACTTCTCCTGCACCTCTCAATGCATCTCTCACTTCTCCTGCACCTCTTAATGTATGTCTTACTGCACCTCTCAATGCATGTCTTACTGCACCTCTCGCTGCATCTCTCACTTCTCCTGCACCTCTCAATGCATGTCTACCTCTCAATGCATGTCTTACTGCACCTCTCAATGCATGTCTTACTGCACCTCTCGCTGCATCTCTCACTTCTCCTGCACCTCTCAATGCATGTCTACCTCTCAATGCATGTCTTACTGCACCTCTCAATGCATGTCTTATTGCACCTCTCGCTGCATCTCTCACTTCTCCTGCACCTCTCAATGCATCTCTCACTTCTCCTGCACCTCTCACTGCATCTCTTACTGCATCTCTCACTTATCCTGAACCTCTCAATGCATCTCTTACTGCACCTCTCGCTGCATCTATCACTTCTCCTGCACCTCTCAATGCATCTCTTACTGCACCTCTCACAGCATCTCTCACTTCTCCTGCCCCTCTCAATGCCTCTCGTACTGCACCTCTCACTGCATCTCTCACTTCTCCTGCACCTCTCAATGCATCTCTCACTGCACCTCTCACTTTTCCTTACCTTTCAATGCATCTCTCACTTCACCTGCACGTCTCAATGCATCTCTCACTTCTCCTGCACCTCTCAATGCATCTCTCACTGCATCTCTCACTTCTCCTGCACCTCTCAACGCATCTCTCACTGATGTACAGCCACTGTAGTGAGATGGACTTTGTAACAAAGTCTTTAGTGCCTTTTATGGGTCTTAAGAGTGGGTCAGTGAAAATGTACTGAATGCCAATGGAGGCCATTTTGTAGCATTTCTCAGCCATCAGCTTTCAACAAAAATATTACAAATATCTTCATCTCTCACTTCATCTCTAACTTCTCCTGCACCTCTCAATGCATATCTCACTTCTCCTCCACTTCTCAATGCATCATTCACTTCTCCTGCACCAATCAATGCATCTCTCACGGCATCTCTCACTTCTCCTCTCACTTCTCCTGCACGTCTCAATGCATCTCTCACTTCTCCTGCACCTCTCAATGCATATCTTACTTCTCCTTCACTTCTCAATGCATCACTCACTTCTCCTGCACCAATCAATGCATCTCTCACGGCATCTCTCACTTCTCCTCTCACTTCTCCTGCACCTCTCAATGCATCTCTTACTGTATCTCTTATTTCTCCTCTCTCTTCCCCTGCACCTCTCAATGCATCTCTTACTGCACCTCTCACTTCTCCTGCACCTCTCAATGCATCTCTCAATTCTCCTGCACCTCTCATTGCATCTCTCACTTCTCCTGCACCAATCAATGCATCTCTCACGGCATCTCTCACTTCTCTCACTTCTCCTGCACCTCTCAATGGCCCTCATTTATCAATCTTGCGTAGAAACGGGTGTATATGTTGGTGTAAGATTGTGCTTACACTCCTCTCACCGCCTGATTTATGAAACTGTGCGCACCTCTGCAATTCAGGTGTACGCAATACTTGCCATTGATAAATCCCGCGGCTGAAAACGATCGTCATTAGAATAACACGCCCCTATATATTCAAGTCTCCGCCTCCCCCACGCCCTCATTTTACGCCATGGACAAACAGAAGACGGCAAAGAAACGAAACTTCTCCGACGTGGAGATCGGGCGCGCTCAATCATCTCTTTAGTCCACTTAGTCAGGGCACTGATTAGGACGTAAGTCAATGGGCTGACTCCCTGATCAGTGCTCTGACTAGTGGACTAGTGAGATGATTGAGATGCGCCCATCGAGACCATCACCAGGGAAGTGGAAAAAAACCCGAAATTGTTTTATTTGGGAGTTTAAAGAGTGGGAATAAAGGCGCTCACAAAAACAAAATATGGACCCAAATTACGAGTAGCTACTGTTAGTGTGGGGGTTGAGAAGCGCACTCCAGCAGTTTAAATAGCTGTTTGGATGATAAATTACCATCACTGCATTATTTTACAGCACGTTTTGAAACAATTAGCATTTAATTTCGTATCACGGCACATGTATTGGGGTGTACAATAGTGATGATGATGTGATGTCGAGTAAGATTCATTCACATTAATAATTACATGACAATTTGTAAGATTCTTCTTATTATTATTATGATTATTATTCTTAATGACGCTTGTTATTTAGAAGAAAATGCCGTTTTTATTGATTTTATTATTATTTAAAAGAAGAAGGTCATTTTTATTATTTTGTCAGTCTGAATTATTTTAGTATTAGTCCGTGCGCAGCTGCCGGGCCAGGCGGGCCTGAAACGTCAGATAAAGCGCACAGGCTCGCGACTGGAGGATTACATATTCCTACAAATCAAACGCTTTGGTAAAGTCACACAAATTAAACATTGACGTTCATGTTACACAAAAATAAACACTAAATGTTGTTGTTGTGGTTTTTAACAGTGGGTCATATAGCATATCTTGTCAGTGCGTTTTGTGGTGTTAGGAATTGTTTTTCTGCGCATTTTCCCACTAACTCAAACGTGCGTACACCACCTCCTGAGCTGGCGTAGGATTTGAGCGTGCCGTACGCCAACGTCCATATTGATAAATCTCAAAGTCACCGTGGGTTTGGGTGTACGCAAGGTGTACGCTGGAAATTTGGTGTACGCACTTTTGATAAATGAGGGCCAATGCATCTCTCACTTCTCCTGCACCTCTCACTGCATCTCTCACTACTCCTTCACCTATCAATGCATCTCTTACTGCACCTCTCACTGCATCTCTCACTACTCCTTCACCTCTCAATGTATCTCTTACTGCAGCTCTCACTGCATCTCTCACTACTCCTTCACCTCTCAATGCATCTCTCACTGCACCTCTCACTTCTCCTTACCTTTCAATGCATCTCTCACTTCACCTGCACCTCTCAATGCATCTCTCACTTCTCCTGCACCTCTCAATACATCTCTCACTTCTACTGCACCTCTCAATGCATCTCTTACTGCACCTATCACTGCATCTCTCACTACTCCTTCACCTCTCAATGCACCTCTCACTGCATCTCTCACTTCTCCTGCACCTCTCAATGCATTTCTCACTTTTCCTGCACCTCTCAATGCATCTCTTACCGCACCTCTCACTTCACCTGCACCTTTCACGGCATCTCTCACTTCTCCTGTACCTCTCAATGCATCTCTCACTGCACCTCTCACTTCTCCTTACCTTTCAATGCATCTCTCACTTCACCTGCACCTCTCAATGCATATCTCACTTCTCCTGCACCTCGTAATGCATCTCTTACTGCACCTCTCACAGCAACTCTCACTACTCCTCCTCCTCTCAATGCATCTCTCACTGCACCTCTCACTTCTCATTACCTTTCAATGCATCTCTCACTTCACCTGCACCTCTTAATGCATCTCTCACTTCTCCTGCACCTCTCAATACATCTCTCACTTCTACTGCACCTCTCAATGCATCTCTTACTGCACCTCTCAATGCATCTCTCACTGCACCTCTCACTTCTCATTACCTTTCAATGCATCTCTCACTTCACCTGCACCTCTTAATGCATCTCTCACTTCTCCTGCACCTCTCAATAAATCTCTCACTTCTCCTGCACTAATCAATGCATCTCTCATGGCATCTCTCACTTCTCCTTACCTCTCAATACATCTCTCACTGCATCTCTCATTTCTTCTGCACCTCTCAATGCATCTCTCACTTCACCTGCACCTCTCAATGCATCTCTCACTTCTCCTGCACCTCGTAATGCATCTGTCACTTCTCCTGCACCTCTCAATGCATCTCTTACTGAACTTCTCACTTCTCCTGCACCTCTCAATGCATCTCTAACTTCTCCTGCACCTCTCAATGCATCTCTCACTACTCCTCCTCCTCTCAATGCATCTCTCACTGCACCTCTCACTTATCCTTACCTTTCAATGCATCTCTCACTTCACCTGCACCTCTCAATGCATCTCTCACTTCTCCTGCACCTCTCAATACATCTCTCACTTCTACTGCACCTCTCAATGCATCTCTCACTTCTCCTGCACCTCTCACTGCATCTCTCACTTCTCCTGCACCTCTCACTGCATCTCTCACTTCTCCTGCACCTCTCAATGCATCTCTTAACGCACCTCTCACTTCACCTGCACCTTTCACGGCATCTCTCACTTCTCCTGTACCTCTCAATGCATCTCTCACTGCACCTCTCACTTCTCCTTACCTTTCAATGCATCTCTCACTTCACCTGCACCTCTCAATGCATCTCTCACTTCTCCTGCACCTCGTAATGCATCTGTCACTTCTCCTGCACCTCTCAATGCATCTCTTACTGAACTTCTCACTTCTCCTGCACCTCTCAATGCATCTCTAACTTCTCCTGCACCTCTCAATGCATCTCTCACTTCTCCTGCACCTCTCACTGCATCTCTTACTTCTCCTGCACCTCTCACTGCATCTCTCACTTCTCCTTACCTCTCAATGCATCTCTCACTTCTCCTGCACCTCTTAATGCATCTGTCACTTCTCCTGCACCTCCCAATTCATCTCTTACTGCACCTCTCACTGCATCTCTCACTACTCCTTCACCTCTCAATGCATCTCTTACTGCACCTCTCACTGCATCTCTCACTACTCCTTCACCTCTCAATGCATCTCTTACTGCACCTCTCGCTGCATCTCTCACTTCTCCTGCACCTCTCAATGCATCTCTCACAGCATCTCTCACTTCTCCTAACCCTCTCAATGCCTCTTGTACTGCACCTCTCACTGCATCTCTCACTTCTCCTGCACCTCTCAATGCATCTCTCACTGCACCGCTCACTGCATCTCTCACTTCTCCTGCACCTCTCAATGCATCTCTCACTGCACCTCTCACTTTTCCTTACCTTTCAATGCATCTCTCACTTCACCTGCACCTCTCAATGCATCTCTCACTTCTCCTGCACCTCTTAATGCATCTGTCACTTCTCCTCCACCTCTCAATGCATCTCTTACTGCACTTCTCACTGCATCTCTCACTTCTCCTGCACGTCTCAATGCATAGCTCACTTCTCCTGCACCTCTCACTGCTTTTTTCACTACTCCTCCACCTCTCAATGCATCTCTTCCTGCACCCCTCACTGCATCTCTCAATTCATCTCTCAGTTCTCTTGCACCTCTCAATGCATATCTCACTTCTCCTCCACTTCTCAATGCATCTCTTACTGCACCTCTCACTTTTCCTGCACATCTCAATGCATCGCTCACGTCTCCTGCACCAATCAATGCATCTCTCACGGCATCTCTCACGGCATCTCTCACTGCATCTCTCATTTCTTCTGCACCTCTCAATGCATCTCTCACTTTTCCTTACCTCTCAATTCACCTCTAACTTTTCCTTACCTCTCAATTCACCTCTCACTGCATCTCTCACTTCTCCTGCACCTCTCAATGCATCTCTCACTTTTCCTTACCTCTCAATACATCTCTAACTGCATCTCTCACTTCTCCTTACCTCTCAATGCATCTCACTGCATCTCTCACTTCTCCTGCACCTCTCACTGCATCTCTTACTGCATCTTTCCCTGCATCTCTCACTTCTCCTGCACCTCTCACTGCATCTCTTACTTATCCTGAACCTCTCAATGCATCTCTCACTACTCCCGCACCTCTCACTGCATCTCTTACTGCATCTCTCACTTTTCCTGCAACCCTCAATGCATCTCTTACTGCACCTCTCGCTGCATCTCTCACTTCTCCTGCACCTCTCAATGCATCTCTCACTTTTCCTTACCTCTCAATACATCTCTAACTGCATCTCTCACTTCTCCTGCACCTCTCACTGCATCTCTTACTGCATCTTTCCCTGCATCTCTCACTTCTCCTGCACCTCTCACTGCATCTCTTACTGCATCTCTCACTGCATCTCTCACTTATCCTGAACCTCTCAATGCATCTCTTACTGCACCTCTCATTTCTCCTGCACCTCTAACTGCATCTCTTACTGCATCTCTCACTGCATCTCTCACTTCTCCTTACCTCTCAATGCATCTCTCACTGCATCTCTCGCTTCTCCTGTGCCTCTCAATGCATCTCTCAATGCATCTCTCACTTTTCCTTCCCTCTCAATACATCTCTAACTGCATCTCTCACTTCTCCTGCACCTCTCACTGCATCTCTCCCTGCATCTCTCACTTCTCCTGCACCTCTCACTGCATCTGTTACTGCATCTCTTACTGCATCTCTCACTTATCCTGAACCTCTCAATGCATCTCTTACTGCACCTCTCGCTGCATCTCTCACTTCTCCTTACCTCTCAATACATCTCTCACTGCATCTCTCATTTCTTCTGCATCTCTCACTTCTCCTGCACCTCTCAATGCATCTATTACTGCACCTCAGTTCTCCTCCACATCACAATGCATCTCTCACTGCACCTCTCACTTCTCCTTACCTTTCAATGCATCTCTCTGTTCTCCTGTACCTCTCACTGCATCTCTCATTTCTTCTGCACCTCTCAATGCATCTCTCACTTTTCCTTACCTCTCAATTCACCTCTAACTTTTCCTTACCTCTCAATTCACCTCTCACTGCATCTCTCACTTCTCCTGCACCACTCAATGCATCTCTCACTGCATCTCTCACTTCTCCTGCACCTCTCAATGCATCTCTCACTTTTCCTTACCTCTCAATACATCTCTAACTGCATCTCTCACTTCTCCTTACCTCTCAATGCATCTCAATGCTTCTCCTGCGCCTCTCAATGCATCTCTCAATCCATCTCTCACTTCTCCTGCACCTCTCACTGCATCTCTTACTGCATCTTTCCCTGCATCTCTCACTTCTCCTGCACCTCTCACTGCATCTCTTACTGCATCTCTCACTGCATCTCTCACTTATCCTGAACCTCTCAATGCATCTCTCACTACTCCTGCACCTCTCACTGCATCTCTTACTGCATCTCTCACTTTTCCTGCACCCCTCAATGCATCTCTTACTGCACCTCTTGCTGCATCTCTCACTTCTCCTGCACCTCTCAATGCATCTCTCACTTTTCCTTACCTCTCAATACATCTCTAACTGCATCTCTCACTTCTCCTGCACCTCTCACTGCATCTCTTACTGCATCTTTCCCTGCATCTCTCACTTCTCCTGCACCTCTCACTGCATCTCTTACTGCATCTCTCACTGCATCTCTCACTTATCCTGAACCTCTCAATGCATCTCTTACTGCACCTCTCATTTCTCCTGCACCTCTAACTGCATCTCTTACTGCATCTCTCACTTCTCCTTACCTCTCAATGCATCTCTCACTGCATCTCTCGCTTCTCCTGCGCCTCTCAATGCATCTCTCAATGCATCTCTCACTTTTCCTTCCCTCTCAATACATCTCTAACTGCATCTCTCACTTCTCCTGCACCTCTCACTGCATCTCTCCCTGCATCTCTCACTTCTCCTGCACCTCTCACTGCATCTGTTACTGCATCTCTCACTTATCCTGAACCTCTCAATGCATCTCTTACTGCACCTCTCGCTGCATCTCTCACTTCTCCTTACCTCTCAATACATCTCTCACTGCATCTCTCATTTCTTCTGCATCTCTCACTTCTCCTGCACCTCTCAATGCATCTATTACTGCACCTCAGTTCTCCTCCACATCACAATGCATCTCTCACTGCACCTCTCACTTCTCCTTACCTTTCAATGCATCTCTCTGTTCTCCTGTACCTCTCAATACATCTCTCACTTCTCCTGCACCTCTCAATGCATATCTCACTTCTCCTGCACCTCTCAATGCATCTCTTACTGCACCTCTCAATGCATCTCTCACTACTCCTCCACCACTCAATGCAACTCTTACTGCACCTCTCACTGCATCTCTAACTTCATCTCTCACTTCTCCTGCTCCTCTCAATGCATCTCTCACTTCTCCTGCACCTCTCACTGCATCTCTCACTTCTCCTGCACCTCTCACTGCATCTTTCACTTCTCCTTACCTCTCAATGCATCTCTCACTTCTCCTGCACCTCTTAATGCATCTGTCACTTCTCCTCCACCTCTCAATGCATCTCTTACTGCACTTCTCACTGCATCTCTCACTTCTCCTGCACGTCTCAATGCATATCTCACTTCTCCTGCACGTCTCACTGCATTTCTCACTACTCCTCCACCTCTCAATTCATCTCTCAGTTCTCTTGCACCTCTCAATGCATATCTCACTTCTCCTCCACTTCTCAATGCATCTCTTACTGCACCTCTCACTTTTCCTGCACATCTCAATGCATCGCTCACGTCTCCTGCACCAATCAATGCATCTCTCACGGCATCTCTCACGGCATCTCTCACTTCTCCTGCACCTCTCACTGCATCTCTTACTGCATCTCTCACTGCATCTCTCACTTATCCTGAACCTCTCAATGCATCTCTCACTACTCCTGCACCTCTCACTGCATCTCTTACTGCATCTCTCACTTTTCCTGCACCCCTCAATGCATCTCTTACTGCACCTCTCACTGCATCTCTCACTTCTCCTGCACCTCTCAATGCATCTCTCACTTTTCCTTACCTCTCAATACACCTCTAACTGCATCTCTCACTTCTCCTGCACCTCTCACTGCATCTCTTACTGCATCTTTCCCTGCATCTCTCACTTCTCCTGCACCTCTCACTGCATCTCTTACTGCATCTCTCACTGCATCTCTCACTTATCCTGAACCTCTCAATGCATCTCTTACTGCATCTCTCGCTTCTCCTGCGCCTCTCAATGCATCTCTCACTTCTCCTGCACCTCTCAATGCATCTCTCACTTCTCCTGCCCCTCTCAATACATCTCTCACTTCTCCTGCACCTCTCAATGCATCTGTCACTTCTCCTGCACCTCTCAATGCATCTCTCACTGCACCTCTCACTTCTCCTTACCTTTCAATGCATCTCTCACTTCACCTGCACCTCTCAATGCATATCTCACTTCTCCTGCACCTCGTAATGCATCTGTCACTTCTCCTGCACCTCTCAATGCATCTCTTACTGCACCTCTCACAGCAACTCTCACTACTCCTCCTCCTCTCAATGCATCTCTCACTGCACCTCTCACTTCTCCTTACCTTTCAATACATCTCTCACTTCACCTGCACCTCTCAATGCATCTCTCACTTCTCCTGCACCTCTCAATACATCTCTCACTTCTACTGCACCTCTCAATGCATCTCTTACTGCACCTCTCAATGCATCTCTCACTGAACCTCTCACTTTTCCTTACCTTTCAATGCATCTCTCACTTCACCTGCACCTCTCAATAAATCTCTCACTTCTCCTGCACTAATCAATGCATCTCTCATGGCATCTCTCACTTCTCCTTACCTCTCAATACATCTCTCACTGCATCTCTCATTTCTTCTGCACCTCTCAATGCATCTCTCACTTCTCCTGTACCTCTCAATGCATCTCTCACTGCACCTCTCACTTCTCCTTACCTTTCAATGAATCTCTCACTTCACCTGCACCTCTCAATGCATCTCTCACTTCTCCTACACCTCGTAATGCATCTGTCACTTCTCCTGCACCTCTCAATGCATCTCTCACTGCACCTCTCACTTTTCCTTACCTTTCAATGCATCTCTCACTTCACCTGCACCTCTCAATAAATCTCTCACTTCTCCTGCAATAATCAATGCATCTCTCACGGCATCTCTCACTTCCCCTGCACCTCTCACTGCATCTCTCTCTTCTCCTTACCTCTCAATGCATCTCTCACTTCTCCTGCACCTCTCAATTTATCTCTCACTTCTCCTGCACCTCTTAATGCATCTGTCACTTCTCCTGCACCTCCCAATGCATCTCTTACTGCATCTCTCACTGCATCTCTCACTACTCCTTCACCTCTCAATGCATCTCTTAATGCACCTCTCAATGCATCTCTTACTGCACCTCTCGCTGCATCTCTCACTTCTCCTGCACCTCTCAATGCATCTTTTACTGCACCTCTTAATGCATCTCTCACTTCTCCTGCCCCTCTCAATACATCTCTCACTTCTCCTGCACCTCTCAATGCATCTCTCACTGCATCTCTTACTTCTCCTGCACCCCTCAATGCATCTCTTAATGCACCTCTCAATGCATCTCTTACTGCACCTCTCGCTGCATCTCTCACTTATCCTGCACCTCTCAATGCATCTCTTACTGCACCTCTCAATGCATCTCTCACTTCACCTGCACCTCTCAATGCATATCTCACTTCTCCTGCACCTCGTAATGCATCTGTCACTTCTCCTGCACCTCTCAATGCATCTCTTACTGCACCTCTCACAGCAACTCTCACTACTCCTCCTCCTCTCAATGCATCTCTCACTGCACCTCTCACTTCTCCTTACCTTTCAATGCATCTCTCACTTCACCTGCACCTCTCAATGCATCTCTCACTTCTCCTGCACCTCTCAATACATCTCTCACTTCTACTGCACCTCTCAATGCATCTCTTACTGCACCTCTCAATGCATCTCTCACTGCACCTCTCACTTTTCCTTACCTTTCAATGCATCTCTCACTTCACCTGCACCTCTCATTAAATCTCTCACTTCTCCTGCACTAATCAATGCATCTCTCATGGCATCTCTCACTTCTCCTTACCTCTCAATACATCTCTCACTGCATCTCTCATTTCTTCTGCACCTCTCAATGCATCTCTCACTTCTCCTGTACCTCTCAATGCATCTCTCACTGCACCTCTCACTTCTCCTTACCTCTCAATGCATCTTTCACTTCTCCTGCACCTCGTAATGCATCTGTCACTTCTCCTGCACCTCGTAATGCATCTGTCACTTCTCCTGCACCTCGTAATGCATCTGTCACTTCTCCTGCACCTCCCAATGCATCTCTTACTGCATCTCTCACTGCATCTCTCACTACTCCTTCACCTCTCAATGCATCTCTTAATGCACCTCTCAATGCATCTCTTACTGCACCTCTCGCTGCATCTCTCACTTCTCCTGCACCTCTCAATGCATCTTTTACTGCACCTCTTAATGCATCTCTCACTTCTCCTGCCCCTCTCAATACATCTCTCACTTCTCCTGCACCTCTCAATGCATCTCTCACTGCATCTCTTACTTCTCCTGCACCCCTCAATGCATCTCTTAATGCACCTCTCAATGCATCTCTTACTGCACCTCTCGCTGCATCTCTCACTTCTCCTGCACCTCTCAATGCATCTCTTACTGCACCTCTCAATGCATCTCTCACTTCTCCTGCTCCTCTCAATACATCTCTCACTTCTCCTCCTCCTCTCAATGCATCTCTCACTACTCCTCCTCCTCTCAATGCATCTCTCACTGCACCTCTCACTTCTCCTTACCTTTCAATGCATCTCTCACTTCACCTGCACCTCTCAATGCATCTCTCACTTCTCCTGCACCTCTCAATACATCTCTCACTTCTACTGCACCTCTCAATGCATCTCACTTCTCCTGCACCTCTCACTGCATCTTCCACTTCTCCTGCACCTCTCACTGCATCTCTCACTTCTCCTGCACCTCTCAATGCATCTCTTACCGCACCTCTCACTTCACCTGCACCTTTCACGGCATCTCTCACTTCTCCTGTACCTCTCAATGCATCTCACTGCACCTCTCACTTCTCCTTACCTTTCAGTGCATCTCTCACTTCACCTGCACCTCTCAATGCATCTCTCACTTCTCCTGCACCTCGTAATGCATCTGTCACTTCTCATGCACCTCTCAATGCATCTCTTACTGAACTTCTCACTTTTCCTGCACCTCTCAATGCATCTCTAACTTCTCCTGCACCTCTCAATGCATCTCTAACTTCTCCGGCACCTCTCACTGCATCTCTTACTTCTCCTGCACCTCTCACTGCATCTCTCACTTCTCCTTACCTCTCAATGCATGTCTCACTTCTCCTGCACCTCTCAATGCATCTCTTACTGCACCTCTCGCTGCACCTCTCACTTCTCCTGCACCTCTCAATGCATCTCTTATTGCACCTCTCAATGCATCTCTTACTTCTCCTGCACCTCTCAATGCATCTCTTACTGCACCTCTCACTGCATCTCTCACTACTCCTTCACCTCTCAATGCATCTCTTACTGCACCTCTCACTGCATCTCTCACTACTCCTTCACCTCTCAATGCATCTGTCACTGCACCTCTCACTTCTCCTTACCTTTCAATGCATCTCTCACTTCACCTGCACCTCTCAATGCATCTCTCAGTTCTCCTGCACCTCTCAATACATCTCTCACTTCTACTGCACCTCTCAATGCATCTCTTACTGCACCTATCACTGCATCTCTCACTACTCCTTCACCTTTCAATGCACCTCTCACTGCATCTCTCACTTCTCCTGCACCTCTCAATGCATCTCTCACTTCTCCTGCACCTCTCAATGCACCTCTCACTGCATCTCTCACTTCTCCTGCACCTCTCACTGCATCTCTTACTGCATCTCTCACTTATCCTGAACCTCTCAATGCATCTCTTACTGCACCTCTCGCTTCTCCTGCACCTCTCAATGCATCTCTTACTGCACCTCTCACAGCATCTCTCACTTCTCCTGCCCCTCTCAATGCCTCTCGTACTGCACCTCTCACTGCATCTCTCACTTCTCCTGCACCTCTCAATGCATCTCTCACTGCACAGCTCACTGCATCTCTCACTTCTCCTGCACCTCTCAATGCATCTCTCACTGCACCTCTCACTTTTCCTTACCTTTCAATGCATCTCTCACTTCACCTCTCACTGCAACTCTCACTTTTCCTGCACATCTCAAAGCATTGCTCACCTCTCCTGCACCTCTCAATGCATCTCTCACTTCTCCTGCACCTCTCAATGCATCTCTTACTGCACCTCTCGCTGCACCTCTCACTGCATCTCTCACTACTCCTTCACCTCTCAATGCATCTCTTACTGCACCTCTCACTGCATCTCTCACTTCTCCTGCATGTCTCAATGCATATCTCACTTCTCCTGCACCTCTAACTGCATCTCTCACTACTCCTCCACCTCTCAATGCATCTCTTCCTTCACCCCTCACTGCATCTCTCACTTCATCTCTGACTTCTCCTGCACCTCTCAATGCATATCTCACTTCTCCTCCACTTCTCAATGCATCTCTTACTGCACCTCTCACTGCAACTCTCACTTTTCCTGCACATCTCAAAGCATTGCTCACCTCTCCTGCACCAATCAATGCATCTCACGGCATCTCTCACTTCTCCTTACCTCTCAATCCATCTCTCAATACATCTCTCACTGCATCTTTCAATGCATCTCTCACTTCTCCTGCACCTCTCAATGCATCTCTCACTTCTCCTGCACCTCTCACTGCATCTCTCACTTCTCCTGCACCTCTCAATGCATCTCTTATCGCACCTCTCACTTCACCTGCACCTTTCACGGCATCTCTCACTTCTCCTGTACCTCTCAATGCATCTCTCACTGCACCTCTCACTTCTCCTTACCTTTCAATGCATCTCTCACTTCACATGCACCTCTCAATGCATCTCTCACTTCTCCTGCAACTCTCAATACATCTCTCACTTCTCCTGCACCTCTCAATGCATCTCTTACTGCACCTCTCAATGCATCTCTCACTTCACCTGCACCTCTCAATAAATCTCTCACTTCTCCTGCACTAATCAATGCATCTCTCACGGCATCTCTCACTTCTCCTTACCTCTCAATACATCTCTCACTGCATCTCTCATTTCTTCTGCACCTCTCAATGCATCTCTCACTTCTCCTGCAACTCTCACTGCATCTCTCACTACTCCTCCTCCTCTCAATGCATCTCTCACTGCACCTCTCACTTCTTCTTACCTTTCAATGCATCTCTCACTTCACCTGCACCTCTCAATGCATCTCTCACTTCTCCTGCACCTCACAATACATCTCTCACTTCTACTGCACCTCTCAATACATCTCTCACTTCTACTGCATCTCTCAATGCATCTCTTACTACTCCTTCACCTCTCAATGTATCTCTTACTGCAGCTCTCACTGCATCTCTCACTACTCCTTCACCTCTCAATGCATCTCTCACTGCACCTCTCACTTCTCCTTACCTTTCAATGCATCTCTCACTTCTACTGCACCTCTCAATGCATCTCTTACTGCACCTATCACTGCATCTCTCACTACTCCTTCACCTCTCAATGCACCTCTCACTGCATCTCTCACTTCTCCTGCACCTCTCAATGCATTTCTCACTTTTCCTGCACCTCACTTCTCCTGCACCTCTCAATGCATCTCTTACCGCACCTCTCACTTCACCTGGACCTTTCACGGCATCTCTCACTTCTCCTGTACCTCTCAATGCATCTCTCACTGCACCTCTCACTTCTCCTTACCTTTCAATGCATCTCTCACTTCACCTGCACCTCTCAATGCATATCTCACTTCTCCTGCACCTCGTAATGCATCTCTTACTGCACCTCTCACAGCAACTCTCACTACTCCTCCTCCTCTCAATGCATCTCTCACTGCACCTCTCATTTCTCATTACCTCTCAATGCATCTCTCACTTCACCTGCACCTCTCAAACATCTCTCACTTCTACTGCAACTCTCAATGCATCTCTTACTGCACCTCTCACTTTTCCTTACCGTTCAATGCATCTCTCACTTCACCTGCACCTCTCAATAAATCTCTCACTTCTCCTGCACTAATCAATGCATCTCTCATGGCATCTCTCACTTCTCCTTACCTCTCAATACATCTCTCACTGCATCTCTCATTTCTTCTGCACCTCTCAATGCATCTCTCACTTCTTCTGCACCTCTCAATGCATCTCTCACTTCTCCTGCACCTCTCAATAAATCTCTCACTTCTCCTGCACTAATCAATGCATCTCTCATGGCATCTCTCACTTCTCCTTACCTCTCAATACATCTCTCACTGCATCTCTCATTTCTTCTGCACCTCTCAATGCATCTCTCACTTCTCCTGCACCTCTCAATGCATCTCTCACTTTTCTTTACCTCTCAATACATCTCTAACTGCATCTCTCGCTTCTCCTGCGCCTCTCAATGCATCTCTCAATGCATATCTCACTTCTCCTGCACCTCTCACTGCATCTCTTACTGCATCTTTCCCTGCATCTCTCACTTCTCCTGCACCTCTCAATGCATTTCTCACTTTTCCTGCACCTCACTTCTCCTGCACCTCTCAATGCATCTCTTACCGCACCTCTCACTTCACCTGGACCTTTCACGGCATCTCTCACTTCTCCTGTACCTCTCAATGCATCTCTCACTGCACCTCTCACTTCTCCTTACCTTTCAATGCATCTCTCACTTCACCTGCACCTCTCAATGCATATCTCACTTCTCCTGCACCTCGTAATGCATCTCTTACTGCACCTCTCACAGCAACTCTCACTACTCCTCCTCCTCTCAATGCATCTCTCACTGCACCTCTCATTTCTCATTACCTCTCAATGCATCTCTCACTTCACCTGCACCTCTCAATGCATCTCTCACTTCTACTGCACCTCTCAATGCATCTCTTACTGCACCTCTCACTTTTCCTTACCTTTCAATGCATCTCTCACTTCACCTGCACCTCTCAATAAATCTCTCACTTCTCCTGCACTAATCAATGCATCTCTCATGGCATCTCTCACTTCTCCTTACCTCTCAATACATCTCTCACTGCATCTCTCATTTCTTCTGCACCTCTCAATGCATCTCTCACTTCTCCTGCACCTCTCAATAAATCTCTCACTTCTCCTGCACTAATCAATGCATCTCTCATGGCATCTCTCACTTCTCCTTACCTCTCAATACATCTCTCACTGCATCTCTCATTTCTTCTGCACCTCTCAATGCATCTCTCACTTCTCCTGCCCCTCTCAATACATCTCTCACTTCTCCTGCACCTCTCAATGCATCTCTCACTTTTCTTTACCTCTCAATACATCTCTAACTGCATCTCTCGCTTCTCCTGCGCCTCTCAATGCATCTCTCAATGCATCTCTCACTTCTCCTGCACCTCTCACTGCATCTCTTACTGCATCTTTCCCTGCATCTCTCACTTATCCTGAACCTCTCAATGCATCTCTTACTGCACCTCTCATTTCTCCTGCACCTCTAACTGCATCTCTTACTGCATCTCTCGCTTCTCCTTCGCCTCTCAATGCATTTCTCAATGCATCTCTCACTTTTCCTTCCCTCTCAATACATCTTTAACTGCATCTCTCACTTCTCCTGCACCTCTCACTGCATCTCTCCCTGCATCTCTCACTTCTCCTGCACCTCTCACTGCATCTGTTACTGCATCTCTTACTGCATCTCTCACTTATCCTGAACCTCTCAATGCATCTCTTACTGCACCTCTCGCTGCATCTCTCACTTCTCCTGCACCTCTCAATGCATCTCGTACTGCACCTCTCAATGCATCTCTCACTGCACCGCTCACTGCATCTCTAGCTTCTCCTGCACCAATCAATGCATCTCTCTCGGCATCTCTCACTTCTCCTTACCTCTCATTACATCTCTCACTGCATCTCTCATTTCTTCTGCATCTCTCACTTCTCCTGCACCTCTCAATGCATCTATTACTGCACCTCAGTTCTCCTCCACATCACAATGCATCTCTCACTGCACCTCTCACTTCTCCTTACCTTTCAATGCATCTCTCTGTTCTCCTGTACCTCTCAATACATCTCTCACTTCTCCTGCACCTCTCAATGCATATCTCACTTCTCCTGCACCTCTCAATGCATCTCTTACTGCACCTCTCACTGCATCTCTCACTACTCCTCCACCACTCAATGCAACTCTTACTGCACCTCTCACTGCATCTCTAACTTCATCTCTCACTGCATCTCTCACTACTCCTTCACCTCTCAATGCATCTCTCACTGCATCTCTCTGTTCTCCTGTACCTTTCAATGCATCTCTCACTTCACCTGCACCTCTCACTGCATCTCTCACTACTCCTTCACCTCTCAATGTATCTCTTACTGCAGCTCTCACTGCATCTCTCACTACTCCTTCACCTCTCAATGCATCTCTTACTGCACCTCTCACTTCTCCTTACCTTTCAATGCATCTCTCACTTCTACTGCACCTCTCAATGCATCTCTTACTGCACCTCTCACTGCATCTCTCACTTCTCCTGCACCTCTCAATGCATTTCTCACTTTTCCTGCACCTCACTTCTCCTGCACCTCTCAATGCATCTCTTACCGCACCTCTCACTTCACCTGCACCTTTCACGGCATCTCTCACTTCTCCTGTACCTCTCAATGCATCTCTCACTGCACCTCTCACTTCTCCTTACCTTTTCAATGCATCTCTCACTTCTCCTGCACCTCTCAATGCATATCTCACTTCTCTTGCATCTCTCATGGCATCTCTCACTTCTCCTTACCTCTCAATACATCTCTCACTGCATCTCTCATTTCTTCTGCACCTCTCAATGCATCTCTCACTTCTCCTGCCCCTCTCAATACATCTCTAACTGCATCTCTCGCTTCTCCTGCGCCTCTCAATGCATCTCTCAATGCATCTCTCACTTCTCCTGCACCTCTCACTGCATCTCTTACTGCATCTTTCCCTGCATCTCTCACTTCTCCTGCACCTCTCACTGCATCTCTTACTGCATCTCTCACTGCATCTCTCACTTATCCTGAACCTCTCAATGCATCTCTCACTACTCCTGCACCTCTCACTGCATCTCTTACTGCATCTTTCACTTTTCCTGCACCCCTCAATGCATCTCTTACTGCACCTCTCGCTGCATCTCTCACTTCTCCTGCACCTCTCAATGCATCTCTCACTTTTCCTTACCTCTCAATACATCTCTAACTGCATCTCTCACTTCTCCTGCACCTCTCACGGCATCTCTTACTGCATCTTTCCCTGCATCTCTCACTTCTCCTGCACCTCTCACTGCATCTCTTACTGCATCTCTCACTGCATCTCTCACTTATCCTGAACCTCTCAATGCATCTCTTACTGCACCTCTCATTTCTCCTGCACCTCTAACTGCATCTCTTACTGCATCTCTCGCTTCTCCTGCGCCTCTCAATGCATCTCTCAATGCATCTCTCACTTTTCCTTCCCTCTCAATACATCTCTAACTGCATCTCTCACTTCTCCTGCACCTCTCACTGCATCTCTCCCTGCATCTCTCACTTCTCCTGCACCTCTCACTGCATCTGTTACTGCATCTCTTACTGCATCTCTCACTTATCCTGAACCTCTCAATGCATCTCTTACTGCACCTCTCGCTGCATCTCTCACTTCTCCTGCACCTCTCAATGCATCTCTCACTGCACTGCTCACTGCATCTCTAGCTTCTCCTGCACTAATCAATGCATCTCTCTCGGCATCTCTCACTTCTCCTTACCTCTCATTACATCTCTCACTGCATCTCTCATTTCTTCTGCATCTCTCACTTCTCCTGCACCTCTCAATGCATCTATTACTGCACCTCAGTTCTCCTCCACATCACAATGCATCTCTCACTGCACCTCTCACTTCTCCTTACCTTTCAATGCATCTCTCTGTTCTCCTGTACCTCTCAATACATCTCTCACTTCTCCTGCACCTCTCAATGCATATCTCACTTCTCCTGCACCTCTCAATGCATCTCTTACTGCACCTCTCACTGCATCTCTCACTACTCCTCCACCACTCAATGCAACTTTTACTGCACCTCTCACTGCATCTCTAACTTCATCTCTCACTTCTCCTGCTCCTCTCAATGCATCTCACTTCAATGCATCTCTCACTTCGTGATACCCTGAAAATTTTGAATAATCCGATCTAATATGATTTCCGACCTGTAAGGTTGCCAGAATAATAATCTTACACGGTGTGTTAATAGGCCAGAGGAGAACTGGCACCCCGACTGAGTCTGGTTTCTCCCAAGGTTTATTTTTATTTTTATTTTCTCTCACTTCTCCTTACCTTTCAATGCATCTCTCACTTCTACTGCACCTCTCACTGCATCTCTCACTTCTCCTGCACCTCTCAATGCATTTCTCACTTTTCCTGCACCTCACTTCTCCTGCACCTCTCAATGCATCTCTTACCGCACCTCTCACTTCACCTGCACCTTTCACGGCATCTCTCACTTCTCCTGCACCTCTCAATGCATTTCTCACTTTTCCTGCACCTCACTTCTCCTGCACCTCTCAATGCATCTCTCACTGCACCTCTCACTTCTCCTTACCTTTTCAATGCATCTCTCACTTCACCTGCACCTCTCAATGCATATCTCACTTCTCTTGCATCTCTCATGGCATCTCTCACTTCTCCTTACCTCTCAATACATCTCTCACTGCATCTCTCATTTCTTCTGCACCTCTCAATACATCTCTCACTTCTCCTGCACCTCTCAATGCATCTCTCACTTTTCTTTACCTCTCAATACATCTCTAACTGCATCTCTCGCTTCTCCTGCGCCTCTCAATGCATCTCTCAATGCATCTCTCACTTCTCCTGCACCTCTCACTGCATCTCTTACTGCATCTTTCCCTGCATCTCTCACTTCTCCTGCACCTCTCACTGCATCTCTTACTGCATCTCTCACTGCATCTCTCACTTATCCTGAACCTCTCAATGCATCTCTCACTACATCTCTTACTGCATCTTTCACTTTTCCTGCACCCCTCAATGCATCTCTTACTGCACCTCTCGCTGCATCTCTCACTTCTCCTGCACCTCTCAATGCATCTCTCACTGCATCTCTCACTTTTCCTTACCTTTCAATGCATCTCTCACTTCACCTGCACCTGTCAATGCATCTCTCACTGCACCTCTCACTTTTCCTTACCTTTCAATGCATCTCTCACTTCTCCTGCACCTCTCAATGCATCTCTCACTGCATCTCTCACTTCTCCTGCACCTCTCAACGCATCTCTCACTGATGTACAGCCACTGTAGTGAGATGGACTTTGTAACAAAGTCTTTAGTGCCTTTTATGGGTCTTAAGAGTGGGTCAGTGAAAATGTACTGAATGCCAATGGAGGCCGTTTTGTAGCATTTCTCAGCCATCAGCTTTCAACAAAAATATTACAAATATCTTCATCTCTCACTTCATCTCTAACTTCTCCTGCACCTCTCAATGCATATCTCACTTCTCCTCCACTTCTCAATGCATCATTCACTTCTCCTGCACCAATCAATGCATCTCTCACGGCATCTCTCACTTCTCCTGCACGTCTCAATGCATCTCTCACTTCTCCTGCACCTCTCAATGCATATCTTACTTCTCCTCCACTTCTCAATGCATCACTCACTTCTCCTGCACCAATCAATGCATCTCTCACGGCATCTCTCACTTCTCCTCTCACTTCTCCTGCACCTCTCAATGCATCTCTCACTTCCCCTGCACCTCTCAATGCATCTCTTACTGCATCTCTCATTTCTCCTCTCTCTTCCCCTGCACCTCTCAATGCATCTCTTACTGCACCTCTCACTTCTCCTGCACCTCTCAATGCATCTCTCACTTCTCCTGCACCTCTCAATCCATATCTCACTTCTCCTGCACCAATCAATGCATCTCTCACGGCATCTCTCCACTTCTCTCACTTCTCCTGCACCTCTCAATGCATCTCTCACTTCTCCGGCACCTCTCACTGCATCTCTCACTACTCCTTCACCTCTCAATGCATCTCTTACTGCACCTCTCACTGCATCTCTCACTTCTCCTGCATGTCTCAATGCATATCTCACTTCTCCTGCACCTCTCTCTGCATCTCTCACTACTCCTCCACCTCTCAATGCATCTCTTACTGCACCTCTCACTGCATCTCTCACTTCTCCTGCATGTCTCAATGCATATCTCACTTCTCCTGCACCCCTCACTGCATCTCTCACTTCATCTCTGACTTCTTCTGCACCTCTCAATGCATATCTCACTTCTCCTCCACTTCTCAGTGCATCTCTTACTGCACCTCTCACTGCAACTCTCACTTTTCCTGCACATCTCAAAGCATTGCTCACCTCTCCTGCACCAATCAATGCATCTCACGGCATCTCTCACTTCTCCTTACCTCTCAATCCATCTCTCAATACATCTCTCACTGCATCTTTCAATGCATCTCTCACTTCTCCTGCACCTCTCATTGCATCTCTCACTTCTCCTGCACCTCTCACTGCATCTCTCACTTCTCCTGCACCTCTCACTGCATCTCTCACTTCTCCTGCACCTCTCAATGCATCTCTTACCGCACCTCTCACTTCACCTGCACCTTTCACGGCATCTCTCACTTCTTCTGTACCTCTCAATGCATCTCTCACTGCACCTCTCACTTCTCCTTACCTTTCAATGCATCTCTCACTTCACCTGCACCTCTCAATGCATCTCTCACTTCTCCTGCACCTCGTAATGCATCTGTCACTTTTCCTTACCTTTCAATGCATCTCTTACTGCACCTCTCACTGCATCTCTCACTACTCCTCCTCCTCTCAATGCATCTCTCACTGCACCTCTCACTTCTCCTTACCTTTCAATGCATCTCTCACTTCACCTGCACCTCTCAATGCATCTCTCACTTTTCCTGCACCTCTCAATATATCTCTCACTTCTACTGCACCTCTCAATGCATCTCTCACTGCACCTCTCAATGCATCTCTCACTGCACCTCTCACTTTTCCTTACCTTTCAATGCATCTCTCACTTCACCTGCACCTCTCAATAAATCTCTCACTTCTCCTGCACTAATCAATGCATCTCTCACGGCATCTCTCACTTCTCCTTACCTCTCAATACATCTCTCACTGCATCTCTCATTTCTTCTGCACCTCTCAATGCATTTCTCACTTCTCCTGCACCTCTCAATGCATCTCTTACTGAACTTTTCACTTCTCCTGCACCTCTCAATGCATCTCTCACTTCTCCTGCACCTCTCACTGCATCTTTCACTACTCCTCCTCCTCTCAATGCATCTCTCACTGCACCTCTCACTTCTCCTTACCTTTCAATGCATCTCTCACTTCACCTGCACCTCTCAATGCATGTCTCACTTCTCCTGCACCTCTCAATACATCTCTCACTTCTACTGCATCTCTCAATGCATCTCTTACTGCACCTCTCAATGCATCTCTCACTGCACCTCTCACTTTTCCTTACCTTTCAATGCATCTCTCACTTCACCTGCACCTCTCAATAAATCTCTCACTTCTCCTGCACTAATCAATGCATCTCTCACGGCATCTCTCACTTCTCCTTACCTCTCAATACATCTCTCACTGCATCTCTCATTTCTTCTGCACCTCTCAATGCATCTCTCACTTCTCCTGCACCTCTCAATGCATCTCTAACTTCTCCTGCACCTCTCAATGCATCTCTCACTTCTCCTGCACCTCTCACTGCATCTCTTACTTCTCCTGCACCTCTCACTGCATCTCTCACTTCTCCTTACCTCTCAATGCATCTCTCACTTCTCCTGCACCTCTCAATTTATCTCTCACTTCTCCTGCACCTCTTAATGCATCTGTCACTTCTCCTGCACCTCCCAATGCATCTCTTTCTGCACCTCTCACTGCATCTCTCACTACTCCTTCACCTCTCAATGCATCTCTCACTGCACCTCTCACTTCTCCTTACATCTGATTACTTCTCCTTACATCAATGCATCTCTCACTTCACCTGCACCTCTCAATGCATCTCTCACTTCTCCTGCACCTCTCAATACATCTCTCACTTCTACTGCACCTCGCAATGCATCTCTTACTGCACCTATCACTTCATCTCTCACTACTCCTTCACCTCTCAATGCACCTCTCACTGCATCTCTCACTTCTCCTGCACCTCTCAATGCATTTCTCACTTCTCCTGCACCTCACTTCTCCTGCACCTCTCAATGCATCTCTCACTGCATCTCTCACTTCTCCTGCACCTCTCACTGCATCTCTTACTGCATCTCTCACTTATCCTGAACCTCTCAATGCATCTCTTACTGCACCTCTCGCTGCATCTCTCACTTCTCCTGCACATCTCAATGCATCTCTTACTGCACCTCTCACAGCATCTCTCACTTCTCATGCCCCTCTCAATGCCTCTCGTACTGCACCTCTCACTGTATCTCTCACTTCTCCTGCACCTCTCAATGCATCTCTCACTGCACCGCTCACTGCATCTCTCACTTCTCCTGCACCTCTCAATGCATGTCTCACTGCACCTCTCACTGCATCTCTCACTTCTCCTGCACCTTTCAATGCATCTCTCACTTCACCTGCACCTCTCAATGCATCTCTCACTTCTCCTGCACCTCTCAATGCATCTCTCACTGCACTGCTCAATGCATCTCTCACTTCACCTGCACCTCTCAATGCATCTCTCACTGCACCTCTCACTTTTCCTTACCTTTCAATGCATCTCTCACTTCTCCTGCACCTCTCAATGCATCTCTTACTGCACCTATCACTGCATCTCTCACTACTCCTTCACCTCTCAATGCACCTCTCACTGCATCTCTCACTTCTCCTGCACCCCTCAATGCATTTCTCACTTCTCCTGCACCTCTCAATGCATCTCTCACTGCATCTCTCACTTCTCCTGCACCTCTCACTGCATCTCTTACTGCATCTCTCACTTATCCTGAACCTCTCAATGGCCCTCATTTATCAAAAGTGCGTACACCAAATTTCCAGCGTACATCTTGCGTACACCCAAACCCACGGTTACTTTGAGATTTATCAATATGGACGTTGGCGTACGGCACGCTCAAATCCTACGCCAGCTCAGGAGGTGGTGTACGCATGTTTGAGTTAGTGGGAAAATGCGCAGAAAAACAATTCCTAACATCACAAAACGCACTGACAAGATATGCTATATTATGACCCACTGTTAAAAACCACAACAACAACATTTAGTGTTTATTTTTGTGCAACATGAACGTCAATGTTTAATTTGTTTGACTTTACCAAAGCGTTTGATCTGTAGGCATATGTAATCCTCCAGTCGCGAGCCTGTGCGCTTTACCTGACGGTTCAGGCCCGCGCCTGGCCCAGCAGCTGCGCACGGACTGGGACTAAAATAATTCAGACTGACAAAATAATAAAAATGGCCTTCTTCTTTTAAATAATAATAAAATCAATAAAAACGGCATTCTTATTCTAAATAACAAGCGTCATTAAGAATAATAATCATAATAATAAGAAGAAGAATCTTACAAATTGTCATGTATAATTATTAATGTGAATGAATGGTAGGCTACTCCACATAACATCAGCATCACTATCGTGTGTATACATGCGCCGTGATACGAAATTAAATGCTAATTGTTTCAAAACGTGCTGTAAAATAATGCATTGTGATGGTAATTTATCATCCAAACAGCTATTTAAACTGCTGGAGTGCGCTTCTCAACCCCCACACTAACAGTAGCTACTCGTAATTTGGGTCCATATTTTGTTTTTGTGAGCGCCTTTAATCCCACTCTTTAAACTCCCAAATAAAACAATTTCGGGGTTTTTTTCCACTTCCATGGTGATGGTCTCGATGGGCGCGTCTCAATCATCTCAATAGTTCAGTAGTCAGAGCACTGATCAGGGAGTCAGCCCATTGACTTATGTCTTAATCAGTGCCCTGACTAGTGGACTAGTGAGATGATCGAGACGCGCCCGATCTCCACGTCGGAGAAGTTTCGTTTCTTTGCCTTCTGTTTGTCTTCTGTTTGTCCATGGCGTAAAATGAGGGCGTGCGGGAGGCGGAGACTTGAATATATAGGGGCGTGTTATTCTAATGACGATCGTTTTCAGCCGCGGGATTTATCAAGGGCAAGTATTGCGTACACCTGAATTGCAGAGGTGCGCACAGTTTCATAAATCAGGTGGTGAGAGGAGTGTAAGCATAATCTTACGCCAACATATACACCCGTTTCTACGCAAGATTGATAAATGAGGGACAATGCATCTCTTACTGCACCTCTCGCTGCATCTCTCACTTCTCCTGCACCTCTCAATGCATCTCTTACTGCACCTCTCACAGCATCTCTCACTTCTCCTGCCCCTCTCAATGCCTCTCGTACTGCACCTCTCACTGCATCTCTCACTTCTCCTGCACCTCTCAATGCATCTCTCACTGCACCTCTCACTTTTCCTTACCTTTCAATGCATCTCTCACTTCACCTGCACCTCTCAATGCATCTCTCACTGCACCTCTCACTTTTCCTTACCTTTCAATGCATCTCTCACTTCTCCTGCACCTCTCAATGCATCTCTCACTTCTCCTGCACCTCTCAACGCATCTCTCACTGATGTACAGCCACTGTAGTGAGATGGACTTTGTAACAAAGTCTTTAGTGCCTTTTATGGGTCTTAAGAGTGGGTCAGTGAAAATGTACTGAATGCCAATGGAGGCCGTTTTGAAGCATTTCTCAGCCATCAGCTTTTAACAAAAATATTACAAATATCTTCATCTCTCACTTCATCTCTAACTTCTCCTGCACCTCTCAATGCATATCTCACTTCTCCTCCACTTCTCAATGCATCATTCACTTCTCCTGCACCAATCAATGCATCTCTCACGGCATCTCTCACTTCTCCTCTCACTTCTCCTGCACGTCTCAATGCATCTCTCACTTCTCCTGCACCTCTCAATGCATATCTTACTTCTCTTACTTCTCCTCCACTTCTCAATGCATCACTCACTTCTCCTGCACCAATCAATGTATCTCTCACGGCATCTCTCACTTCTCCTCTCACTTCTCCTGCACCTCTCAATGCATCTCTCACTTCTCCTGCACCTCTCACTGCACCTCTCACTTCTCCTTACCTTTCAATGCATCTCTCACTTCACCTGCACCTCTCAATGCATCTCTCACTTCTCCTGCACCTCTCAATGCATCACTCACTTCTCCTGCACCAATCAATGCATCTCTCACGGCATCTCTCACTTCTCCTCTCACTTCTCCTGCACCTCTCAATGCATGTCTTACGGCACCTCTCCCTTCTCCTGCACCTCTCACTTCTCCTGCACCTCTCACTGCATCTCTCACTTCTCCTGCACCTCTCACTTCTCCTTACCTTTCAATGCATCTCTCACTTCACCTGCACCTCTCAATACATCTGTCACTTCTCCTGCACCTCTCAATGCATCTCTTACTGCACCTCTCACTACATCTCTCACTACTCCTCCACCTCTCAATGCATCTCTTACTGCACCTCTCACTGCATCTCTCACTTCTCCTGCAAATCTCAATGCGTCTCTCACTTCTCCGGCACCTCTCACTGCATCTCTCACTTAGCCTCCAAATCTCAATGCATCTCTACTGCACCTCTCACTGCATCTCTCACTTCTCCTGCACCTCTCAATGCATATCTCACTTCTCAGGCACCTCTCACTGAATCTCTCACCTCTCCTCCACTTATCAATGCATCTCTTACGGCACCTCTCACTGCATCTCTCACTTCTCTTGCACATCTCAATGAATCTCTCACTTCTCCTGCACCAATCAACGAATCTCTCACGGCATCTCTCACTTCTCCTTACCTCTCAATGCATCTCTCACTGCACCTCTCATTTCTTCTGCACCTCTGAATGAATCGCACTTCTCCTGCACCTCTCAATGCATATCTCACTTATCCTGCTCCTCTCAATGCATCTCTTACTGCACCTCTCAATGCATATCTCACTTCTCCTCCACTTCTCAAGGCATCTCTTACTTCTCCTTACCTCACAGTTCATCTATCACTGCATCTCTCACTTCTCCTGCACCTCTCAATTCATCTCTTACTGCACCTCTCACTTCACCTGCACCTCTCACGGCATCTCTCACTTATCCTGCACCTCTTGATGCATCACTCACTTCTCCTGCACCTCTCAATGCATCTCTCACTTCTCCTGCACCTCTCAATGCATCACTCACTTCTCCTGCACCAATCAATGCATCTCTCACGGCATCTCTCACTTCTCCTGCACCTCTCAATGCATCTCTCACTTCTCCTGCACCTCTCAATGCATCTCTCACTTCTCCTGCACCTCTTAATGCATCTCTCACTTCTTTCGCACCTCTGACTGCATCTCTCACTTCTCCTGCACCTCTCACTGCATCTCTCACTTCTCCTTACCTTTCAATGCATCTCTCACTTCACCTGCACCTCTCAATGCATCTCTCACTTCTTCTGCACATCTCAATTCATCTCTCACTTCTCCTGCACTTCTCAATGCATATCTCACTTCTCCTGCATCTCACAATGCATCTCTTACTGCACCTCTCACTGCATCTCTCACTTCTCCTGCATCTCTCACTGCATCTCTCACTTCTCCTGCACCTCTCAATGAATCTCTCACTGCACCGCTCACTGCATCTCTCACTTCTCCTGCACCAATCAATGCATCTCTCACGGCATCTCTCACTTCTCCTTACCTCTCGATACATCTCTCACTGCATCTCTCACTTCTCCGGCAGCTCTCAATGCATTTCTCACTTCTCCTGCACCTCTCAATTCACCTCTCACTGCATCTCTCACTTCTCCTGCACCTCTCAAAGCATCTCTCACTGCATCTCTAACTTCTCCTACACATCTCACTGCATCTCTTACTGCACTCTCACTTCTCCTGCACCTCTCAACGCATCTGACATTGCATCGCTCACTTCTCCTGCACCTCTCAATGCATCTCTTATTGCACCTCTCACTGCATCTCTCACTTCTCCTGCACCTCTCAATGCATCTCTCAATGCATCTCTCACTGCATCTCTCACTGCATCTCTCACTTCTCCTGCACCTCTCAACGCATCTCTCACTGATGTACAGCCACTGTAGTGAGATGGACATTGTAACGAAGTCTTTAGTGCCTTTTATGGGTCTTGTGAGTGGGTCAGTGAAAATGTACTGAATGCCAATGGAGGCCGTTTTGGAGCCTTTCTCAGCCATCAGCTTTCAACAAAAATATTTCAAATATCTTCATCTCTCACTTCATCTCTCACTTCTCCTGCACCTCTCAATGCATATCTCACTTCTCCTCCACTTCTCAATGCATCACTCGCTTCTCCTGCACCAATCAATGCATCTCTCACGGCATCTCTCACTTCTCCTCTCACTTCTCCTGCACCTTTCAATTCATCTCATACTTCTCCTGCACCTCTCAATGCATTTCTCACTGCACCTCTCACTTCTCCTTATCTTTCAATGCATCTCTTACTTCTCCTGCACCTCTCAATGCATATCTCACTTCTCCTCCACTTCTCAATGCATCTCTTACTTCTCCTTACGTCTCAATTCATCTATCACTGCATCTCTCACTTCTCCTGCACCTCTCAATTCATCTCTCACTGCACCTCTCACTTCACCTGCATCTCTTACTGCATCTCTCACTTCTCCTGCACCTCTCAATGCATCTCTTACTTCATCTCACAGCATCCCTCAATTCTCCTGCACCTCTCACTGCATCTCTCACTTCTCCTTACCTCTCAATGTATCACTTCTCCTGCATCTCTTACTGCACCTCACACTGCATGTCTCACTACTCCTTCACCTCTCAATGCATCTCTTACTGCACCTCTCACTGCATCTCTCACTTCTCCTGCACCTCTCAATGCATCTCTCACTTCTCCTGCACCTCTCAATGCATCTCTCACTGCATCTCTCACTCCCCCTGTACCTCTCGACGCATCTCTCACTGCATCTCTCACTTTTCCTGCACCTCTCAACGCATCTCTCACTCAATGTCTCACTGCATCTCTCACTTCTCCTACACATCTCACTGCATCTCTTACTACACTCTCGCTTCTCCTGCACCTCTCAACGCATCTGGCTTTGCATTGCTCACTTCTCCTGCACCTCTCAATGCATCTCTTACTGCATCTCTCAATGCATCTCTCACTTCTCCTGCACCTCTCAATGCATCTCTCACTTCTCCTGCACCTTACTTCTCCTGCACCTCTCAATGCATATCTCACTTCTCCTTACCTCTCAATGCATCTATCACTGCATCTCTGTCTTCTCCTGCAACTCTCAATGCATCTCTTACTACATCTCTCACTTCTTCTGCACCTCTCAATTCATATCTCACTTCTCCTGCAACTCTCAATGCATCTCTTACTACATCTCTCACTTCTTCTGCACCTCTCAATTCATATCTCACTTCTCCTGCACTTCTCAATGCATATCTCACTTCTCCTGCATCTCACAATGCATCTCTCACTTCTCCTGCACCACTCACTGAATCTCTCACTTCTCCTGCACCTCTCAATGCATCTCTCACTGCACCTCTCACTTTTCCTTACCTTTCAATGCATCTCTCACTTCACCTGCACCTTTCAATAAATATCTCACTTCTCCTGCACCAATCAATGCATCTATCACTGCATCTCTCACTTCTTCTGCACCTCTCAATTCATCTCTTACTGCATCTCTCACTTCACCTGCACCTCTCACGGCATCTCTCACTTTTCCTGCACCTCTCAATGCATCTCTCACTGCACCTCTCACTTCTCCTTACCTTTCAATGCATCTCTCACTTCACCTGCACCTCTCAATGCATCTCTCACTTCTCCTGCACCTCTCAATGCATCTCTCACTGCACCTCTCACTTCTCCTTACCTTTCAATGCATCTCTCACTTCACCTGCACCTCTCAACACATCTGTCACTTCTCCTGCACCTCTCAATGCATCTCTTACTCCACCTCTCACTGCATCTCTCACTTCACCTGTACCTCTCAATGCATCTCTCACTTCTCCTGCACCTCTCAAAACATCTCTCACTGCACCTCTCACTTCTCCTGCACCTCTCATTGCATCTCTCACTGCACCTCTCACTTCTCCTTACCTTTCAATGCATCTCTCACTTCACCTGCACCTCTCAATACATCTCTCACTTCTCCTGCACCTCTTAATGCATCTGTCACTTCTCCTGCACCTCTCAATGCATCTCTTACTCCACCTCTCAATGCATCTCTCACTTCTCCTGCACCTCTCAAAACATCTCTCACTGCACCTCTCACTTCTCCTGCACCTCTCAATGCATCTCTCACTTCTCCTTCATCTCTTACTGTATCTTTCACTGCATCTCTCCTGCACCTCTCACTGCATCTCTTACTTCTCCTTACCTCTCAATGCATCTCTCTTTTCACCTGCACCTCTCAATGCATCTCTCACTTCTCCTGCACCTCTCAATGCATCTCTCACTGCACCTCTCAATGCATCTCTCACTTCTCCTGCACCTCTCAATGTATCTCTCACTTCTCCTGCACCTCTCAAAACATCTCTCACTGCATCTCTTACTGCACCTCTCACTGCATCTCTCACTTCTCCTGCACCTCTCAATGCACCTCTCACTTCTCCTGCACATCTCGATGTATCTCTTACTGCACCTCTCACTGCATCTCTCACTTCTCCTGCACCTCTCAATGCATCTCTTACTGCATCCCTCACTTCTCCTGCACCTCTCTACGCATCTGACATTGCATCGCTCACTTCCCCTGCACCTATCACTGCATCTCTCACTGCACCTCTCATTCCATCTCTCACTTCTCCTGCACCTCTCAATGCATCTCTCACTTCTCCTGCACCTCTCAATGCATCTCTTACTGCACCTCCACCACTCACTGCATCTCTTACTGCATCTCTCACTTCTCCTGCACCCCTCACTGCATCTCTTACTGCATCTGACAGCATCCCTCACTTCTCCTGCACCTCTCACTGAATCTCTCACTTCTCCTGCACCTCTTACTGTATCTTTCACTGCATCTCTCCTGCACCTCTTACTGCATCTGACAGCATCCCTCACTTCTCCTGCACCTCTCACTGAATCTCTCACTTCTCCTGCACCTCTTACTGTATCTTTCACTGCATCTCTCCTGCACCTCCCACTACATCTCTTACTGCATCTCTCACTTCTCCTGCACCTCTCACTGCATTGCTCACTTCCTGCACCTCTCACTGCATCGCTCACTTCTCCTGCACCTCTCAATGCATCGCTCACTTCTCCTGCACCTCTCAATGCATCTCTCACTTCTCCTGCACCTCTCACTGCATCTCTTACTGCACCTCTCACTGCATCTCTCACTTCTCCTGCACCTCTCACTGCATCACTCACTTCTCCTGCACCTCTCAATGCATCTCTCACTTCTCCTGCACCTCTCACTGCATCTCTTACTGCACCTCTCACTGCATCTCTCACTTCTCCTACACCTCTCGATGCATCTCTTACTGCACCTCTCACTGCATCTCTCACTTCTCCTGCACCTCTCAATGCATCTCTTATTGCACCTCTCACTGCATCTGTCTCTTCTCCTGCACCTCTCAATGCATTTCTCACTTCTCCTGCACCTCACTTCTCCTGCACCTCTCAATGCATCTCTCACTGCATCTCTCACTTCTCCTGCACCTCTTAATGCATCTCTCACTGCATCTCTCACTTCTCCTGCACGTCTCAATGCATCTCTTACTGCATCCCTCACTTCTCCAGCACCTCTCTACGCATCTGACATTGCATCGCTCACTTCCCCTGCACCTATCACTGCATCTCTCACTGCACCTCTCAATCCATCTCTCACTTCTCCTGCACCTGTCAATGCACCTCTCACTGCATCTCTCACTACTCCTTCACCTCTCAATGCATCTCTTACTGCGCCTCTCACTGCATCTCTCACTTCTCCTGCACCTCTCACTGCATCTCTCACTTCTCCTGCACCTCTCAATGCATCTCTTATTGCACCTCTCACTGCATCTGTCTCTTCTCCTGCACCTCTCAATGCATTTCTCACTTCTCCTGCACCTCACTTCTCCTGCACCTCTCAATGCATCTCTCACTGCATCTCTCACTTCTCCTGCACCTCTCAATGCATCTCTCACTGCATCTCTCACTTCTCCTGCACGTCTCAATGCATCTCTTACTGCATCCCTCACTTCTCCTGCACCTCTCTACGCATCTGACATTGCATCGCTCACTTCCCCTGCACCTATCACTGCATCTCTCACTGCACCTCTCAATCCATCTCTCACTTCTCCTGCACCTGTCAATGCACCTCTCACTGCATCTCTCACTACTCCTTCACCTCTCAATGCATCTCTTACTGCGCCTCTCACTGCATCTCTCACTTCTCCTTACCTCTCAATGTATCACTTCTCCTGCATCTCTTACTGCACCTCACACTGCATGTCTCACTACTCCTTCACCTCTCAATGCATCTCTTACTGCACCTCTCACTGCATCTCTCACTTCTCCTGCACCTCTCAATGCATCTCTCACTTCTCCTGCACCTCTCAATGCATCTCTCACTGCATCTCTCACTCCCCCTGTACCTCTCGACGCATCTCTCACTGCATCTCTCACTTTTCCTGCACCTCTCAACGCATCTCTCACTCAATGTCTCACTGCATCTCTCACTTCTCCTACACATCTCACTGCATCTCTTACTACACTCTCGCTTCTCCTGCACCTCTCAACGCATCTGGCTTTGCATTGCTCACTTCTCCTGCACCTCTCAATGCATCTCTTACTGCATCTCTCAATGCATCTCTCACTTCTCCTGCACCTCTCAATGCATCTCTCACTTCTCCTGCACCTTACTTCTCCTGCACCTCTCAATGCATATCTCACTTCTCCTTACCTCTCAATGCATCTATCACTGCATCTCTGTCTTCTCCTGCAACTCTCAATGCATCTCTTACTACATCTCTCACTTCTTCTGCACCTCTCAATTCATATCTCACTTCTCCTGCACTTCTCAATGCATCTCTGTCTTCTCCTGCAACTCTCAATGCATCTCTTACTACATCTCTCACTTCTTCTGCACCTCTCAATTCATATCTCACTTCTCCTGCACTTCTCAATGCATATCTCACTTCTCCTGCATCTCACAATGCATCTCTTACTGCACCTCTCACTGCATCTCTCACTTCTCCTGCACCACTCACTGCATCTCTCACTTCTCCTGCACCTCTCAATGCATCTCTCACTGCACCTCTCACTTTTCCTTACCTTTCAATGCATCTCTCACTTCACCTGCACCTTTCAATAAATCTCTCACTTCTCCTGCACCAATCAATGCATCTATCACTGCATCTCTCACTTCTTCTGCACCTCTCAATTCATCTCTTACTGCATCTCTCACTTCACCTGCACCTCTCACGGCATCTCTCACTTTTCCTGCACCTCTCAATGCATCTCTCACTGCACCTCTCACTTCTCCTTACCTTTCAATGCATCTCTCACTTCACCTGCACCTCTCAATGCATCTCTCACTTCTCCTGCAACTCTCAATGCATCTCTCACTGCACCTCTCACTTCTCCTTACCTTTCAATGCATCTCTCACTTCACCTGCACCTCTCAACACATCTGTCACTTCTCCTGCACCTCTCAATGCATCTCTTACTCCACCTCTCACTGCATCTCTCACTTCACCTGTACCTCTCAATGCATCTCTCACTTCTCCTGCACCTCTCAAAACATCTCTCACTGCACCTCTCACTTCTCCTGCACCTCTCATTGCATCTCTCACTGCACCTCTCACTTCTCCTTACCTTTCAATGCATCTATCACTTCTCCTGCACCTCTCAATGCATCTCTCACTGCATCTTTCACTGCACCTCTCACTTCTCCTTACCTTTCAATGCATCTCTCACTTCACCTGCACCTCTCAATACATCTCTCACTTCTCCTGCACCTCTTAATGCATCTGTCACTTCTCCTGCACCTCTCAATGCATCCCTTACTCCACCTCTCAATGCATCTCTCACTTCTCCTGCACCTCTCAAAACATCTCTTACTGCACCTCTCACTTCTCCTGCACCTCTCAATGCATCTCTCACTTCTTCATCTCTTACTGTATCTTTCACTGCATCTCTCCTGCACCTCTCACTTCTCCTGCACCTCTCAATGCATCTCTTACTGCACCTCTCACTGCATCTCTCACTTCTCCTGCACCTCTCAATCCATCTCACTGCACCTCTCACTTCTCCTTACCTTTCAATGCGTCTATCACTTCTCCTGCACCTCTCAATGCATCTCTCACTGCATCTTTCACTGCACCTCTCACTTCTCCTTACCTTTCAATGCATCTCTCACTTCACCTGCACCTCTCAATGCACCTCTCACTTCTCCTGCACCTCTCGATGTATCTCTTACTGCACCTCTCACTGCATCTCTCACTTCTCCTGCACCTCTCAATGCATCTCTTACTGCACCTCTCACTGCATCTCTCACTTCTCCTGCACCTCTCAATCCATCTCTCACTTCTCCTGCACCTCTCAATGCATCTCTCACTTCTCCTGCACCTCTCAATGCATCTCTTACTGCACCTCCACCACTCACTGCATCTCTTACTGCATCTCTCACTTCTCCTGCACCCCTCACTGCATCTCTTACTGCATCTGACAGCATCCCTCACTTCTCCTGCACCTCTCACTGAATCTCTCACTTCTCCTGCACCTCTTACTGTATCTTTCACTGCATCTCTCCTGCACCTCTTACTGCATCTGACAGCATCCCTCACTTCTCCTGCACCTCTCACTGAATCTCTCACTTCTCCTGCACCTCTTACTGTATCTTTCACTGCATCTCTCCTGCACCTCCCACTACATCTCTTACTGCATCTCTCACTTCTCCTGCACCTCTCACTGCATTGCTCACTTCCTGCACCTCTCACTGCATCGCTCACTTCTCCTGCACCTCTCAATGCATCGCTCACTTCTCCTGCACCTCTCAATGCATCTCTCACTTCTCCTGCACCTCTCACTGCATCTCTTACTGCACCTCTCACTGCATCTCTCACTTCTCCTGCACCTCTCACTGCATCACTCACTTCTCCTGCACCTCTCAATGCATCTCTCACTTCTCCTGCACCTCTCAATGCATCTCTCACTTCTCCTGCACCTCTCACTGCATCTCTTACTGCACCTCTCACTGCATCTCTCACTTCTCCTACACCCCTCGATGCATCTCTTACTGCACCTCTCACTGCATCTCTCACTTCTCCTGCACCTCTCAATGCATCTCTTATTGCACCTCTCACTGCATCTGTCTCTTCTCCTGCACCTCTCAATGCATTTCTCACTTCTCCTGCACCTCACTTCTCCTGCACCTCTCAATGCATCTCTCACTGCATCTCTCACTTCTCCTGCACCTCTCAATGCATCTCTCACTGCATCTCTCACTTCTCCTGCACGTCTCAATGCATCTCTTACTGCATCCCTCACTTCTCCTGCACCTCTTTACGCATCTGACATTGCATCGCTCACTTCCCCTGCACCTATCACTGCATCTCTCACTGCACCTCTCAATCCATCTCTCACTTCTCCTGCACCTGTCAATGCACCTCTCACTGCATCTCTCACTACTCCTTCACCTCTCAATGCATCTCTTACTGCGCCTCTCACTGCATCTCTCACTTCTCCTGCACGTCTCACTGCATCTCTCAGTACTCCTCCACCTCTCAATGCATCTCTAACTGCACCTCTCACTGCATCTCTCACTTCATCTCTCACTTCTCCTGCACCTCTCAATGCACCTATCACTTTTCCTGCACATCCCAATGCATCGCTCACTTCTCCTGCACCTCTCAATGCATCTCTTACTGCACCTCTCACTGCATCTCTCACGTCTCCTGTACCTCTCAATGCATCTCTCACTTCTCCTGCACCTCTCAATGCATCTCTCACTGCACCTGCACCTCTCAATGCATCTCTCACTTCTCTTGCATCTCTCAATGGATCTCTCACTTCTCCTGCACCTCTCAAAACATCTCTCACTGCACCTCTCACTTCTCCTGCAACTCTCATTGCATCTCTCACTTCTCCTGCACCTCTCACTGCATCTCTCACTTCTCCTCCACCTCTCAATGCATCTCTTACTGCACCTCTCAATCCATCTCTCACTTCTCCTGCACGTCTCAATGCATATCTCACTTCTCCAGCACCTCTCACTGCATCTCTCACTACTCCTCCACCTCTCAATGCATCTCTTACTGCAACTCTCACTGCATCTCTCACTTCTCCTGCACCTCTCAATGCATCTCTCACTTCTCCTGCACCTCTCAGTGCATCTCTCACTGCACCTCTCACTTCTCCTTACCTTTCAATGCATCTCTCATTTCACCTGCACCTCTCAATGCATCTCTTACTTCTCCTGCACCTCTCAATGTATCTCTCACTTCTCCTGTACCTCTCAATGCATCTCTCACTTCTCCTGCACCTCTCAATGCATCTCTTACTTCTCCTGCACCTCTCAATGTATCTCTCACTTCTCCTGCACCTCTCAAAACATCTCTCACTGCACCTCACACTTCTCCTGTACCTCTCAATGCTTCTCTTACTGCACCTCTCACTGCATCTCTCACTTCTCCTGTACCTCTCAATGCATCTCTCACTTCTCCTGCACCTCTCAGTGCATCTCTCACTGCACCTCTCACTTCTCCTTACCTTTCAATGCATCTCTCATTTCACCTGCACCTCTCAATGCATCTCTTACTTCTCCTGCACCTCTCAATGTATCTCTCACTTCTCCTGTACCTCTCAATGCATCTCTCACTTCTCCTGCACCTCTCAATGCATCTCTTACTTCTCCTGCACCTCTCAATGTATCTCTCACTTCTCCTGCACCTCTCAAAACATCTCTCACTGCACCTCACACTTCTCCTGTACCTCTCAATGCTTCTCTCACTTCTCCTGCACCTCTCAATGCTTCTCTCACTTCTCCTGCACCTCTCAATGCATCTCTCACTTCTCCTGCACCTCTTACTGTATCTTTCACTGCATCTCTCCTGCACCTCTCACTGCATCTCTTGCTGCATCTCTCACTACATCTCTCACTTCTCCTTACCTCTCAATGCATCTCTCACCGCATCTCTCACTTCTCCTGCACCTCTCAATGCATCTCTCTTTTCTCCTGCACCTCTCACTGCATCCCTCACTTCTCCTGCGCCTCTCAATGCATCTCTTACTGCACCTCTCACTGCATCTCTCACTTCTTCTGCACCTCTCAATGCATCTCTCACTTCTCCTGCACCTCTCGATGCATCTCTTACTGCACCTCTCACTGCACCTTTCACTGCATCCCTCACTTCTCCTGCACCTCTAATTGAAACTCTCACTTCTCCTGCACCTCACTTGTCCTGCACCTCTCAATGCATCTCTCACTGCATCTCTCACTGCATCTCTCACTTCTCCTGCACCTCTCAATGCACCTCACACTTCTCCTGCACCTCACTTCTCCTGCACCTCTCAATGCATCTCTCACTGCATCTCTCACTTCTCCTGCACCTCTCAATGCACCTCACACTTCTCCTGCACCTCACTTCTCCTGCACCTCTCAATGCATCTCTCACTGCATCTCTCACTTCTCCTGCACCTCTCAATGCATCTCTTACTGCACCTCTCAATGCATTTCTCACTTCTCCTTACCTTTCAATGCATCTCTCACTTCACCTGCAGCTCTCAATGCATCTCTCACTTCTCCTGCACCTCTCAATGCATCTCTCACTTCTCCTGCACCCCTTACTGCATCTCTTACTGCATCCCACTGCATCCCTCACTTCTCATGCACATCTCACTTCATCTCTCACTTCTCCTGCACCTCTTACTGTATCTTTCACTGCATCTCCCCTGCACCTCTCACTGCATCTCTTGCTGCACCTCTCAATGTACCTCTCACTTCTCCTGCACCTCACTTCTCCTGCACCTCTCAATGCATCTCTCACTGCATCTCTCACTTCTCCTGCACCTCTCATTGCATCTCATACTGCAGCTCACACTGCATGTCTCACTACTCCTTCACCTCTCAATGCATCTCTCACTTCTCCTGCACCTCTCAACGTATCTCTCACTGAATCTCTCACTTCTCCTTCACCTCTCAACGCATCTCTCACTGCATCTCTCACTTCTCCTGCACCTCTCAAATGCATTTCTCACTTCTCCTGCACCTCTCAATTCACCTCTCACTGCATCTCTCACTTCTCCTGCACCTCTCAAAGCATCTCTCACTACATCTCTCACTTCTCCTACACATCTCACTGCATCTCTTACTACACTCTCACTTCTCCTGCACCACTCAACGCATTTGACATTGCATCGCTCACTTCTCCTGCACCTCTCAATGCATCTCTTACTGCACCTCTCACTGCATCTCTCACTTCTCCTGCACCTCTCGATGCATCTCTCACTGCACCTCTCACTTCTCCTTACCTCTCAATGCATCTCTCACTTCTCCTGCACTTCTCAATGCATCTCTCACTTCACCTCTCACTTCACCTCTCACTCCATCTCTCACTTCTCCTGCTCCTCTCAATGCATCTCTTACTGCACCTCTCACTGCATCTCTCACTTCCCCTGTTACTCTCAAAGCATCCCTCACTTCTCCTGCACATCTCAATGCATCTCTCACTTCTCCTGTTACTCTCAAAGCATCCCTCACTTCTCCTGCACATCTCAATGCATCTCTCACTTCTCCTGCTCCTCTCAATGCATCTCTTACTGCACCTCTCACTGCATCTCTTACTTCTCCTGCACCTCTCAATGCCTCTCTCACTTCTCCTGCACCTCTCAATGCCTCTCTCACTTCTCCTGCACCTCTCAATGCATCTCACTTCTCCTGTACCTCTCACTTCTCCTTATCTCTCAATGCATCTCTCACTGCACCTCTCAATGCATCTCTCACTTCACCTACACCTCTCAATGGATCTCTCGCTACTCCTGCACCTCTCAATGCATCTCTCACTGCACCTCTCAATGCATCTCTCACTTCTCCTGCACCTCTCGATGCATTTGACATTGCATCGCTCACTTCTCCTTCACCTCTCAATGCATCTCTTACTGCACCTCTCACTGCATCTCTCACTTCTCCTGCACCTCTCGATGCATCTTTTACTGCACCTCTCACTGCATCTCTCACTTCTCCTGCACCTCTCAACTTCTCTCACTGCATCTCTCACTTCTCCTGCACCTCTTACTGCATCCCTCCCTTCTCCTGCACCTCTCAACGCATCTGACATTGCATCGCTCATTTCTCCTGCACCTCTCAATGCATCTCTCACTTCTCCTTACCTCTCAATGCATATCTCACTTCTCCTGCACCTCTCAATGCATCTCTCACTTCACCTCTCACTGCATCTCTCACTTCTCCTGTTACTCTCAAAGCATCCCTCACTTCTCCTGCACATCTCAATGCATCTCTCACTTCTCCTGCACCTCTCAATGCATCTCTCACTTCTCCTGCACCTCTCAACTTATCTCTCACTGCATCTCTCACTTCTCCTGCACCTCTCACTGCATCTCTTACTGCATCCCTCACTTCTCCTGCACCTCTCACCGCATCTGACATTGCATCGGTCACTTCTCCTGCACCTCTCACTGCATCTCTCACTGCACCTCTCACTTCTCCTTACCTCTCAACGCATCTGACATTGCATCGCTCACTTCTCCTGCACCTCTCACTGCATCTCTCACTTCACCTCTCACTGCATCTCTCACTTCTCCTGTTACTCTCAAAGCATCCTTCACTTCTCCTGCACATCTCAATGCATCTCTCACTTCTTCTGCATCTCTTACTGCACCCCTCACTGCATCTCTCACTTCTCCTGCACCTCTCAACGCATCTGACATTGCATTGCTCACTTCTCCTGCACCTCTCACTGCATCTCTCACTTCACCTCTCACTGCATCTCTCACTTCTCCTGTTACTCTCAAAGCATCCTTCACTTCTCCTGCACATCTCAATGCATCTCTCACTTCTTCTGCATCTCTTACTGCACCCCTCACTGCATCTCTCACTTCTCCTGCACCTCTCAACGCATCTGACATTGCATTGCTCACTTCTCCTGCACCTCTCACTGCATCTCTCACTGCACCTCTCACTTCTCCTTACCTCTCAATGCATCTCTCACTTCTCCTGCACCTCTCGATGCATCTCTCACTTCACCTCTCACTGCATCTCTCACTTCTCCTGTTACTCTCAAAGCATCCTTCACTTCTCCTGCACATCTCAATGCATATCTCACTTCTTCTGCACCTCTCAATGCATCTCTTACTGCACCCCTCACTGCATCTCTCACTTCTACTTTACCTCTCAATGCCTCTCTCACTTCTCCTGCACCTCTCAATGCATCTCACTTCTCCTGTACCTCTCACTGCATATCTCACTTCTCCTTACCTCTCAATGCATCTCTCACTTCTCCTGCACCTCTCAATGCATCTCTCACTTCACCTCTCACTGCATCTCTCACTTCTTCTGCACCTCTCTGTAGTGGGTATATAGGGATATATCCACTTTGGCGGCTGAACAAAAACAAGCCTTGACGCTCACTTTCCAATGTGTTCAAACGAAAAAATATTTATTACAAAAAACTGCGGATATCCAAAATCAAAAAACCAAAAGATCAGAGTATCAAAAAAAAAAAAGGATTAACAAGATATAACTAGGATTGAAGAAGTCTGTCTGTTAGGCCATGAGGTCAAAGACTGCCACTTCCTGTTCTGGCCACGCCCTCAGAGGAAGTCCCAGGTCCTTTATTCCAAAGGCCTCAGCCTCTCCAGCTTCTACCCCTAGATGGCACCAACTCACATAACATTGAAAGTTAATTAATTAATTATTTAACACACACATTAGTTCTATTTAGCTAAATTCTATTTTAGCTCCTACAATCCGGCCCCTAAATGGCTTAAGCTTAACCTTAAGCATTTACTTTTATTTACAAAAGGAGCTAAAAATGATCTTTAATTCAACAATAACAAGTGAAAATAAAGAAATATATACTTTCCTTTTATCTGATCTTTATTGATCATCTTCTTTTAATAATAGGCACAGCTTTGTGATAGGCCGCTCTATTATGCTTGTCTTTGTCTGGATTTTGACTGACCGGACCATCCCATGTGAATCAGGTTTTGTTTCTAGTATTCTTGCAAGCGGCCATGATGCACGTGGAGAACTAGGGTCAACCACCACCACAATATCTCCAACTTGGAGATTAGTTCTTGCTTTAGACCACTTTTGTCTTTCTTGCATTAGTGTTGTAGCGACTCAGGCGAATCAAACACACAATCGCCAGTTACATTTAACAAATCTGTTGTGAAAGCTGTGTGCTGGGTGGCAGACCTTCCCCCAACACAACAGAGGGAGATTCTTCAGTCACCCTGGAAACCATCTGATAAGACTGTTTTATGGCCCCGAAAGGATTTTAGCCACATGAAGTTTCAGACACAAAGAGTTTAAGACACAGAGCTTTTGCCTCAAATTATAGACAAACCATCTATAAATGAACATGCACCCCAGGACATTATATGTAAACACATAACTGTCTTGTAAAATGTTTATTCTGTATGGTATCTTGCATCTTTTTGTCTTTGTCTTAACAAAGTACTAGTTCAGATAACCTCATATATGTCATGTCTCCTATCAAATTAATGCTCACTTCACGACTTACACTTCCATGTATATCACTTATTCAGAAAATGCAGTGTGTGTTTGTTGCATTAATTATAGTATGAAGACTCAGAGACCCACTGAGTCGAACTTTCAAACAAAGGGCAATAAATTCTGCTGAGGAATTTCCCGCCGGGAAATCCCAACAATCTCATTGGTTAAGTCTAACCCTGGAGGGTGGGACTATTTCCAGACCTTAAAAAGACCAGTGAAGACAGGCTCTGCCCTCTTCTTGTTCTCTTACTCCGCTCTGTTCACTTCTCCTCTCTCTCCTGTGGGAGCCAACACCCACGGGGGGGGGCTGGCACTCAAGCCAGGCCACCAATGCAGGCCCTCCAAGCAGGCCTCATCTCTTCCAAAAATCTTCTCTTCTACAATCCGATCTTCAAGAACACGAAGCATCGCTAAAGCAAACAGCCGCTTCCCTCCCAACCTCGGAAAGGACCGCCGGACCGCCGGACCGCCGGACACGCAGACACACATGCACACAAGCGAGAAGCCAAAACGAAACCAAAAAGAATGCAAGTATTCTATTTCTTACTGCTGTAAAGAGGATGTGTTATTCTCCCGTTGGGATAAATTAACTCCGTGAAGGTCGTATTTGGTTGAACTGAAGGAAAGCTGTTTCTTACCCTCCCCCACTCTCTTTGTCTCTCTCTCTCCCTCTCTCTTTGTCTCTCTCTCTCTCTTTTATCTCTCTCTAACTTCAGTCTATTCATTATTCTCTTTTATGTATTCTTTCGTTAATATCTATACTTCTACTCTCTTGATGCATATTTAGTATGTACTTTCTGTGTGAATTGTAGTGTTATTTTTAGTCTGTGTTTATTAAACCTTCAAAAGACATTTAATGAGTTGAATCTGTTATTCTGCCACATACACAAAGTCAATGAAACTTGCGATCTAAACGTTACCTAACTGCTTATGCTACTATGTTAGTAAAGTAAACTGTATGACCATTTGAAATATTGAACTTATCCTGATCAGTAAAGTTAATGTTTCTTATGCGCTTGTAAAGCAGTAATCCCTTTATTGAGAATTGATTTGAAAAGTCTATAACTAATTTGCAGGACAAACTTGGTAGGATAATTTCAAGCAATTCCGTAAAGGGTTACTTGTATTTAATTAAACAATTTTCCCTATCGGAAAATTTTAATACGTAATGAACAACTGGCAAATCATATTCATAAATTCATGAATATTGAATATTAAATCCCTTTTGAGTTAATTATTCCCCGAGACATTAAACTCATTAGTCGTTGTTGTTACATGTATTTGGTGGAGAATGCGGGCAAGTTTCAAACGTTTGTGTATGTGTGAATGATATTCATATTCTATTCATTGTGTATTTTTGAGGTATTAATAACCTGCACGCGCGTTTTTGTTTCGTTTTGTTTTGGTGTTGTTTTGTGAATTGAACGGTACGCGCAAGGCGAACCCAAGCATAAACAGATGCTGAGAAATGTTGAAGTAGCCGGATTATATTAATAAAATATGAACGGTACGAAAATCCGCGTGATCTCCGAAACCCCCTGCAGCCGTAGGCGCAATAGGTTTTATCCGCGTGATTTCCAAACAAATGTATTGTAGGAAACCCATACATTTGACTCGAGCAATATATTATGTGTTCCATCAAAATAATGAGATTTTGATGATGTCTGTAGACACGTACGTTGCGTTATCCCGCTTGATCTGAACTACAAAAAGTTTCTATCATTGCGGAAGATTGGGACAGGGCGAGACTCTCCTGTACAATATAAGGGGCCTCAGAATAATTATTATATCGTTAAGATAAACGATAACTCCTGGTTTAAGTCTGGCTTAGCTAACCAAAGACTTGAGACCTAAAACATTTGAATCAGAGATGCTGAAAACCGTCAGCCATATGTCTATTGGAGTCCATGTAAAATGCGTGAATAGGCAGACGGAAAATTCCTGCATTCACCCGTCTTGTTACGCGTGCATCTAGAGCACCAGTCATTTGTAAATGATTTGCAAGAGCCAGTAAAGCGCAGAAATTGCAACGCCGCTTGCAAACCGCCAGAGGGCGACTCAAGAATTGCAACACCGCTTGCAAACCGCCAGAGGGCGACTCAAGAATTGCAACGCCGCTTGCAAACCGCCAGAGGGCGACTCAAGAATTGCAACGCCGCTTGCAACCCGCCAGAGGGCGACTCTAGAACCAGACAAAGCCATCTGGTGAGCATTTCCGCCTAACTAACTCTAGTCTAGGGCGGGCGCAACAGCGCCATCGTGTGGATAAATTCGGATAGTTTCACTCTCCGTTATTTGATTCGGCCTTAACAAAATAAGTTTGAGCCTATAAATTGTTTATTGCTTACTGTTGTACACAGTTTCATTTATACAATTTTTCTAGCAACAACCAAATCTCCTTTCTCACTGATTAAACACCCTTATTCGAATTTGAAGTTTAAAAAGAAACATAACTTCCTCTAACCCAAAGTGAAATTAGGTTTAAGTCACAGACAGTCCAATTGGAAGGAAGGACGCCACCGTGTGGCTATACCCTGTTAAGTCAGCGCAACACTAAATCCCTACGCCCTTCCTGATTAATTCTTTTATTTGGATAACTCCCATTTAGAGATTAATCGTTATAGGGTAGGATTTTTGATTGGCTTTCTTTTATTTGATTTTCCTTACAGGCTTAGTTAAATTTCATTTACACTTGCTTTGAATTTAATTTGAATTAAGTTGAGCTTCTAATTTTTTTTATTTTATTTTATTTTTATTTATAATTTTATTTTTATTTTTAATTTTCAATTTTCAATTTTCAATTTTAATTTTTAATTTTAATTAATTTTTTAATTAAAAATTATTATTATTATTTATTTTATTTTTTTTTAATTATTATTATTATTATTTTTTTCCTCTCTGCAAAAGTTTTTCTTTTCCCCTACCAGTGGGAATAAAGCTCAGTCTGGTAATTACAAACAGTATCAAAAGTGCTTTTGTTTATCATTACTTGACAGAAACTTTTGCCTTTTTCTAAATTGCTCTTGATATTTAATCTTCCACTTAAGCGACCTCAATCCACCCCGGATGAGCTAAATGGGATAACCCATAGTCCAAGCCGAATTTTAGTATATCTTGAGCATTTAGCCAATTAATTTCCATAACACTCCCGGCGCGCACGCTGACATTCCTTTCATTACAGACCAATTCATCTTGTGTTTGTTTCCACTGTGCTCTTTCCTATCCTCACTGTTGGACTATCACGATTGTGTTTCTTTCAGTTCACCAAGAGACCCCAAGGAGAATTAGATAGTCCCGGGACAACCGAGCAGCAGTTCACCAAGTGACCCCCCAGGGCTACTGCCCACCTAATTGTCTGAATTGTCTAATTATCTAACTGTCTACATCAGTTAGCCAAAATTCCCAGCTATCCGTACGATAGCTCGTTAGCTTAGATCAAGCTTGCATTGGCTCTCTCTCTCTGTGTGTGTGTGTGTGCTGTGTTTCTCTCGTCCGCAGTAATGTTCCGTGCCCCCAGCCCTGCCGTCCCGTGGGACCGCCTAACGACATGGCTGGAAGCGCTAACGGCCACCAGTCAAGGAAGTCTGGGGCAACTGAGCCAGGAGCAACTGGACACCGAGCTAGACCAGCTGATGACACACGACCCCACGCACAGCTACTCCAACAAGGAAGTGGCCAAGATCCTCGGAAGCCTCGCCCACGTCCTCATCGCACAGGCACGTCTAAGCGAAGGGAGCTACGACAACCTGGAACAGGAGGCAGCAACGCTAAAGCTTCAAGCCAAGGAGGCCCGGAGAGACCAAGCCCTCACCCAGCTTCGTCTAGATCAGCTTCTAGACACAGAGAAAGATGACGAAACAGACAAAGAACAAAGAAAAGAAATAGAAAGACTTCAAAAGACCCTGAAGGAGCTCCGTCGTGACACCGACCGACGAATACAGTCAGAGAAAGACGCCAGGAAACACCTCGACGAAAAGCTTCGGCGTGGCGAATCCCTCCTGGAGAGAGCCACTGATGAACTTAAAGACAGAGACATTAAAGCTAAAGTCTATGCAAAACATTTGCAGTCGGCACAAGCCGAGATCGACGAGCTCATCCAGCAAAGACACGAGCTCAAAGATGAACTTGACATGGTGCAAAAAGAACTGAGACAATCATATATAGTGCAACGTTACCGGAAGGGGGAAACACACAACACACAGTTTCCCCTGACCAGTTACTCCGCACATTTTAGCCACGAAGCAAGAGCTACGAAGGGGAATGACAGCCCCCTGTTTAAAAGAGCACCCGCCAGTCTCCACGAATCCCCGTCAGCAGCAAAGGAAAGGACGCCCTTCCAGGAAGTCAAGGTCAACAGCCACGAAGCTTCAAAGAACCTTGACAAGCTGGCCAGAAATATTCCTACCTTCAGCCCAGACCCGGCAGGAGGACACGACGTCCACGCATACTTAAAAGACATAGACTTTTACTTGCAAACTGTCGCTCACGCGAACAACTGGGACAGACTGTACCTGCTCAGGGCCACGTCTAATCGTGATGTACGGTGCTTTCTGGATCGACAACCAGAGGCCATCAAAGCGGACTACTGGCATCTACGACAAGCTCTAATTCGTGAGTACTCCGACCCCGAGTCAGACCAGGGGTTCATCACTGCCATGGACCTCAAGCAAGCTCGACGTGAGACCTCACAGAACTTTTATAACAGACTGCGACGTGCCTACTTCGGGACACGTAACGACCCAGGCATGGAGGAGGACATCAACTTCAAAACTCTTTTCCTCCGAAACCTGCACCCTACCATCAGTTACCACCTGGGGGTGCTGGCGTGTCCGCGCAGCATGGACACGCAACAGTTAAGAGACTTGGCTCACAAAGCTTACGTCAAACAGAAAACCATTTCTGAAAAGACTGTAAAACAGCCCACCATCTGCCCTGTCTCTGTGCACCACCCAGAGCTAACCCTAGAGGGCGCCAAACAGAACCACAGTTACCGACCCGTCAACAGAGAGTCCAAACCACTCCAAGCCAGCAGAGGGCAGCGTGGTCATAATGGCGACCGTCCACGGTACCAGAGCGATCGCTCTGAAGGATCCTGGGACCCGCCTCGCCCAGAAAGCCAGCGAAGAGGCCACTCTCGACGGGACAATGGTAGGCCCAGACCTGAACCCACGTCTGGCAAAGAAAGTGTAGCTGCTTCTGAAGTTACAGAGCTCATAAAGATCCTGAAAGAGCTCCTCCGACAGAAACCTCACAAGGAAGACAAGAAGGACGGACCAGGTACAGCACGACTAGACATGATACCTGAAATCAACCTTCCCGCCCTTCCTGCAACTGAATCATCCACCCTGAACACTGTTCCCCAATCACGGACTAGTGTACTAACTGTTGCACCCCCACACGTCAGCAGCACACCCACACGACAGCTGACAGCAACAGCCTCTAATCAAGACAGTATCATGGGGCAGCCCAGCGTACCAGAAAGCGCTGCTTTGATGGTTTGCACGCATAATGAGACACTTGACACATATCCAGACGGCTTATCAAGCAACACACAGGTCCCCACACCAAGACTCCTGGGAAACCTAATCGAGAAGGGGATGGCTCGAAAACTCTATCTGACTATCACTATGGAAAGGGCATTTAAGCTCGAAGCCCTAGTGGACACTGGCTCCGACCTCACGCTTATATCCGCCCAACTGTTTGAAAGACTCAGATTTGAAGCACAGAGGAAAAATCGCACCCTTAACCTTCACACTTGTAAGCTAAATGTGCAGTCGTATAGCCAAAACGACATCCAGCTCAAGCACGTAGCTTCCATCCACCTGACAATTGGACCTATGAGGCTGATACACCCAGTCTATATCTCCCCTATGAACACTTATCCGTTTCTCATCGGAAAAGACCTGCTGGACCGCTTCGAACCCGTACTGGACTTCAAACAGCTGAAAGTCTGGGCTCAAGTGCGTGACCCTCTGCCCCTTCAGACACACACATCGTCTGAGCAAGACTGTCAAGTCACAGAGGTCACGGGAACTCCCGCAGAGCCAGACTGCCAGGTCACAAAGGCCACGGGACCCCCTGCAGCACACTGTGACAACACAGCCTCAGCCCCAAAGCCAAGTTCAAGTTCGCTACTTTGCACATTTCAGCTATCCAAAGACTCTGATGCCTTCTGCCCCCAGGTCATGAATGACCTACAGCTGAATGACATTGTCACAACGAACAGTATCCCTGCACTGTGGGCAGACAACTCAACAAAAAGTCTACCACTGTGCAATACAATCAGTAAAAACACACCACACGGCGACATGTGGGCACCCCCGCACCCCACATCCAGCCCCATTGTTGCAGTGCTAACCCACAGCAAGCGATCGACACCGGCTACAATGCCTCCCTTGCAGCTGCTATCGCTAACGCCGCAGTTTTCACACAACGATATTGCGGATATGCAAACCTCTGACACTGCAATAAAGACAATTCTTGACCACCTCTCAGACCCCTCCAACCACCCTATCACTGACTCTGAGCTCATTGATGACTCTAGCCACAAGCATCTACATAACTCCAGACACATGATGCGTATTATGGACAACATTCTCTGGTGTGCACCCGATGGCAACACAGCGCCACAGCTTGTAGTGCCACGGTCGCAAAGGGGGGTGATGCTAATGTACGCCCACAACACACCATGTGCTGGACACCACGGCACCACAACACACCATGTGCTGGACACCACGGCACCAGAGCCATGTATGACACACTGAAACAGGTGGCATATGGGCCTGGGATGCATCAAGATGCAGCAGAGTATGTTAGAGAAGGGCTAGTTCGCTGCCGGTTCCAACCAGCAAACCCGAACCACAGAGCCCCACTGCAACACAGAGGGACCACGTTCCCATGGTCAAACCTACAAATCGACCGGGTAGAACCCCTGCCCAGGTCCACAAAAGGCAAAAAGTACTTTCTCACAGTGGTGTGCCAGTTTACCAAGTGGGTGGAGTGTCAACCAGCACCCAACGACACCGCCCAGACCACGGCATACCCCCTGATGAATCACAGCTTTTTCCTGTCAAGATTGCCACTGAGAATCAACTCAGACAGAGGCATCCACTTCACTACCGAGGCCATGCAACAGATCTGGAAATGCCTAAGAAACGCGGCCGTGATCATGCTCCTGTGCCTCCAGACAATCAGAGGCCAGCCACCACCAGACATCATCACGCCGGGTCCAACCTCGGGCATCGCACTGAGAGAGCAACCTGGACTGCTGATCACCAACTGCAAATGAATCCTCAAAAGAAAGACGTACTCTCCTGAACTTCACATCAGCAGCGCAAGCTCCTCCAGCCCTGCACACAAACGCAAAGGGGGGGAGGAGCCCAAGCCCTCTGCCTAACCTTACACCAGCTTCAAGAACCTTCTCCTCCAACACCAGTTAGTCACCTTGTAGGCAATACTGCCAAGCCCCACACTATGTCATGCATGTGATTTGAGAAAGAAGGCCTTAAACGAACACAAGGCCGCCTCTGAAGGGATTCTCAAAACCCCAATGACTTTGAACTTTGAAACAGAGAAACCAAAGTGGATCACCAGAAGGCACCCAGCCTGGCCACAATGCGAGGCACCCTCTGAAAAGTTCCTAGTCAGCATAGGACATAAAAGTGTCAAGATGCAGTCCATCTTCCTAGGCAGGAGACCTAAAGGACTGACTGGCCATTGCGGGGAACATGGTTCCACCCAGGGCTGCAGAAAGCCCACAGCACACCTGCACCACACAAACGGACTTCTGGATGACAGGTGACGCACCGTCAGGGCACCTGCTGCCTCGACACCTGCTGCACAAGCACAGAGACCTGAACTGGGCTACTGTCTGCCTTATCTGCCGTGGAACGACCATCACTTCAGGAGACACAAACAACTGGAGCCTAACATGGCTATGGTGTGTCTGATCTTCCTGAATCTTTGATATCGCTCGTTGTTGTCCATAGGAGGGACAACAACTAGCGAAAGGGGGGATTATGTAGCGACTCAGGCGAATCAAACACACAATCGCCAGTTACATTTAACAAATCTGTTGTGAAAGCTGTGTGCTGGGTGGCAGACCTTCCCCCAACACAACAGAGGGAGATTCTTCAGTCACCCTGGAAACCATCTGATAAGACTGTTTTATGGCCCCGAAAGGAATTTAGCCACATGAAGTTTCAGACACAAAGAGTTTAAGACACAGAGCTTTTGCCTCAAATTATAGACAAACCATCTATAAATGAACATGCACCCCAGGACATTATATGTAAACACATAACTGTCTTGTAAAATGTTTATTCTGTATGGTATCTTGCATCTTTTTGTCTTTGTCTTAACAAAGTACTAGTTCAGATAACCTCATATATGTCATGTCTCCTATCAAATTAATGCTCACTTCACGACTTACACTTCCATGTATATCACTTATTCAGAAAATGCAGTGTGTGTTTGTTGCATTAATTATAGTATGAAGACTCAGAGACCCACTGAGTCGAACTTTCAAACAAAGGGCAATAAATTCTGCTGAGGAATTTCCCGCCGGGAAATCCCAACAATCTCATTGGTTAAGTCTAACCCTGGAGGGTGGGACTATTTCCAGACCTTAAAAAGACCAGTGAAGACAGGCTCTGCCCTCTTCTTGTTCTCTTACTCCGCTCTGTTCACTTCTCCTCTCTCTCCTGTGGGAGCCAACACCCACGGGGGGGGGGCTGGCACTCAAGCCAGGCCACCAATGCAGGCCCTCCAAGCAGGCCTCATCTCTTCCAAAAATCTTCTCTTCTACAATCCGATCTTCAAGAACACGAAGCATCGCTAAAGCAAACAGCCGCTTCCCTCCCAACCTCGGAAAGGACCGCCGGACCGCCGGACCGCCGGACACGCAGACACACATGCACACAAGCGAGAAGCCAAAACGAAACCAAAAAGAATGCAAGTATTCTATTTCTTACTGCTGTAAAGAGGATGTGTTATTCTCCCGTTGGGATAAATTAACTCCGTGAAGGTCGTATTTGGTTGAACTGAAGGAAAGCTGTTTCTTACCCTCCCCCACTCTCTTTGTCTCTCTCTCTCCCTCTCTCTTTGTCTCTCTCTCTCTCTTTTATCTCTCTCTAACTTCAGTCTATTCATTATTCTCTTTTATGTATTCTTTCGTTAATATCTATACTTCTACTCTCTTGATGCATATTTAGTATGTACTTTCTGTGTGAATTGTAGTGTTATTTTTAGTCTGTGTTTATTAAACCTTCAAAAGACATTTAATGAGTTGAATCTGTTATTCTGCCACATACACAAAGTCAATGAAACTTGCGATCTAAACGTTACCTAACTGCTTATGCTACTATGTTAGTAAAGTAAACTGTATGACCATTTGAAATATTGAACTTATCCTGATCAGTAAAGTTAATGTTTCTTATGCGCTTGTAAAGCAGTAATCCCTTTATTGAGAATTGATTTGAAAAGTCTATAACTAATTTGCAGGACAAACTTGGTAGGATAATTTCAAGCAATTCCGTAAAGGGTTACTTGTATTTAATTAAACAATTTTCCCTATCGGAAAATTTTAATACGTAATGAACAACTGGCAAATCATATTCATAAATTCATGAATATTGAATATTAAATCCCTTTTGAGTTAATTATTCCCCGAGACATTAAACTCATTAGTCGTTGTTGTTACAGTGTCAAATACTCCTGTGTCCATCTCCTCCAGAACAAGTCTGCCAAGTATTGCACTTGTTTCCACCGGCGCCTGGTGTACGAGTCAGATTTGGAAAACTCACCGGGAGGTAGGACGGGTTGTGAGTTATGCAAGATAAGGTGGTTAGGTGTAAGAGCCTCCAGGTCGAAAGGGTCAGAAGATACTGTGGTGATAGGGCGGTTGTTAAGAATTGCCTCAACTTCACAAAACAATGTCTGGAGACTTTTGTCGTCTACAACTTGTTGGCGTAGGAGAGAATTTAAGACCCATCTGGCTGACCTGATTAGTCTCTCCCATACACCACCATGGTGAGAAGCCCCTGGTGGGTTGAAACTCCAGTCGATTCCCCTTTTGAGCATGGCGTTTTGAATCTTACTGCTGTTCAGATTAGTGAAAGCTTTTTTGAGTTCTCTATAGGCACCTACGAGATTGGTACCATTGTCAGACCAAATATGTTTTACCTGGCCTCTCCTACATATGAATCTTCTTAAAGCATGGATACAGGAGTCAGTGTCCAGGGAGCTGGCCATTTCAATATGAACGGCTCTGGATGATAAGCATGTAAAAAGTACGCCATATCTTTTGATACAACTTCTTCCTCTTCTAGTTTCTATTGGACCAAAATAGTCAATTCCCACATTTGTGAATGCTGGAAGATCTGGTTGAGTTCTTTCTTTTGGCAAATTAGCCATCTTTTGCTCCTCAGTTTTGCCTTTCAGGCGTCTACATGACACACATTTAGAAATTATTTTTCTTGCTGCTGTGTTGCCATTAATGATCCAGAATTTCTTACGCAACTGGGCAAGAATATAATTTCTTCCACAGTGCCCATACCTTTCATGGATGTGGCGAAGTAACAAATAGGACGTGTGAGAATGTTTCGGAAGAATGATGGGATGCTTCATATCTTCCGACATTGTCGCCCTTGACAGTCGTCCTCCTACTCTCAGTAATCCATCCTTTATTATTGGGTCAAGTTTGTAGAGGGTACTCCTTTTAAAACATTGTGTGGGGTAACTTTTAATTTCTCAAGTTCATTTGGGAAAGCTTGCTTTTGAGTATAGGATACGACTGCTTTCTCCGCTCTCCCAAGGTCTTTCATTGCTAGAAACTGACCACCAAGTGTTGATCTGAAGATAAGCAGCTGGGAAGCCAATTTACCATGGCTAGAACGAGTGCAGACATTAGTGGAGAGTTCCTTCCTTTTTGTAGCGAGAGCTAGCAGGTTGTCTCCAAGCTTCTGGTACCAAGCAACAGCTTTAAGCAATCTGGTCCAATCTGAGAAGTAAGAGAGAAGTTTTTGAGTAGGACTCTGTTCATTTTGAGTAACCATGTTACACACTATGGCAAAACCTTTGACCTCTGGGTCATCCTGTCTGATTGGCTCTTGTTTATACACTTCTGTAGGCCAACTGTGTTCTGGTTGCCAGAGGAATTTAGGTCCACATATCCATCGTTTACTTTCCAGAAACATCGGTATGCTCAGCCCCCTGGAGGCATCATCTGCGGGATTATCTCTGCTGGACACATATCTCCATTGTTGGGTGCTGGTGTTTTCTCTTATGAATGATACTCTATTGGCAACATAAGTGTGGAATCGTGCACTGTCACTGGCTATGTACTTTAACACTGCCTGACTATCCGTCCAGAACAGTGACATTTTCAATGGAAGTTGCAATTCTGACCGAAGCATCTTGTCTACTTTGACAGACAACACAGCAGCTGCCAACTCAAGTCGTGGTATTGTCAACTGCTTTAAAGGGGCTACTCTTGCTTTTCCAATCATGAAAGACACCTGAATGTTACCTTGCTCATTGGTCATCTTGATGTAACTTACAGTTCCGTATCCAAGCTCGCTGGCATCAGCAAAATGATGTAACTGAAAGGACTGAGGCTCCCCGAATCCACTGGGTTTTTTACAGCGTGGCACACTGAAGGCTGCCAACTTGGGTAGGTCATGAATCCAACTAAGCCATTGTCTAGACTGAGATGTGGATACTGGCTTGTCCCATCCATAGCCTTCTTTGCATAACTGCTGTAAGAATTGTTTGGCTGGAAGAGTGAGGGGTGCTAAGATTCCAAGAGGGTCAAAGATAGAGCTCACCATAGAAAGAATACCTCTACGGGTATGGGGCTTTTCATTCAGTGTGATGTTAAATCTAAAGGTGTCATCTTCCACGTTCCACTGGAGTCCCAAGGCATGGTCGACTGGTAGCCTGTCCTTGTCTAAATCTAAGGACCTGATGTTATTCCCTCTATGCTCCTCCTCAATAGCAGACAAAACAGTTCTACTATTACTTACCCACTTGGTGAGTTGAAACCCTCCCAAGCTGCACAAATCCACCAGGTCTGATCTCAGTTGAACTGCTTCCTGTGCCATGGGCAGAGATACTAGACAATCATCAACATAAAAATTATGCATGACTGTATTGGTTACCTGAGCTCTAAAATGATGGTTGTCTTCTGCAGTTCTTCGCAAGGCAAAGCTAGCACAGCTAGGAGAAGAGACTGCTCCAAACAAGTGCACTAACATACGATGGTCTATAGGACTTTGCTCAATGTCTCCTCCTGGCCACCACAAGAAGCGTAGGAAGTTCACGTCTGCTTTTGAAACTCTAACCTGGTGGAACATAGATGTTATGTCAGCCATCATTGCGACGGGCTCTTGACAAAACCTAATCAAGACTCCAACCATTGAGTTGGTAAGGTCAGGCCCTTGCAGCAGTTCTGTGTTCAGAGAGACACCTTGATATGTTGCACCACAGTCAAACACAACTCTAAGTTTATTCTTCTTAGGGTGGTAGACTGCATGATGTGGAATATACCAGGTTCTTCCTTCCACTTGATCTACCTCTTCCTGTGGGACCACCTCAGCATATCCTGTATTTATCATGTCATTGAGAAAAGATGTGTACTCTTTATGGAATGAATCATTTCTTTTGAACTTTCTTTTTAGACTCAGAAGACGTTGCATGGCCACATAACGGTTGTTGGGCATTAACACATCATCTTTCCTAAAAGGCAAGTTAAGTGTGTAGTGTCCATCCAATAGTGAGACTGACTCATTTGCAATTTTAAGAAACTTTTTGTCATCGAATGACATTTCACGTTTTTCATCTGAAGCCTTTTCGTTGAAGTCATGATTGTACTGACTAATCAGCAGCTTTTCCAGATTTGCTACAGAAACTCTATTTATGGCAACAGAGGGACAGTCAGTACATTTACTGGGCTCTCCTCCTCTTAAAGGTCCATTGACTACCCACCCAACCAACGTCTTGACTGCATAAGGGCCCTCACCTTGACTGTTTATGATCTCCCATGGTTCTATGACCTTCGAGGCATTGGTTCCTATTAGTAGCTCAATGTTACCATCAATCTCAGGGATATCAATTTTCTGCAGGTATGGCCATCTAGCAAGATCCTTTTTTTGTGGGTATGTTTTCCGTGGTGACTGGCATCTCCTTTTGCGTGAACACATCAGGCAATTGTATAAAATTATTTTTATCCAATCCAGAAATCTCTAATCCTGTAATTACATTAGTTGGCATGGACTTCTCATGACTCATTGTTTTCAACAGGATATTGGTTCTTTTACCTTTGACATTCAACTGAGACATCAGACGCTCTGTACAAAAGGTAGCAGAACTTCCTGGGTCTATGAAAGCGTAAACTGGGATAATCTTGTCACCCTTAACAGCTTTGACTTTTACTGGAACCACTGAAAGGACATTATCATTTAGACCGGCCCCAATATGCCCCTGCCCACCAGCTGGTCTCATAACAGCAGAGGAAATCGGTTTCTTTTGTGTCAAGTGTCTTTTCTGGATTTACCTTTTGCTCGATGTGGAGGACACTTGGGTGCAGTTTAGAACATGATGCACAGGTGAGTCTCTTCATACAGTATTTGCTGAGGTGACCTTGACGTAGACACCCAAAACAGATTCCTTTTCCTTTGAGGAAGTCTATCTTATCACAGTGTTTCTTCTTCTTGAATAGGTTACACAGTTCCAACGTGTGATTACTGCTTTTACACAAATGGCACAAGACTCGCCAATGGCTGTCGTTAGAGGACTGCTGAGTAGACTGGGAAGCTGGAGAAGATACGCTAGTTGCAAATGTACCTCCACCAGACTTGGGCTTGACTTTAATGGGGAACTTGTCTTTAATTCTGCTTGTAGGCTTGTCTTGAATATCTCCAAATACTGGGTCTGAAGCCACTTTTATTTGCTTCTCAACAAATAGGACAAGATCTTTGAATTGAGGCCTACATTTCTGATTATCCTGAAATTCCCACACATAGGATCTCCAGCTCTCCCTCAGCTTGTAAGGAAGTTTCATGACCAGGATTTTCATGTTGGATGACAAGTTAATTTCATGTGAGTAACTCATGTCCTCCATTGCATTAAAACAGCTCCTTAAAAATATTGCAAAGGCTTGCATGGCTTTGAAATCCTCAGGTCTAATCGCAGGCCAATCTAATGCTCTCTTCATATATGCAGAACACACACTGAATTCATCTTCGAAGTTGTTTTGTAGCAGATCTCTTGCCCTTTTATAACCTTTATCTGGGGTCATATGAAGACAACTTCTTACCAGATCTCTGGGAAAGCCACTGGTATATTGATCAAGAAAGTACAACCGGTCAGCACTGCTATCTGTTTTTAGCTCAATGGCATACTCGAAAGCTCTAATGAATGGTCTGTACTTCAAAATATCACCATCAAAGATTGGAATATCTCTCTGAGGAAGACTTGAAAACTGATGCTGCTTCACTAGCAGGGATGTTATGTCATTTTGGCGTCGAAGGATGTTTACCAAGCTGTTCATATGTACACCAGAACTCGTACTTGCCTTATTGCTTTCTGAAGACCGATCTACGTGCCCGGACACATTTGATGCACTGGCTAAGTTTGCATGGAGGTTAACTGGACCAGGTGCTTGAACGTCCTTGGTTTTCTTGGTGACTGTCATGTGGACATTCGAATGCTGCGGAATGGGCCTGGGTTTCACATCCTTGGGGCGGACACTTGGGGTTTGCTCCGCAGAAAGGGCTTTAGAGACTTTATCCAATGAAAGGAATTCACAATCTGAAGCATAACTCTGACGATATGTCAGAATGATAGGCACTTGTATTCCTATCCATTTGTCTTTCACTTGGCACCTTCACATGTGGCTTAGCTGTTAAGTCCGTTGCTGCTGAGGCTCCATGATGTTTACTGGCGGACATCAAGACTGCAAGCTTGGCTGATGAGGCTTCTAGCTGTGCTTTAAGTTCTAGAGCTTCACGTTTCTTCCTTAATGTTTGCCTCTCTTTGTCTAGTGCTTCTTCTCTATCTTCCAAGTCATGTTTTTCCCTGAGTGCAGCTACCTTTGCTAAAATAGCCACTCTTTCTGCTTCCAACTGTAAACTTGCTGATGCAACTGAAAAAGCTCTTGATCTGGAACCACAACTGGAAACTTGAGATATACTGTCTTTAGGGGCAACTTCAATCTCCTGCGGATCTACAGCCTTAGATACTCCAGACAGCCATTCAGAAACAGAAGAGAGAAAAGTGTTAAAGTTAGCCATTTTAGGTTTAAACCATTCAGCTTCATCCTGGCTTGCTTCCTCCTCTGACAACAACTCCTAATAGGTTTCATGTAGAGATTTAAAATCATCCAATAGACACACAAATTTATTCAAATTTTCTTTTACTTCTTGCACGCATGAAGCATCTTCCATAAGTTCAAGCATTATGTTTTTTCTTTTGGTTAAGTGGGAAAGCTTTCCTTTTCTAGCATTTTGTAGCCTTGATGCTTGACCATTAACTTCTATATCCATAACGGTGCTTGAGTGTTTCTCACCCCTGACTTTCCCCTCTTCATATTCATTTGTAGAATCCTCCATTCTTGCTAACTATTCAGCACAAGGAATCAATATGCATGGGCTTGACTTGTTGTCCGGCTGACTAACATAGAATCCTCCAATAATCCACTCTTCCTATAGTAGACTTCTAATGATTTGGTATGGAATCACAATCAACTCAATCCATTAGCAGACTTCCACTACTGAAATTCTGATCTGCTTCCTCTTCTCATTTCAAGGAGACTTGATTCAAGAAATGCATAAAGTTGTACATACCATGCCGTCTCAACCAAACAACACTTCATGCATGTGCCCACCGATATCCATCTGCTTCAACTTCCCTTCCTTCCTTTCTTCCCTTCATTTACAAGCACTTTTCCTAAGATCTTCAGCTTGTCAGAAGGAGTCTTTGACTATTGTAGTGGGTATATAGGGATATATCCACTTTGGTGGCTGAACAAAAACAAGCCTTGACGCTCACTTTCCAACGTGTTCAAACGAAAAAATATTTATTACAAAAAACTGCGGATATCCAAAATCAAAAAACCAAAAGATCAGAGTATCAAAAAAATAAAGGATTAACAAGATATAACTAGGATTGAAGAAGTCTGTCTGTTAGGCCATGAGGTCAAAGACTGCCACTTCCTGTTCTGGCCACGCCCTCAGAGGAAGTCCCAGGTCCTTTATTCCAAAGGCCTCAGCCTCTCCAGCTTCTACCCCTAGATGGCACCAACTCACATAACATTGAAAGTTAATTAATTAATTATTTAACACACACATTAGTTCTATTTAGCTAAATTCTATTTTAGCTCCTACACTCTCAATGCATCTCTTACTGCACCCCTCACTGCATCTCTCACTTCTCCTGTTGCTCTCAAAGCATCCCTCACTTCTCCTGCACATCTCAATGCATCTCTCATTTATCCTGCTCCTCTCAATGCATCTCTTACTGCACCTCTCACTGCATCTCTCACTTCTCCTGCACCTCTCAATGCCTCTCTCACTTCTCCTGCACCTCTCAATGCCTCTCTCACTTCTCCTGCACCTCTCAATGCCTCTCTCACTTCTCCTGCACCTCTCAATGCCTCTCTCACTTCTCCTGCACCTCTCAATGCCTCTCTCACTTCTCCTGCACCTCTCAATGCCTCTCTCACTTCTCCTGCACCTCTCAATGCCTCTCTCACTTCTCCTGCACCTCTCAATGCATCTCACTTCTCCTGTACCTCTCAATGCATATCTCACTTCTCCTTACCTCTCAATGCATCTCTCACTGCACCTCTCAATGCATCTCTCACTTCACCTACACCTCTCAATGGATCTCTCACTACTCCTGCACCTCTCAATGCATCTCTCACTTCTCCTGCACCTCTCGATGCATTTGACATTGCATCGCTCACTTCTCCTGCACCTCTCAATGCATCTCTTACTGCACCTCTCACTGCATCTCTCACTTCTCCTGCACCTCTCGATGCATCTCTTACTGCACCTCTCACTGCATCTCTCACTTCTCCTGCACCTCTCAATGCATCTCTTACTGCACTTCTCACTGCATCTCTCACTTCTCCTGCACCTCTCAATGCATCTCTCACTTCTCCTGCATCTCTTACTGCACCTCTCAATGCATCTCTCACTGCATCTCTTACTTCTCCTGCACCTCTCAACTTATCTCTCACTGCACCTCTCACTTCTCCTGCACCTCTCAACTTATCTCTCACTGCACCTCTCACTTCTCCTGCACCTCTTACTGCATCTCTTACTGCATCCCTCCCTTCTCCTGCACCTCTCAATGCATCTCTCACTTCTCCTTACCTCTCAATGCATCTCTCACTTCTCCTGCACCTCTCAATGCATCTCTCACTTCACCTCTCACTGCATCTCTCACTTCTCCTGTTACTCTCAAAGCATCCCTCACTTCTCCTGCACATCTTAATGCATCTCTCACTTCTCCTGCACCTCTCAATGCATCTCTTACTGCACCTCTCACTGCATCTCTCACTTCTCCTGCACCTCTCGATGCATCTCTTACTGCACCTCTCAACTTCTCTTACTGCATCTCTCACTTCTCCTGCACCTCTCAACGCATCTGACATTGCATCGCTCACTTCTCCTGCACCTCTCACTGCATCTCTCACTGCACCTCTCACTTCTCCTTACCTCTCAACGCATCTGACATTGCATCGCTCACTTCTCCTGCACCTCTCACTGCATCTCTCACTTCACCTCTCACTGCATCTCTCACTTCTCCTGTTACTCTCAAAGCATCCTTCACTTCTCCTGCACATCTCAATGCATCTCTCACTTCTTCTGCATCTCTTACTGCACCCCTCACTGCATCTCTCACTTCTCCTGCACCTCTCAACGCATCTGACATTGCATTGCTCACTTCTCCTGCACCTCTCACTGCATCTCTCACTGCACCTCTCACTTCTCCTTACCTCTCAATGCATCTCTCACTTCTCCTGCACCTCTCGATGCATCTCTCACTTCACCTCTCACTGCATCTCTCACTTCTCCTGTTACTCTCAAAGCATCCCTCACTTCTCCTGCACCTCTCAATGCATCTCACTTCTCCTGTACCTCTCACTGCATATCTCCCTTCTCCTTACCTCTCAATGCATCTCTCACTTCTCCTGCACCTCTCAATGCATCTCTCACTTCTCCTGCACCTCTCAATGCATCTCTCACTTCACCTCTCACTGCATCTCTCACTTCTCCTGTTACTCTCAAAGCATCCCTCACTTCTCCTGCACATCTCAATGCATCTCTTACTGCACCTCTCACTGCATCTCTCACTTCTCCTGCACCTCTCAATGCATCTCTTACTGCACCTCTCACTGCATCTCTCACTTCTCCTGCACACCGGGAACCGGGAGACGTAGACGAGACACATGCACAAGGATCCAACACAGACTGACAAACACAAGGAGCTTATAAGGGGAAGAAATCAAGAGGGAACAGGTGGGAGAAATCAACACTAATCAGATAACAAGGGGGGGGATCAGACAATGACAGGAGCACATGCAAGACATGACAAAACCCACATGTGCACACAAGAGAGGACAGGCATGTGCCGCTGCGCCGCTGAGGCGCCCTGCTCTGTCCGCGCCTCCCTGGCGCTCTACTGCTCTGCCCGCTCCGCCCTGGCTGCCTGAACTCTACGGGCCGCCCCGGCTGCCTGAACTCTACGGGCCGCCTCGGCTGCCTGAACTCGGTGGGCCACCCTGGCCATTCGAACTTTGGGGGCCACCATGGCCTCCTGAACTTTTTGTTTTCCTTGTCACTCCCTTGTTTACCCCTCCCTTGTCTGTTCCTTCCTTGTCTGTTTCCCCTTTCCCTCCCGTGCCCCCCTGGTCTGTCCCGCCCTGGTCTGTCCCTCCCGTGGCCCCCCTGGTCTGTTCCTTCCGTGCCCCCTGGTCTGTCCCTCCCGTGCCCCCCTGGTCTGTCCCTCCCGTGCCCCCCTGGTCTGTCCCTCCCATGCCCTCACTGGTCTGTCCCTCCCGTCCCCCCCTGGTCTGTCCCTCCCGTCCCTAGTGGAGCGTCTGGTAGCCGCTCCTTAAGGAGGGGGTAATGTCACATGCCTGTCCTGTCTTGTGTGCAAATGTGGGTTTTGTCATGTCTTGCATGTGCTCCTGTCATTGTCTGATCCCTCCCCCTTGTTATCTGATTAGTGTTGATTTCTCCCACCTGTTCCCTCTTGATTTCTTCCCCTTATAAGCTCCTTGTGTTTGTCAGTCTGTGTTGGATCCTTGTGCATGTCTCGTCTACGTCTCCGTGTCTGTGACGTGACAGGCAATTGTTGAGCAAAAATGTTCTTTCTCATGGTTGGTTCCTTTTAACAGGTTTGCATATCGATTTACAGCAAGTAACTTCGGTTTGGTCTTGGCAGCAGTCAAGCGGAAGTCTTACCCGCCTTCCATGTTTAAAACCCTTCTTGGCCAGTACATCCTCAAAAAGGGATCTAAAGTAAGTTGTCGTTAATAAGTGAATATTTAAAATGAAGGCATCTGTATCCAAGAATACAAATACAAATATACTTATAAGTTGTATTTGTCTCCTCCCCCCAAGGCATGCAATTGGGGAATACATCATGAGTCAAGGGAAAAGCAGGAATACACAGAGCGCACTGGTAAAGTTATACAAGAGAGGGGACTGTTCCTATCTGATAGCGGCCTGCTTGGTGGATCTCCGGATGGGATGGTGTTTGGAAACAGCTTGATTGAAGTCAAGTGTCCATGGTCAGCCAGAACCAAGACTATCCTGCAGGCAGCAGAGAACAAGGATTTTTTCCTATAGTTTGATGAAGGAGTCGGTTCCATGACACAAAAAAAAAAACTCACTACTACTGGCATCAGATCCAGGGAAAGCTGCACCTGACCGGAGCTAACAGCTGTCACCTGCTTGTGTGGACTCCCCTTGACCTTGTTCTTTTGACAGTGCTCAAAGACACTACATGGGCTGTAAACATTGACACTTTGGAAATATTTTATAAAGATTGTTTCCTACCATACAATCTCTCACAGTTGTAAGTACTGGTAAATGTGAAAATAAATGACATTTTGGCATTTCATACAAGGTAATTTATTTATTATACAAGTTTGTAGCCTCTTCAGGCTACACACACAGAACTTATAAAGGTAACACTAATTAACAATGTCGTTTTTACATGTTACGAGTACTTGCAATAACAGTAAATTATGCATAATTACACGCAACTAACCCTCAACCAAATCCTACCCTAACCCTTTGGTAAATACATGTAGTTAATAATATTACTCAGTACTTAAATATATAATATACACTGAAGCCTCGATACCTTAACATAAAGAGTAAGCAAATAAAATAGTTATATACAGTTATTTATATACAGACATATGTATTATATCCAATAACCTGAAAATTAGCCCATGATTAACTCACCCTAAAGTCATCCTAGGTGTAAATGACATTCTTCCCTCAAACGAATACAAACAAGTCCAAGGGTGAATGTCATTTACACCTAGGATGACTGAGTTAATAATGGGCTAATTTTAATTTTTGGGTGAACTATACCTTTAATTCATTCAATTTCACGGAAAATGGGTGTTTGCAAATTTGTAAGACAAACACACGCTTTAAGTATCTTATTTATATTTTGTTTGAACTGGTATGGAATGTATTCTAAAATGTGAAACAATTTCAGTCGCTGAATTGAACGCTCCACATGTATCCTAGCTTTTGATATCAATCTGTTGTTGTTCACTTCCACGTGTGTAAACTGTCCATTGACGAGAAAAGACGGGATGTTCAGGTAAACTCCTTCTGGCAAAATGTCCCGAATTGTGAAGCCCTTGTCTGCCATGACCATATCACCAGGATGTAAATGTTGGATAAGTCCACAATCAGCTGTTATTGCCTTGTCTGAGGCACTCCCACCGTACAGGTCACTGACAGAAGTAATCACTCCGTTAGGAGCAACACCAATTAAAGCCTTAAGTGTGGCCTGTCCTTTGTACTGGCTGTACAAATTACACTGTGCATCAAGCCTCTCTGTGTTAGAGACGGCATCCTCTGTGCAGTCGAGCACGAACCTGCAGTTAGAGAAGGGCTGGAAGCAATCTGGCAGCGATGTTTGATTCTTGGCTGTGGAGGGGATGTTGTTCTCAAGAAAACCAACATACAAAACATCATACAGGGCTCCAATGATGGTGATAAAGATGTTGGTTACTGTGGCGTTGCTAAAATTAAACCTTGTTGCAAGGTCTACGTGGCCGCAATTTAGTCAATTTAAACTTCATTAAAGTCAGGAGCAATTGATCAACTAGGGGCATCATTTGGACAGTCCAATCAGAATGATATTGTAGCTCGAATTTAGAAAGAAGCGCTTCCAAAAACAGGACAGTGGCACCATCAGGCAGTCCAGTAAAATATTGGACTCTGTCAGGGCTGGAAGAAATTTGACTTAAGGAAAAAGTTTGTTTCTGTTTCTCCAATTGTTTTTTCAATTTGTCATTCTTTTCCCTCAACATTTCATTCTCCACCTCAAGTGTAGACCCATAGAGTAACGTTACATAAGCATTTTTCTCAAAGGGTTGGATTTGATTTTGCAAACAAAGTTCGAATGAAGAAACAAAGTTTTGTTAAGATTACTTTATCAGCTGAAGCCATTTCCTCTTCTCGTCACAGGGAAAGCGGTAAAATGACAGATGAATGTCACTTGTTTTTTTTCTAACTCTGATCTGTTAAAACAACATGAGAGACAGCACTGGGGCATGGTACAAACTGGTACAAACACAAGCAAATGCGCTAGGTAGATGCACTAGCCTTTGGACCCGTAAACAGTATTATCGGAAAGTGGCTATGTCACGACTTAACAACGGGATAGACAGAAAATTGGTGAAAACTTCTGTGTACTTTGCGCCTCCGCATGTGCTGACCCCACTCTGTGATTTTACGTCGTTATGCGAGTTGCTGTTGTTCCTAATTTCTTTCACACTTTTTATAATAGCACTAACAGGTGACCATGGAATTTTTAGTAGTGAGGAAATTTGGTAACGCTTTAGATTACGGCCCGGAAAGTACTGCATAATTAAAGCAAATGTACAGCATAACTTTCGGTATTTATAGTGTAACTATAAAGTAAGTATGTGTAAGTATAAGAGAACAATATATACTATTTGGGGAATTAAGGGGTAACTATCAGGAAAATGAACAAATTATTTATACTGTAAGTATTTTTTAATTTTCTGTGTAGTTACGTAGTTGGGTAAGTATGAATGTGCGGACTGTAATTTAAAGTGGCTCTTGTTCCCCTCTTGTTTCATGTACTTACAGAGTAAGTACAAACAAGTAAACATACACAATCTGATATCACTCAGAAATATTTATTTGAAAAACAACTTAACTCAAAACCGATTCTTCTTCTTTTTGTTTTAAATAAACTTTTAATTTCAAATGATAACATCCTGACAACAGACAACGTTTTGTCATTTTCTTTTCTTTTCTTTTCTTTTTTTTCTTGTCTTTTAGTCTTGTCTGTTTCTAATTGCTATTATCATTTATTATGTTATTGTTTGTATACTGTTGTGAGCATTAAAAAACAAAAACAAAAACCGACAGTATCTGACATCCAAATTACCGGCGCGCGCACATCACATTTCAAATTATGTCAAACGTGAAATTAACCCTCACATGCACACGCAGATGACGGCTGGTCGGAAGTGATATAGTCTACAGTTTAAAAAAATTCAAATATTGTTATTTTTCTTACAAACACTTATTGTTTAACTTCAGAAGACATTGATTTGTCCATTGGGATTGTATGGATTACTGTAGTTATTGCTGTATGTGCTGTTTGATGCTTTAAATCTTAAAACCTTAGCAGAGATTATTTTGTATACGACTTTATTCTTTATTTAGAATAAAGTCATATACATCTCGGATGGTATGAGGGTAAAAGACGAGTAAACGGTGAGGAAATTTCTGCTTGTACTGTATTTTCAGTGTAACATAACTAGTGACGTGGGATCCTTCTTAAGATTCATCTATGGCAAGGACGAAAAAGAAAAGGAACAAGAGGAGGATGAAGCCAAGCAAGAAAAATTAATGTGTTTTAAATCAGTTTTAATTTACTTTTCTTTTTTTATCTTTAAAATCTTTTTTTATTTTTCAATTTTAAATAAAGTTTTTGTGTTTTTATTGTACTTACCTTGTAACTACATGAAACAAGAGGGGGACAAGATCCGCTTTAATTTACAGCCCGCAGAATCATATTTACCCCGGAAATACACGGATAATTATCCCTTAATTAAAAAATACTTACAGTATAAATCATTTGTTAATTTTCCTGATAGTTACCCCTTTATTCCCCCAATATTACATATCGTTCCCATATACCTACACATACTTTATAGTTGCACTATAATTACCGAAAATTATGCTGTAAATGAATTTTAATTATGCAGTACTTTCCGGGCCGTAATCTAAAGCATAACCGTAAATTTCATGAATGGGCTTATTGCACAGGTGGCACACTTGAATTCACTGAGCTCCTGATTGCCTAGGTTCTTGATTGCTAAGATGCACATGTGGCGATGGAAGTAATTGGAAGAACTCAATTCAGTGATTTGGAGGGGTGTCAATATAGTCTACACACACACACACACACACACACACACACACACACACACACACACACACACACACACACACACACACACACACACACACACACACATACTATATACAGTAGATCATGTACTGTGTAAGACTAAGTAGGACTTGTCACTACACTTATATATTTGTAAGTCGCTTTGGATAAAAACATATTCTGATTAAATATAAATGTTCAAGCAGGTGAGCAGGTCACTTTTTTTTTTTTGCTGAGTTGACCACAGTTGTATTTCCATATGCAGTGAATGGGTGTGCTCATTCTCAGTCTGGTTCTGTAGGGGTTTGTGTTCTACATTTAAAAGATTAGGAGGAATCATTTTCCAAGGGTGTGAAGATCAACATATCTACTAGTAAAGACACATCTACAGATAGGTAATGTAAAATAAACATATCATATGTAAAGTTTGCAACTGATTAATCATATTAATTAATGTGTTTATATTACATTTATATAATTTTTTTAACTTTCTTAGTACAAATACTTTGGACAAATCAATTGGATAAACACACTAAATTAAGTTTTTTGCAGTGTTGTGAATAGTAAGCTGCATTTTTTTATTGTATTTTGCAGTTTAATAAACGTAAAATTACTGTATAATTATAAGAAATATATATTTTTTTCATAAATTGAACTATCAGCATAAACACATGAATGTGAAGATGTGAATGTGAAATATGAAGATATTGAACTGAAAAATGTAAAAGAATTTTGGGATAAGATTGTTTTAAAGAATTAGATTTTGAATTAGATCACTCTACCCTGAGCTATTTTTCTAATTGATGTTTGTACTGTAGTATTTGTTTATTACTGACAACATTTATCTTAAATTATATATATATATATATATATATATATATATATATATATATATATATATATATATATATATATAGTGTGTGTGTGTGTGTGTGTGTGTGTGTGTGTGTGTGTGTGTGTGTGTGTGTGTGTGTGTGTGTGTGTGTGTTTATTTGTATATAAAATATGTATATACTTATATATGTTTTATCTTAATTGTAATCCCAAAAACAAATAATTCCATGAAGTAAATAGGCATATGCTTGATATAAGATTTATTTTTCTTATTCAGATTAATTAAATTAAATTTATATATCAATTCATATATCATTTTTCTCCTTCAGTCATGGAGAGTAAGCTGATATTTTTGGTGATTTGCGTGATTTGCTGTGCAGTGTCTTGCATTAAGGCTGATGAGAACATATCAACACCTACAAATTTGACTGTAAGAATCCAATTTTTTTTTTTACAATTAGCTTACTTGGTTCAGATAACTATTATTTTCCTTTTAAACAATAATGGAGGAAAGCAGTTAAGGGTTTTGATGTTGACAAAGGCATCCCTGGTTTTTTCTTTCTGATTTTCCTTATTATAGTCCAGAATCATCCGAATTGAGTGTGGAAAAACCAAACTGTGTCTGGACAACCCTAAAGGATGTGATCCTTCGGGAAGCTCTCAGTGTTACTTCACCTCAGTTGCCTTATCCAACATCAGCCTCACTGTTGAGCTCAGTGGAAACTCTTCTGGTTACATCGCTTTAGCGATTGGAAAAACATCTGATGTGTCTCAGGTATGCAAAGCATATTTAACAACACACTCTCACATTTCAATGCCCCTGTGGAAAAGATTTACATTATTTACATTACATTCGAGACTTTTTACACTTTATGCAGTGCAAAATAAATGTTGTTCTATTTATCAAATAATCATATGGTTTTTATCATGGTTCCACAAAGATATTAGGTGAAAAAAAAAAAAAAACGTCTCGGGTTATGACTGTAACCCTTGTTCCCAGAGAAGGGAATGAGACACTGCATTGTCGTGACAACATTTTAGGGAACATGTTAGAACAGCATAGCTTGTCTGAAGCATGAATGAAATATGTCCAATACTGATTAGTGCTGTGTCATGACATAGTATGTAACGGCATACTCGGAAGCTGCAAAGGGACACTCGTAGATAGCACAGATAGCTTTTCACAATGATCTACCTTTGATAGGTGTGGACTCAAGACTGAGTCTTGTCTCTTTCCCTTCTCTGGGAAAAAGGGTTTCAGGCATAACCCAAGGCGTTCTCCTTAGAGGGAAAAACTTGCACTGTGTTGTTGTGATGACAATTTGGGGAACGAATACCCACTATGCCACACTGTAACCACGCCCATCCTATTGTGAAGCTGGGAGCCCAGGCACACATAGGATGTGAGCACTCTGGTGCCAGGTGTCACAGGGAGTTTCAGACTATATAATCTTATGAAGTTGTGCAGGTTGGCCCACCCAGCTGCCTCACAAATCGACTGAAGCAAGATGCCAAAAAGGAGGGCCACCAAGGAGGCCATGCCACTAGTGGAAACAGCCCTGAAACTGCGCACCTAATAAGCTGTGTGGCTATAGCCTGGACAATCCAATTGCTGGTTGTCTGTTTTGATGCAGGCAGCTCTTTCTTGGGTGAGCCAAAGCACACCAATAACTGGTCTGACTTCCTCCACTGTGAGGAATTCTCCAAGTAAATTCTTAGGGCTCTGACTAGCAGAGCAGGTGAAGTTTCCCTTCTTCTGCTTTCGTGTGAGGTGGAGGATAAAAGGCCTAAAGAACCATTAACCATGCCACATTTGATGGTACCATAGGCACATAGCCATGGCCTGGAAATCCCCCACTCTCCACAGAGAGGAGATAGCAAGGAGAAAGCCTACCTTAAGGTTCAGGTTCTTCGCCTCAGCCGACTCCGTTGGCTCGAAGGGGACCTCATCCCGCCCTTCAAGTAACATTGCCAGGTCCCAGTTTGGGACTCTAGAGCGAGCCGCAGGACTCATCCTCAGAGCCCCATGGAGGAAACGTACTACCAGATGGTGCTACCCCAAAGGCACATCACCTACAGGTGAGTGGAAAGCCCCAGGTTTCCCGGTCCAGGAAAAAGCTCCTCAGAGCTTTGTAGACCACCAGTATTTCCAGGCAGTTGATGAGCCAGTAAGAATGCCGGGTCTCCCACAGACCTCTCGCAAAGTGGTCAGCCATGATTGTGCTCCAACCAGTGAGGAAGGCATCTGTTGAAAACATTTTCCTGGCAACATGATGCTTCCAGCACTGGCCCCTGTGACATGAACCAAGGTTTCTTCCATATGATGAGGAAATGAAGCCATCTGCGTACTACCCTGATCATACAGAACAGGTTTCCTTGCTCAATGATCAATGATCAACCAATAAACCAATGACACATCAGAACACAAGACAAGAAAGCATATGGCAGGATTACATGACAAACCAGGAAGTGCATGACATGACATGACAGTGAACATGAAAACCTTTAAACATGAAACATGAACCCAACACCAAAACACCCTTTGACAATCTTTGGTGATTAGCTTTGATAAATTGGAACGACTAGACATGACTAAATAGGCTATCAACACACACACACACAGGCAGCCAGCACTTAATCTTGGCCAGCTAGCATTAAATTATTTTTAAGTTAACCAGACTGGTTGACTTTTTCTATAAGAACGTGGCTAACTACATTTAATCCCCTCTATTTTTGACTAACCACCAGTCTCAACTTTATAGAAGTGGATAATTCCGGTGCTTAAGCTAATGTTGTTGTGATTAAAACTCACATCCAGTTAATTTTGAACCATAACATCTATGCAATAATCAAACCATCAAAATGAACACAGTTGTTTTCACAAATCTAAAATAGAAAAGTCAAAACTTACCGAGAATAAGCCAGCCACATAAAAGCGAAATCCGATTGAACAAGCGGGATCTTTTTGAAAACAAAAAAACAAAAACAAAAAAAAAAACATGCAGGCAGATTCAAATGCACTTTGCTTTTCAGATTAAAATATACTTAGTATTTTTAGGTGAATGTGCTGTGACTATAAAACATGAAATAGTATTTGAAAAGATATGGTAAAATGTGCTCTTTTTTTCTCAGTTAATTTATTACATTAATAAATTGCGAAATTTTGACATACGATATATAGTTCCAACTTAATCTTGATTTACAATGTATAAATTACATGAATTAATGTAATAGATTTTACAATACCACAAAGTCATTTTTTTCAGTGTGTGACATGGAAGGATGATACATGGAAGTTTGCATGTTTTAGATCTGTTGTAATAACCAGTCCACAAACTGAATCTTACTCATGATAGCAGAATTTGAGAGCATCTTGAATATGAATCTCCTCAGAGGACGATTCAAGTGCCTAATATACATTATTGGATGCAACCCCACATTCTTCCTGAAAACTATGAAGTGCCGGCTGTAGAACCTGGACTCCCTGTCTGGTGGAGGAACATGTTCTATGGCCTCCTTACCAAAAGGGAGTAAACTTCTTGTTTCTTTTCTACCCACACCTGCTCGTGGACTACCACAGTCCAGACCACCCCGTTGATACTTTGGGAAAGGGTAACTGAACTGCAGTTTGTATCTCCTTTCTACAGTCGCAGGGCCCACACAGATATATTCGGAGGCATAACCATGCACAGAGAAAATCTGCTAAGGGAACCAAAAGGGAACACTTGAGGCTGGCCCCGGGTGTCTGACTCGGGTGAGCCTCATTTCAGACCCCCTGAAGAGGCGAACTGGCAATGAGCAGTCAAGGACAATTTTTAGTCTTTGCAGATGCGTTTGCTACCAAACCGCAGGTCTCGCTGGAAGTGGATGGAGCAATGTACGTTCACTGGAAATTCATCGTCGACTTCCAGAAAGCTCCATGGAGGAGGTGACCTTGATCACTTCTTCCCGGGAGAGGGGCTGGCCAGCAGGGGCCTCATCTAAAGGAGCAACGTAACAGGGCCGCAACGACTCCGGGCAGACGCTGTGAAATTGCTGGAAACTGATGTGTCCCTCAGCGTACAAGGCAGCGAGAACACCCAGCACCCTCAGGAGCTGACTGCCTGCCTCACACCAAACAGTATCCCATGTACACCGATCGCGTCTGTTTTGTCTTATTGCAGACCCGCAGACTCTTATTGCTCTAGTTACTACTTCACTATGTCTAAGTTGTGCACGTCTAATTCCTCAAAATCAGGCTCAAGTATCTGGTTCTCCACTCCAGGGGGAAGAAGTTGCTGAAATCTAGGGCTTCCGCATGGGGAAGGAGAACATCGGCTCACTATAGGCAGCCCCCCTGAGAGTTGCCCGAGGTCCATTATTTTATGAATGAAGTAGCGTGTCTGGGGGTTTCAAAGTCATCTGATTCATCTGATTGCTCAGAATCGGGCAGCTCAAGCATCGGGTTCTCCATCGGGATGGACCAAACGTTCAAGTGCTTGAAACCAACATTTCTCTGGCAACCTTGGGGCCACAAGTACAACTTTGTGACAGCCCAATACTACCCTGCTAATCACCAAGGCAATCAAAGGTAGGAGAGGAATAGCATATAACAGCTTTTCCCGTCATTCTTAAGATATCTATCCCCAAGGGGCCTTCCTGGTTGTTCAGAGAATACAATTGATTGCAATGTGTCTTCTTGGTAGTCGCAAACACCTCAATCTTGATCTGAGTGATGAGAGTTTCAGAAATGCCCAGGAGACATTGTGCTGATCTGGTGCTGCCTTGGTGATTGATGTGGTACACTGCAGACATGTTGTTTGTTCTGTAACAACAGGAGAAAAGCCCTCAGAGAGACATACACTTCCCTGTGTTCCACCACATGAATGTGCTCTAAGGTTCAGGTAAATTCCCAGAGACCCCTGACGGACCTGCCTTCCCAAACTACTCCCTATGCCATTAGAGATGCATCTGTCTTTATCACAGACTACCTTACCGGGACGTAGCCTAAAGGTATCCCTTGTGATGGTTACATCTTGGTGTTTCAAGGATGTAAAACTTGGATAATTTTTCATGTAACCATTATCCCTTCTGTCTAATTTGTATTGTTATTGGAAGTTGTTCAACCATCATGTAGTAAATGGGCTCTGAGAAGGCTCTCAGTCACTGCCACTGCAATCATACTAACAACTGCTGAAATCAGCTTAATTATCTTGTTCATTTAAACCACCCTGTGGGGTGATAAAGATGCAGCCATCAATTGGTAATCCAGCAAAAATCCCACAAACGTCATATGTTGTCTGTGACTTTTATTGATATTTTCCCAATTCAATTTGAAACAAAGAGACTGGACATGTTGAGCAGTGTTTCTGTGTCCTTCCTGACTTGACTACAAGAAGGAGCACAAATTTGTCTAATTTTGACAGAATTTTTAAACCTGCACACTGAAGAGGACAAAGGGCTCTGACTATGATCATAAGATATGTAGGAGGGCATTGCTGAAATGGTCCTGTTTCCTACTTTAATTGTATCCAGAACACAAGGATCTGATGTTACCTTCTCCTAATTGTCCAGGCATAGCTGGGAATAGGCCTACACAATAATTACAATTAACCCAAAATAACACTTGATTCGGCTGTACAGTCGCTCTGGAGAAAATTGTGATGTTATCAGCTCATTTCAATTTATCACATAGCAACAATGTGGGCAGATCAGTGATATAGTTGATGCATTTAATTTAGTAATTAATTTTATTTGGGTATTTAGTTGAAAACTTTAAATTTTAGTGTCCCCAACTGAGCAAGCCAAGCCAAAGGCGACAGTGGCAAGGAACCAAAACTCCATCAGGGCATAATGGAGAAAAAAAAACCTTGAGAAAAACCAGACTCAGTCGGGGTGCCAGTTCTCCTCTGGCCTATTAACAAACAGTGTATGATTATTATTCTGGCAACCTTACAGGTCAGAAATCATATTAGATCAGAATATTCAAAAGTTGGAGGTATCATGCAAGAGACAGGTCGATTAAACAAAAATAGAAATATTTGGAGGATTAGAGTTATCATGCCAGAGACGGGTTTATTTAGGATGACTTATCGAGAAAACAATTATTGAATAGGAATATTCAGAAGATCGGAGTCATCACGTCGGAGATGGGTTTATTTAGGATGACGTGTCGAGAAAACAATTATTGAATAGGAGTATTCAACATTAACATAGATTAACATAGATGCCACCACTCTTTTTATGATGTAACGAGTAAATCAGGTGTTTCCAATTCCGGCTAACCTAGTTAATGCAGCCTAATAATCAGTCAATTGATTTGAATAATATAAGTAAAAAATGTTTTATGTGTATGCCATAGTAAAGAGATGTGTTTTTAGTCTAAATTTAAAATGACAGAGTGTGTCTGCTTCCCGAACAAATTTAGGAAGACTGTTTCAGAGTTTAGGTGCTAAATAGGAAAAGGATCGACCACATGAAGTTGATTTCGATATTCTAGGTATTATCTAGCCAGAGTTTTGAGACCGCAATAGACGTGGTGGAGTATAATGTGTTAAGAGCTCACTCTAGTACCAGGTAGCTAAACCATTTAGTGCTTTGAAAGTAATGTAATGGTAACCCTATCAGGTCCCAAAGTGGTTAAGGCTGCAATCTCTTGCTTGACTGAAGGCACTGCCTTCAACCTGTATTAAACTAGGGTGCAGCTTTTTGATTATTCCAGGCTTTCCTTGGCATCTGGGAGTAATCTTCAGCCTCAGGAATAGACAGAGGAGGCTGTGTACAAGAAATGCTTGCACCTTTTGTGGGGACTAAAGCTGTAGCTTCTTTCTGAGTCTCAAGGCCCAGGATCCTTTCTGTACTTAAAAAGAAATTCAGAATGCTGGCTCCCTTCTGAAACGCTGGACCTGGATTCATCTTCCTGGTATTCCTCAGAATTCCCCTTACTACCATAAAGGGAATTATTTATATGCAGTGATATGATATCTATAGAAAGATGTCTCTCTCCCTGATATGATGTAAATTCATCTCCAGAAGAGCCAGCAGCAGCGAGTGCAGATGGTTGTCTGCTTACTTAACTATATGTTTGAAGCTTACCAGCGAAGTAATATGCTCCCAAATTTTTTAAATGAGTGTTATCTTTGGGCTCTTGGACTGCGGCGGCCTCACATTTATTCTGAGGCATGTCAGGACATGAGGGCTTAGAGGAATCGTCAGGAGTATGATTCCTCTTGCATTTGTCAGAATGTTCATTCACCAAGGAACTATTGGGAACAACTTATTTGCTACTACCAGTTGAATGACTGGCTCTCTTCTCTCTTTCATGCAAAGATAGCCCCATCACAGCCGCACATTGGTTTCTGATATCACCCAAAAAATGTGTATGCCCAAGCAGAAGGGGCATTCCTGGTGCCCATCCTGTGTTAGGGTACAGAACAGCAGAGACAAAGATGTTATATGAAACGTTTTATTGAGCAGACCAGTAGAGTGAGTAGAGTGAATTGCAGTGCAGATTGGGATCTTGAGATGACAGCCAGGTTAGAGAAGCGTAGAGACTCAGAATGACGTTGGAGACAGACAATGGAGAACAAGGAACACTTAGCCACAGGATGTTGGAGATCAAAGGATGAGGGGACTCTAGGCGATGGAGATGAAGGAGGCACAGGGTAGATGCTGGAGTCAGGTCAGAGTAGTGAGGTGAGTCCATTGGTTTAAAGCTTGGTTTGAGTACCTTGCATAAACGAGACCGGACAATGAGTGACTGTGGTGCTTAAGTGCTCGTGTTGATGAGGGTGCTGCTGAGGTGCAGGTGGAGGTGATCAGTATTCAGAAAGAGGGTGTGCGTTGGGATACCATGACGTGCATAACGTCCATTAAAACAGATTACGATGGTTATTGTCTCCTTCATTATCCCTCTAATTTTCTCCTCCAACTCACTTTTTTCTCTTCTCTTCTCTTCTCTTCTCTTCTCTTCTCTTCTCTTCTCTTCTCTTCTCTTCTCTTCTCTTCTCTTCTCTTCTCTTCTCTTCTCTTCTCTTCCCTTCTCTTTTTTGTTTTTTTTTTGTTTTTTTGCAGGACCATAATCTCATCTTTGTCTGTGGCAATAATGGAAGTTTTTTCTGGCAAACTTCAATGCTCTTCGATAATAAACTGTGGATCATAAATACAGTAAGGGCAATATCTGTGAGCATATTTACAATTTTTCAAGAATTCAAAATTCAAATGATCAGATTTTGATATGTGATTTAATGTCCCCTTTTTTCAGCCTAATGTAAACAATATCCAGGGTTGGATAGAGACAAACTTGATTCAGTGTGTTTTCAGCATCCCTATCAACGAAAATGTCATATTCTTCCAAAACGGCACTAATGTCACCATCAGCAACATTACTAATTCCCAAAAGTTTATATTTCTTGACATCTTGAATGGTTCAACTAATGGTGAGTGTGTTCATATTTCAAACACATTACAGGTTGTTATATGATAATGTAGCTAATGCTGAAAGAAATATATTTAATTAAACAATCTGTTATACAAATACAGTGGGGTCCAAATGTCTGTTGAAAATCTGGCATTCAAATAATTTTTAATAATCACAAAGATAACGAGATCTTTTTTTGGTAATGGCAATGGCAAATACAAAAAAATCTGGGTGTCACATTTGATTCATATTATGTGTTTAAATGTGCTTTAGAAATAACATTTACTGATTTTTGTAAAACAATCAGTTAAAATTGATCAAATGCAGTAGATTTTGCACCCTTTCTAGGTCACTAATCAAATGAGCTAATTTGTTAGCTCATCTGTTTTTATTTATTTTTATTATTATTATTTTATTGTCAATTGTTTCTTTAGTAAATTGTACTAAAAAAATGTATAATAAAAATGAAAAATGCAAAATAGTTGTATTTTTGCCAGTGGCTTCAGACTTTTGGTCCCACCTGTGTCCATGCATAAACTCTGAGCTAATTAGACTGCAATTTTGCAATTTGTTTTAAAGGAACTGAACTGGGAGCTCCAACAAGTGTACTAGAGTCCTCTGTTCTGATTAATATATCTGATCTCAATTCTACTAATCTTGCAAGTGCCAAAGCTAGCACCCTAGCTAGTACCACACCTAGTACCATAGTTGGCACCTCAGATGGCACCACACCTAGTACTACAGTTAGTACCACAGCTGGCACCGTAGCTAGTACCAAAGCTAGCACCACAGCAAGTACCGCAGCTAGTCCCACAGCTGACACCGCAGATGGCACCACAGCTGGCACCGCAACAAGTACCAAAGCTGGCATCACAGCTTGTCCCATAGCTTGCCCCGTAGATGGCTCTGTAGATGGCAACGCAGTTAGTACCACAGATGGCACCACTGCTAACACCACAGCTATCACCACAGCTAAGTCAAATGCCAGCATCTCACTCACCAGCCTATTGAGTCATGGTAAATACATTTCTCAAAAGTTCTCCAATGATGTGTTAAATAAGATATATTCACCAATAGCATTTATGTTCTTTTCTCAATCCATACAGTTTAAATAACTCTCTGTTCTTATGACTTACAGCTGCAATTTGCTTTCTCAGTATCTTCTTGCATCTGATCTGATGAGACACGAGAGAGACCTGGGGAATTTTAGTAACTGGCACTAAAAAAACCATGAGCACACGTGTTCATTTCTCTCCACTGATTACTGGTTAAGTTCCAAGTTGATTTTAAAATGTTACTTTTTGATTTTAAAGCTTTTCTCTATGAAAGATCCATAGAGGATATTTTCTCTATTTTCTCTGTTCTTTTTTTCTGTTCTCTGGTGTGCACACCAAACGCAAATTGAATTGATTGCACAAGTAGATTGAATGCAAAGTTAATGCAAAGATGCAAATAGACACATATTTGCACCGGGCAACGCAAGTTGAGCAGAAAATTTGCATGACGCGTTGTCGCACAAGCCAATCAGTGCAGGGGTTATTTACACATCCGGTTTTACAGATTATCAAACTGGGCACCCATAATTTTTAAGTAGCACTGGAAGCGGTTGTCATCCAGGCGCAGTTCCTGGAGAGGACAGTGAAATGCACAGAGATCTGTGTCAACCTCTGGATGGTGCTGTGAACCCAGACATATCAGGGATTGGCTTTCTGTCGTTATTGGGAACTCTATAACAGATACAGAGCAGCCATAGTTGTTATCTCCAACATGTTTGTGAAAACACTCTTCATTGCGCAATGTTTAATATTTGGGCAAGTGACGCAAAAAACAAAAAAACAATTCCGTGAGTAAACAGAACAAGTAACGCAATGTGAATATTCGCTTCACTTTTGGTATGCACACAACATTAAGCCCTGTTTACATCGCCTGCTACTTTTTCAATGTTTGTCGCTTGTCTCTGAACTGTGACCCTACAGATCCACCTTTGCAACACGACTGAAGCGTGGCATTGCAATGTTTCCCTCATTTGTACGTTGATGGGTGTTCCTGAAGTTTACCGCTATGGGCATGCTTTTGAGCCAGCGGGAAATGAAAATCAAAGGACCCGTGAGACTCCCCCAGTCTCCATGTGCTTTACCTCTATTAGATAGACAGATTGCGTTCAACCAATTAATTTGCATAAAGATGGGAATAGGACAGCTTTTTTGATGCATAACTTTTTTTGCAAGTGCAGCGCCGCCTTCCCAGAATGCTATGCTGTGATTTACACGTTAAAGTCGTTTTACATCACCCATAGGAATAAAGGGGAATCCTATGCGACAGACGTATCACATGGACAAGTAGATCTGCACCCTTGTGGGCCTTCCTAGTGCTGTTACTTTAATGGTATTGTCAGGATGCACATCTGGCCATTTCTTAAGAAAACGCAAACACAAGTGATATATATATATATATATATATATATATATATATATATATATATATATATATATATATATATATATATATATATATAAATCTAAGCTATCATTCGAATTTGACTAGGTATAAGATAATTTAAAGTAACTTTCAGTTAAAGTGCTCAGTGCATTAAATCCTAAACCAGATTAGCGATCGCTATATCATCAAATGAATCTCACTCTTACTGTCAAAAATGACTAAAACGTCATTTGAATTTGACAAATAATAAATTGTCTTGTTTCTAATAATCAACGTAATGCAGGGGAAACTGTAATATGAACTGTAGCAGTGCTAAACTGCTCACTGCATCATATAACCAACAACAGGAACTATCATCAACGTACGAATCACACCCACTAAGAACGAAAAAGATAGATTTCTTTTCCACACATCATTTTATCAAAGCCATGTGGTTACAGTCAAATCATATAAAACATTGAAGTCGCTCTGGAAGTCTGTCCTGTCTGACAGAGAGACGTGAGCTCCACATACAGTCTACTGCTATTGGTTGTCGCTAGAGACATTTGCTTCTTATTTCCATAAAGTTGACATTTTGTAACTTTTGTTGCGTGTCTTGCGTCGCTTTACGCCTACATTCTGTCGCTAATGGTTACTGTCACTCTTGTCGCCGGAAGTCACCAGCGCATTGAAATGAATGGGATAATTTTGCTTTGTCGGTGGCGGTGTGAATGGAGCTTTAGGCTTTGCAATAATTTCCCCTTTTACATTAGGTCTTCCACTCCTGTTTCTGTTTAAATCCTCTTTGAAGACCTAGTTGTATTCTTTATGTTTAAATTAAGAGTGTACATTATTATTTTTCTGTTTCATATTTCTTGTGTAGCACTTTTGTTCCAAAATCTGTTGTTTTAAAATGTGCTTTATACATCAATAAACTATACTAACCTAAATATATGGAAAAGTAGTAATGTTGGCATATTTTCCAAACATATTCTGATTTCCATTGGCTTCTTTCTTTATTTTTATTCTTTCTATAAGATTATTTAAAAACATATGTGTGTTTGATATATGTACACTTGTATTTTGAAAGAGATTTTAATTTATATTAAAGATAATATAATGCATAACAAATATTATAAATACAATTAAAATACAATGTTAATAAACATTTTTTGGTCAATGTTTTCTTAAATAAAAACACACTTTACATTTTTATGGTTATTAAATTTTAAAACAAAGTTTCAAACGGCTATGAATCAGCCTATTGATTCATGATTCGTATCATCACTATATAAGTCGCTATTTCATTTTTAGTTTTGGAACTTTTAGTTTTGTGTGCGCACAAAACCTATTCTCATTGCTTCATTCAATTATTGTAGAATCACTGTAGTGAGATGGGCTTTGTAACGTCTTTAGTGCCTTTATGGGTCTTGAGAGAGGAAATTACATTAGTGTCAATGAAGGCCTTTCTGAGCTATCGGATTTTAACAAAAAAATCTTCATTTGTGTTCCGAAGATGAACCAAAGATGAACGACATTAGGGTAAGTAATTAATGACAGAATTTTCATTTTGGGGTGAACTAACTCTTTACTCCCAGAAGAGAGCAGCCTTTCCCTGGCTAGACCTTCTGACATTTGCCACTGACTCTGATATCTCTGTAGTGGTTAAACAAGAGATATCATTTTTCTTGTGTAGATCTAACGGGCAATCTTTGTTTGTTTGTTTTATTTTATTTTGGTCTTCATTTATATCTTATGGACATTTTATAAATATTCATATTTAATTTTATTACAGTGAAGATAATCATATATTCACACTTATTGCATAAACCACATATTAATGTTTAATATATATATATATATATATATATATATATATATATATATATATATATATATATATATATATATATACACAATTTTAAATGCAAACAAAAAGAGGCAGGGTTGTGTTATAAATATATGCAGTGAAGTTAATCAATGTACACATTGCCTGAATTATATTTGTGTGGATATTAACATGTTTACCATTTTTTTTTAAAGGAAAATGAAAAAAGCAGAGTGATGTTTTATAACATGTTTCATTTTATTGTAGCCTCAAATATACATACAGAGATAACGAGTAGCCAGAGTGAGCTGAGTGATCAAGAACGCTGTTGTTCCATTTGCAGAATTACCAGACTTCCTCTGGAGTTCGTTCTTCTGAGTCGAACTAACAAGGATGCAAGTCTGAAGATGGCGTACTTGGTTTTGAGAAAACCAAGAGAGTTACAACAACTTCCTGTTTTGTTGTATTAATCACATAAAGCGCTTTCTTCATGTGGCTGGCTGTCCAATTGTTTTGAGTTGTTATGAGAATTCCTTTCAGGGTCAACTCTTAGTTTTGAGAGACAACTTTATATATGGTGCAGGATGTTTTCATTCACTTAAAGGCACAATATGTAATGTTTCAGCATTAAAAATATAAAAGATCACTATATCTATGTTATATATTTTTTAAAGTTGTGTGTTTACATTATCCCGACAGTTCTAATTAACTTCTAAATCCAGAGAAATTAATATTTTAATTCGAAGACACGGACCGTGTCTTTATTTCCGTTATGTCGCCAGTCTTTCACGTCATATCCACGTTTGCGTCTTGCTTCCTGCGGAACTCGGCGGAACCATAGATATCTATGGGCGGAACCGCCAAACTCAAAGAGGAACACTGACAGACAGTATAAGGGGAACCCCCGTATAAAAAAGTCTGTATGATAATGGATCATGACTACTCTTTGCCTGTACGTTTTGTCAGCTCAACAAAGCGCAAACGTAAGGGGGAAAAAATGACCCGAGAAGATTTTGGGACAGTAGAAGAAGCAAGAGACGTGTAAACCTTGGAGAAGCCTTTGAAAGATGGCGAAATCTTCGTGACAAGCTCGGACTGCAGAGAGATGCTGATCTCGCTTGCGTTTTAATAAACAGGTCATTTAAGTAACCATTCAGCTAACATAATAATCATATAATCATAACATGCTGTATGTTTGCATATTGCATAGCGATCTTGACCACATAGAGACGCGTTTAGCTGAATACGTAATGTTATACATTTTGTATCGGCTTTTCAAACAGGCGGATTCTCTGTTTTTGGAGACTGAAAGAGCTATTTTTTTAAAAACTGATTCAAAAGTATTTCTATCCGTATATTTGGTGACACGATGATGTCATGTGTAAAACGCAGATGGACTAGCTATTATTGGTTTTATATGTAGCTGGAGAAAGTAACGTTAGCTTCATAAGGTAATATGCCACTATCTTTGTCAATTAATATAAGGTGACCGTCACTTTTATCATATGTTAATACTAGCTACATATAATATTGATTTAATAATGATCTACTTATTCATATATCTCCGAGTTCCAAAATAAATGTTTATTAGAATGATTGATGAACGTGGGGAGCGACACAGCGCGTGTTCCAATGAACAACGTATTGCAGGTGCTGGTTCTCTCATTTACTGTTTTATGTTGGTAATGATAAACTAAATTGAAATGTATTTCCGTATTGAACAGTTGATATACAGAATGTTCGACAATCGCGGATGCCATGTCAATATATCTATAATTTGAGTAACTCAAATTATGATGCGCGGTTAATATGTCAACATAGCCTACCAACTTATAGGTATGTTGGCATAGCGACCGCCCGCACAACATTCTGTCTCACACATTATCTAACGTTACTGATAAGTTTGTTAAGTAACGGTAGCTTGCTGCTATTTCATTAGATTGACATTACATAAAGTGAAAAGCCGTAACTAAACTTAACAATAATAGAGATGTAATATAACAATCAATTACCTTGTCAGTGAACATGTTTTCTGCTGGAGATGCCAGATTCGCTGGTTGACAGTGGCAATAATGACAACAACTCCCATGAGCCCACGCACTTTCCCGACGTCACCAAAGTACGTCAGTTGTTATTATTTTGAATGAGTGACCCCTAGTGGCCAAAAGTTGCATACTGCACGTTTAAAGCTAAGTTGCACACTACGTGAAAGGTAATTTTCAAAAATCCATAATAGGGGCACTCTTTAATTGAAATTGTGAATGTGGCGCTATCCAGCCGTTTTGCCACACCTCATTCGGCAACCCAAATCAGAAGTAAATTTTCACCATAGAACAAAGGAGCAAATCAAACCATTAAAAAGCTTTTATTTAACGGGCTATTTCATTATGAAAAAATTATAAGACATGGGGGGGGGGGGGCGGGGGGAGCAACCCACGCGTAGCACCCCAAACAGCCTTCTTCAGCCTTCTTCTAAATTTGCACACCTTCTGACGCGTGTGCACAGTTTCATGAGATTTTAAACATGTTTAGGCCCTCAAAAATGTCATTCATACCCCTTTTCCACCAGAATGAACCGGGTGCTAGTTCGGAGCCAGTGCTAGTGTCAGTTCTAAGTTGGTTCGACTTGAGAGCCTTCTAAGAACCGTTTGCTTTTCCACATGCTAAGAGCCACAACAGAGCCAGGTCTTACGTCATACCAGAGTCCTGCACGGGTCCATCCCAGACCCGTTAATATTTGCACGTTACCCGATCCGTGCCCGCAATAAATGACACACGCTAAAATCATTCCAATTAAAATGCTTTATTTTTTTTTATATTGCACTTCTCTCAACATCAACAGCATCATGAATGGGCTAAAGAAACAGGCTAAAGTGCCTTTATAGACTCGTTGTCAACAATTTTATATACTTCACTCATCAAATTTACTTTTACTTCATCCATTGCTAATCCTGCAACGCTCGCTCCATCTGGGCTACGAGTGGCATCAACAAAAGTCACAGTGGTGGTGACGTGATGGATCATATGGCATATCGTTGTTGCGTGTAAATTGGACATAGAAATTGTAATACAGTATGTTTGGGGGGGAAGAAGGACGACCGGATCGTTTTGATCGTTTTTCGAGAACCGGCGAACATTTAAAAGACTTAACCAAACAAAGCGAAAGTAACGCGGCCCCTCACGGACATCTGCCACGCACACACATAATAAACAAACACAACTCAACGTAAAATCCAGGTCTGGTGATCTCTCGTCCTTATATGCCGCCGAGCTCCCTCGTGAGAGGATTTGAGACCGGTGTGGCTCACAGGTGACACTCATTCGCCATCACGCCCCGCTCTCGCTCGCTCCTCCGCCTCGCCACACCACAGAAAAATATTGCACATATTTTTCATCCGCGCTTCTACCCGCTCGCACGGAATTAATTATCCGCCCGCACCCCGCCGGTGTATTTTATAATTTATGTCACAATCCACCTGTTTAAGGGGTACCCGACCCGTTGCAGGACTCTACTGCTAGCGAGGCAGCGGGAAACACACACACACACACAATTTCCAGGCGTGTTCTATCTAATGCATTGACGCTGCGCAGACCAACCCACATATGATCCAAATACTGCGCGAGCGATTCAAAAGCATAAGGAGTCGTTGGCGCTCGCTGTACTTTGATGTCATACGCAATCAGTCTGCACAGCGTGCGCCGATGCATCTCGAACAAGCCTTCCCTCAGTCGCTCATGGCTTAATGATCCTACATCAGCATTAAAACGCCGCAAATCCAACGCATTTGTGTAGCTCTCCATGATTTGTATAGACGGAGATTACAATCCAGCAGCTGTTAGCTTGATTAGCTGCTATTGAAAAAATGGCGGTCACAGGTTTGTGTTCATCTTGTTGATCACGGTAACGCCGCCCCCAGCCGGTGACGCAAGCGGTTCTTACTTTTAGCCCAGCAATGTTTTGGTGTTACTTAAGAACCACTTTTCCTGGCTCAGAGCTGGTGCTTTGGCTGTGGAAACACAAAGAACCGATTTGAAACTAGGCTCTGGCTCCGATTTAGCACCAGCACTGCCTTGGTGGAAAAGGGGTATCAGAGCACTTACAATAGGGTCGGTGCTCAGGCCCTTATAAGTGGAAGACAATTGAGGTGCCATATTGCATTGCTACTAGCACTTTAATATTGATACTGAGTCTTGTTAAAACCATTTAGAATTTAAAGGGTTTAATAACAGTATTTGGTTATGGCTGCATTTGATTTGGTTACAAAACTGATGTATAAGATTATATAACATGTACAGGTAATTGTGCCCAGCATGTAAATGTGATCTGAGAATGAGAAAGAGAGACCGAAGTCTGTTTGGCCAATGGCATTTAATCTAAATGTTCAGGATTGCAAAGCTCAGATACAGGAGAGGAGCAAAGCCACAAGAAAAGAGGGAGAAAAAATAAAAAGCTTTCATGTGAGTAAAAAAATAAATGTACTAATAGGGCTTTTCACACTGCGCTTAACTCCATGATATAGTCCATTTAAACCCTGCTTTTAACCCCGGGTAAAGGAACATTTCACATTTGTAATTTGCTAGATGCTCAGCAACAGACAACCAATCATGTGCATTATATTTACATTCTTTGGACAGTCATGGAAACATATAAACAATAGTTTCAGCAGGGAAAATGTCAAATGGTGAGAGAAAACATGACAATTGGAGTGAAGAACTAAAAAGTAAAATCTAAAAATACAAAATAAACAGCAGAGTCAAATTGAGCCAGTTTAGAATGACCCAGGGTTAACTTTTTCAAGTTTGAAAAGACAGCCAAGGCTAATAGTTAACCCTGGATGGTTAAATGGAATCCTGGGTTATCATGCTTAACATTTCACGTTGCCCATAATATACCTAGGGGTTAACAATTAATCCTGAGTATTCATAAAATTATGTTTCACACGGTAAACCCTGAATTACCGGTAATGTCATTATTTGCTAGCCTGGTTAAAACCAGAGCATTCTCAGTATTAACTGACTTATAGTCTGGCAAAGCTTCATAGACAAATAATTTCCAAAGGAGCGTCACCAACGGGCGATGACGTATGCAGAGCGACGGAGAAACATCTGAGACAGACATTATCCGTTTGTGAAGACTTTTGCTGTTGTTGCAAAAGAAATATGATAATTACTGGGCTTTTTTGAAAAAACCCTAATAGGCCCCACTTTATATTAGGTGGCCTTAAGTACTATGTACTTACATCAAAAAATAACTACAATGTACTTACTGTGTTCAAATTGTATTGTAAAGCACTTTTGCTGATATTGAGGTGGATAGTTAGGGACAGGTGTGGTGGTATGGGTCAGTTTACGGGTAGGGTTAGGTGTAAGGGAAGTGCCAAAAGTGTAATTACAAATGTAACTACATAAATTAATTATAGACGTAATTACATGCAGGTATTTTTTTAATGTAAGTACAATGTAAAAACATGTATGTTCACAATAAGTGCATTGTATCAAATGATTAATTACAATGTTAGTACTTAGTAGTTAAGGCCACCTAATATAAAGTGGGTCCCCCTAATATTGTCTCAGACCAACTGAAATATCTCGGATTGACGGTCGAACAGAAAACATCGAGCTCTGATCACGTTTGCCCCCGTTGTAAGGCATTTGTATTGCGATTAGAACGTGATTTGCAATATTTTGAAAATAAAATAATATTGATGAGTCTTTGGAAAATTGTGTCTCACAAACTTTATTCAAATTCAGTCATTTCAGATGTGCTAGAACATTTTCAGACTTGAGCATAGTGAGGCTAGTTATTTATTTCAAATTTTTACATGATTACTAGATCTAGTGTGAGGAAATAAGCACAGCAAGGCCAGATCCAGAGCTGCTGTGTGGCGTTAGCACATGATCACACTCCCCATCCTCCTCATCAAAGTAGCCGGTGTAATCCACATCTGGTAGCCGATTGTTGTTCTTTGCTCGGGTTTTAACGAAAAAGAAAAGTTTAAATCACTTAAAACAGACTCGATAGCTGATTCAAACGACAAGTGATGTTCCACGGGCGGCATCCATCTTTGTAATCTGCTTTACCGTCGCTGTGCTGTCGTCATCATGTAAAGCCCGCCTCAGCATTTCTGATTGGTGCTGTGATTTCGACGGATTGGAAATGGGCTTGAATGTGCTCTTTGCCTGACTTCTTGCAGAGTTGCAAGTAGTTGTCTTGGTTTTCCCAGGCTAATTATTTGCATATTTGTGTAAGTCTCTGCTAAATTATGTCTCTTACTCATCCATGTATTATATTTTATCAACTGTACTATCAAGTTTATCTGTAATAGATTACAAAGGGTTAACATGAAATGGTCTCTTCTCTCCAGTTTTAAAGGAAGCGTATGTAAGATTGTGGCCAAAACTGGTACTGCAATCCCTTTAAAATGACTGTAGAGCGGTGTATCCCTTCTCCCCCTCCCCCTGACTCGAGGTTGCCAGATTGGCTGCAGGATCAGCAGGAACATTTGTAGCTGAAGCTGTGTTAACTAGAGCAGAGCTGGAAACCCGGATGCAGAAACACTACTGACTTCATGATTGGTAGATAGGTGGAGGGCGGAGCTTCTGTCCAAAACACAACATGTCAACATCAACATCAGTTGAGGGCTGCAACAACAACCTTTAAATGACAATAACCTGACCAAACTACTGTTGTCAGTGATTTAAGATTCTGAAATTACCATGATTTCTTAATGTCTAGTGACATATCAGGGCCATTTTATAATAAAGTGGAAAAAAAAATCTTACATACAGTTCCTTTAAAAACATGTGTCAGCATTTGACACCTTTCCCCACGAACGCCGAATCTACTGTTACGTTTCTGTGACTGTCCAAAGCACATGAATATGAGGCACACAAATGGTTGTCGGTTGCTATAAGTAACACGACGTATCATTCACAGCATCCTTTCTCACTGTAATGTTCTGGCACTGCATGGGGTAAAATCAGTGTTAACCCTGCTCCAGAACAGGGGTGCCAAATTTTAGTACCAAATTTTGGGCCCTGGGTACAAACCATCTTGCTGGGCCCCCGTACCAAATAGCATAGTGATACCAATGGGTGGGGTATTGCATTTTTATCATAAAAACACTTTAAATGTAAACAAAATGAGCCATTTGTACATACATTCTAAACACATGTTAGTGCATGTATATGTATGTATAGAAAACTGACTTCTAAGCCCCCCCTGCCTCAGGCCCTGGGTACACGGTACCCTTTACCCCCTCAGTCCGACACCCCTGCTCCAGAACCCTGTCTTCTGTGAAACACAAAAAAGATATCCTGAAGAAAGGATGTAACCAAACCATTTTAATTACCTTTGGAATGACACAAGAAAAAAGGAAATGATGACAGTCTTATCTTTTTACACCTCCTGCAGTGAAGAGAGGTATTGAACCGCTTTGCCAGTGTCACTACAATTGGTCTAAATGAGTCTGTTAGCCAGAGAGCCTGGAAACCCCTCTCTAATTGACATGAAGACGGGACAGTACAGACAAAAAAAATGTAAAAGAAAAGTTGTGATTGATGGCCTATGAATTTTTAGGTTATTTAAAGACAAAGTATCTATGACTAATCCTTCTCCCAGGGCAAAGGGGAAATGGCAGCATTCTAGAAAAAAATAACCTATTAATAGCTTATAGTATTGTTCTAGATGTAAACCACTAGATGGCACAAAAAACTCACCGCAGCGTTCTTCTGAAATTCTGTGCTTCACTCTCCACCTGGACATTCTTCTCGTTGCAGTATGCAGTGTCTCATGATTTCTATGCTGTACAATGTAAAACCTTTAAGTCAAAGTACAATCTAAACTCACTGTATCTGAAAACATTCATTTTTTCACATATCATCTACTGCTTTTCTAGTAAAACTACAATTTGTCTAAACGAGCCTGAGAACCCGAAAACCTCTCTGACTGACATAAAGACAGGATATGAACAGAAAGAGTGACGAATGGAAAAGAAGAATCATGACTGATTGCCTGCGAATTTCAGATTATTCAACGAGCCAGTAACTGATCTTGCTCTCAGGATACAGGGGAAATTGAAGCATTCCTGAAACAAATGATGCATTGTTGAGTCATTTTTAGCAATAAAAGATTAACTCTGAAGGACTCTCGACTGCTAACTGGCCAATCCAAAAAAAAAATACTTCGCAATCCGTTAATTTCCGTTCATAATGTGACGTAACACTAAGACCCTCAGGTGGTTTAATAACCTGTTCCTCTCTGATAGCAAACGGATGACGCATTGATCTCTGTCAAAGTTTCACCAAAGGACAGAAAAGCTGCTTCTCTGGGGATGGCTCTGGGCACACAAGCATCGCCGTAGCATTTGACAGAGGTTAGGATTTAAAAGGATGCACATACCGGTAAACTTTTTGACCAAAGCAAAATTGCACATCAATGCACATTTCTTATTTACCAAAAAAGAGTGTTGCAGTGCATGTTTGATCAATTATCCATCCATAACCATTTAAAAGCAATACAAAGCCCTACAAAGAAAATGATACATCCATCTCAAGCTCTCTGAGCCATCACTCTGCAATGGACATTCTAGCAAGATGTCATTTCACCACTCATAATTTGCAATGTGGACAATTAGCTTGAGCGACTGTCATTTGCAATGCAGTAGGAAGTCATTATGGAGTGAAGGAGATGCTTTTATTGGGCTCAGAGGGCATTCGGAGACAGATGAGAGCAAGGATATGAGCGTTGGCCTCTTTGATAAAGTGTGCCATTAAAATTGTGCTTGTGTGGAGACAAACAGCATCTTACTGCCCTGCAGTTGGACCTGTGAATCTGCTACTGTGGTTACACTATCAAATGTTGCTTACAGGAAGGTTGTGTGTTTACATACTCCATAGGGGTTTCTTCGAAACACAAAGAAACTGAGAATGAATACTTATTAGCCTACATTCTAAAATGTTATGTGTTATTATAAATTAATTTACACAAACAAGCTGCACATTATGGCACTTGTAGACTTTTAGACTTGCTGAAAAAAATGTATTTGCCATATTCAGTCTATTGCACACTCATATTTAAAATACAAAGGCCCTTATTATTCTTTTTTGCTTTGTCTTTATTTTAGTTTATAAATGAAATAACTGCTTAAAAACCATAAAATACATCCTGTGCAAACAGGCCTACATTTCCAGAGACTCATTAATGAACAAACACATGCGCACGCACGCGCGCACGCGCGCACACACACACACACACACACACACAGATCAGACAGATAGAAATGTATAATTGCTCAAATGATTAATTATTACACAAACACATGCACACTTAAATGCAAAAAAAAAAAGAAAAAAATATTTTTAAATCAAATGTATTCCAAAACGTTATGTATTCTTGTTTTATTTATGTATTATTTTGGCACAAATAAATAGTGAAAAGACTCTCTGAACCATATACTATTTACCTATTAATAGGGTACATATAAGTGTCCTGATTTAAAAGATTTGAGACACAAATCACATCGTTGTGAACGATTATCTAACATAAAAAAATTATCTAAGTTATGCTCATTATTTCCCAATCTCCTGTCTTACCTCTCAATGGACTCTCACATCTTGACTGTATCTTGCAATTAAAATTGTATAACAGCATCTATATATTTTCTTAAATTAAAATCTGTTGTGCTAAAATGATATTCAGATAATTGTAGTAAAGGTCTTATAATTATACATTTCACATTCAACACGGTAACTGCATGACTTTCCGCCGTGAATATAATTTTATTAAAGACCCCCTGTGGTGAAAATCAAATTTTTAATGCTGTTTGTATGGTAATGTTTTTTTATATGCCTTCAGACAAACCATGTGCAAATTAGATGTCAACACCTGAGTATTTAAAGTCCAGTGAGCTAAAGACACAACACAAGTGTTTTTTGCTAGTTTTAGTTCGCCTATGGGCATGCTGATCTGAAAATGAGGTGTGTTCAGGTGCATTGTTGGCGTGTTGCTATTTTGAGGAACTGAAAACGACTGTGCCATTGACCAACAAAAACTTGGTCTAAAGTTAATAGCTCAGTATGTTTTATGTTATTTAAAGGGCGTCTTAGTAATATGCGCCTATAGGTTAAGTGCACAATGTGTACACTCTGCTTATTACAAACACAGGGATGTGCAGCAGCACACAACAATTTTGTAACTGTTCATTTATATTTTTTTTATTGTTTTCTCTTCCAAATTCCACCATGTAAATATCGAATCATCCATGGTGCAAACATAACTGCTTTTAAAGGGAATGGGAGATGAGACTCTGATTTGTTTAATGCACGCTATGCCCAAAACACACCCATGACTCATTAAGAGACTAGGCACAACCCTTTTGGGCCATGTGCCTGTTTTGTCCGTCGTTAAACAAGAAAAAGTGGATTCAGACACGGCCTAAGTGCTCCTGCTTTAGACCATGCGCTTGAAATTGCTGGTGTTTCTGACGTCACAAACTTGTAACCAATCACGTCAATGTGTGGGCAGGCTTCAGCATATCATTAACTGTGAATCAGGGGAGTCTCAAGAGACACCAGGAGTGTATGTGAAATCCAAGTGACATAATGTAGAACTTTCTATGTGCTAAGAAAATGATCTCCTTGATCATCCCTGTTACCCAAGATATTGTGAGAAAGAAAAAAACGTAATTATATACTTTACGAAATGATTATATAAGGACATACTGTAAGGGTTAAGTACACCTTTCACTAGCCATTTGTTTAAAGAAGCAAAAAAGGGTCTGGGGATCCAGAGGCCATTAAACACAATTCGGACCTCTTTAATATTAGCCCAGTCTGCCTGCCCATTTAATCCCTTCATCAGGCTAAAGTGAGCATATTCCTTTTCTTATTCTAAATGTGGACCTATAATTAAACTGCAATGATATCATGACAGAGGAGTGTGTGTGTGTGTGTGTGTGGGGGGGGGGGGGGATACTGATACTGATAGATAGATACTGATGCTCTAAAGATGGCCACAATGCTTTTTCTTTTTATAAAATAGTTTGTGCCTGAATTTATAACCAGGTCTGGCGTTTGCTTTAGGAGAGCTAGGCGGTTGCCTATAGAGCGACAACTGTGTCGGGGGCGTGAGCGCCCTCTAGTTTCCGCCCTTAGGCTTACTTCCCATTAAGCATAGAATCGGAACAACCAAAAAACAACATAATGTTTATTAAACATGAACATCCTAGAGTGCCCCCTCAGCCACATGTTTAATTACTTATCAACCTGATTATTAGATTGAATTGATGGTGATTATTGATTATTGGTTCAGGCGTTTGGTCAGGCAAGTACTTATCAAAAATGAGGCGTCTAAACCCGCGGATGCACAGGGACGGAAAAAGAGAAAGGATGACGATAAAAAGAAAGCCCAATATAGAGGTAAGTCTTCTTATCTCAGCCAATAAGTTGTCAAACTAAATAAATTGACTTAGTATTATCAATATTATCTACTAATATTTGACGTTTCATTGCTGTCACTAAGCTATCACAAGCTAGTTTTCTATGTATTACAAACATAACTTCACTGACAACAATAACCTACATGGATGTAATTAATCAAATTTAAATATCAGTTCGTTATTAATGTGGATAACATATCATATGCATGCTAGTTATGAAAAGTAGCCTACAAATGCTCTCTAGTCTCTTTACATTCATTATAAATGCATAAGTTCTGTTTAGCACAACTCCATCTCACCTAGGGCAACCAAAGAGCTACAGCTGGCCCTCGTACCTGTCAAGTATCCCGTTTTGGCTGGGAAAGTCCCGTATTTTACCCTTCTTTCCCACCGTCCTCCCGTATTAGTATTTTCCCGTAAATCTCCCGTATTTTTACATTTACATTCAACATTTTACATTGAATCATTTAGCAGACGCTTTTATCCAAAGCGACTTACAAAAAAGGGGAGAGCAATAGAAGCAACGAAACAAACAAGGCCAACAACCTGTAAGAGCTGTAAGAAGTCTCAATTAATTAGCACAGTACACAATTTTCTTTTCTTTTCTTTTTTCTTTTTTTATAGCCATCTACAATAGCCACCTACAACAAAAACTCACGTACGCAAAATACAGAACACTGGATTTTGATAGCGATGTAAAAATCATAATTTTTACCATTATTTTTAATCGTTATTAAAAAAAACTAATATCGATGTAAAAAAACAAAAACATTTCCAATCTGAGCTCTGCCACGCGATAACTGCCATCTGCAGTAGCCAAGGGGTTAGTGTGTGAGGTCAGATGAAGATTGACAACGCGGGGAAAAAACAAAACAGAGACGGATGATGGACATAACGATAGAGACGGAAGGCACTCCTGCCAAAAAACCCAAACCCTTGTGTAAATACCAGCAAATTAAATTTTCTGAAGAGGAGCAGGTGGGGGACAGTCACGGGTTTTGTAAGTTTTGTAACTGCACCTTCAGCATCTCCCATCCGCATCGTGCGACTGCGGAAGATCTTTTAAAGTGACAGTAACCACTTATAATAACAATGTGAAGAACAAAAGTAATTGCTCACTAAATATGCTCTGCTCTTGAGTAAATAACTTCAGTACCTTTAATAAGGATTAATCTATATAAATCATAACTTATGCAGTGCAAACTGATAACAATTTATTTTTCCTACTTGTTAAGTTGTTATACAGGTAGGAAGAGCACAGGTACAAATAAAATGTATTATTATTATGGGTTTATGTAAGGATTTACGCCCCCTCCCCCGTATGTATGTGTGTGTGCGTGTGTGTGAGAGAGAGAAGTTCATCACTGTAATAGTTCCTACCTTGGAGAAACTAAAATAGCTTTAAGACTTTGCTTCAACATTCATCTATTTTAAATAAGCTTTGGGGCCTCATTTGGTCCAGAGTCAATTAAGACTCATCCAACAGGGAAATCAGTTTATGAGTTTCAGTTAAAGATTTTAAAGGCAAATGGTTGTTACCTTTTCTGATAGCCATTAATTGTAGGATAAGGTAAGATTATATATCGTTCAGATTAGATAATGCCTGATCATAAATATTCAAGTGCACTGTAAAAAAGGATACAAATGTAAATAAAAACATTCACATTTAATTCAATATGTTACTTGCAATGGCATATTAATATTTAATTTACCAAGAAACATTAGACATGTTGAACATGTGCAAAGAAAAGGAACCTAAACTTGGGGGGGGGGGGGAGACATTTTTGTTACAGTGTGCGATAGGTGAAATTAGGAATTATGTTATTTTCAAAATAAGAATATTTTGTTCCCTCAAGGTGAGGAATACAATTATTTCGTAAAAGGCAGAAAAATATGTTACATCCTTCTCAACCATGGTACCATGGTGGCCTGAATAACAAAAATGCATGGTGACAAGATTTTCTTTCACATGTTCTGTAGCAGTAATATAAGGCACCACTGTTTATCAGTGTGTTTCTTAGCCCTGTCATCTGTGACAACAGCCTGACCCAAAAACTTGCCTGAGATGGAAAATACACGTCATTATTTTTATGATGGTAATTTTCTCAACTATGCGCATCTTAACTTCCTCAGGAACTACCTGACATGCCCTCCAACCAACAGGATATTTAAGGAATATATGATGCATCCAATCACGACTTGAGGCTTCATCATTTTAAACGTTGATCTCTCTCTCTCTCTCTCTCTCTCTCTCTCTCTCTCTCTCTCTCTCTCTCTCTCTCTCTCTCTCTCCTCTAATAAATAAATAAATTGCTTGTGTAATGAATTGCTTTGATATAAAGTCAGAATTGTGAGACATAAACTGGCAATTCTGAGAAAAAGTCAGTGGGCCGCTCTGACGTAAATTTTCGGATTCACGAAAATGTTCGTATTTTCAAAATGTTAGTTGGTACGAAAGAAATTTACACCTGCTCCCTACCACGAGTAAATGGTGCGTAAAACATTTAAAGGTTCTGTGTTCTTCTAATTAAGGCTTCAATAGTTCACACTTACATCAAATTAAATAGAGTAAAGATTATGCGTATTTGGCGTGCTGTCCGGGGGAGGGCGCCGGGCTCGGAATTTGGCCCGACCAATCATCCCACTTGTACATCAACCGAACAACAATAATAGAGAAGTTACTGCTTTTTATTGCATTTCTAAATTCAGTAATATTTATTGCTAGTCATATGGCCAATTAGTTTCTTCAACATTTATGCAAAATCCTGGAGCCAAACCTGAGAAAGAAGTCCAGAAGCGTCCACAGCATTCCTGGTCAAGTCATTTGAAGTTGTAACTCATGGGGGGGGATTATGCTAATTATGAATGAGCGTGCACGCGCTTCTTATTTACGCATGTTTGTAATTTACTAACATACACACGTTTAACTAACAAATCCGTGGTATACGAAGCGTTTGTGAATCTGGAGGAGAGTTTTCGTAAAGGTCCATTTTACGCGCAAATTACTCCAAATTTGCTCATATTTTTACGAAAGTCTAATGAATGAGGGCCCAGTATTTTTCACCCTCAGAATTGGATTGCGACTTAAACTTAATTGTATACCTCACAATTCTGAGAAAAGACGTCAGAATTGCATGATATAAAGTCAGAATTGTGTGATTTAAAGTCAGAGTTATAAAATCATAATTACATGATATCAAGTCATAATTGCGTATTACAAAGTCAGAATTGCGAGATATAAACTCAATTGAGAGAAAAAGTCAGTGTGAGTATATATCTCACACTTCTGAATTGATCTCACGCAATTCTGACTTTGTAACACGCAATTATTACTTTATATCATACAATTCTGACTTTATAACTAGCAATTGCGTGTTTATATCTCGCAATTCGGAGAAAAAAAAAGTAAAAATTGCGAGACGTAAACTCACAATTGTGAGATAAAAAGTTGCAGTTATAAAATGGAAAATATTGACATTTTATATTTAAAAAATCAGAGCCAAATCATAAGAATATCATGTTATTTGCAAAGCGATCAGAAAGTAGCACTCCTTAGTCAATTTTAAAGTATGTTCTATTAAATCATAAATTCATTAAAAAACTATTTTATGCATTAGACTTTTCATTGATTGAGTCTTGGCTTTGGTCTGAAAAAAAAATAAGGAGTAAGTTTGTGCCTTACGCAAAGTATGTTTGTTTAAAAACATACTTTCTTGCAAACTCAGGTGGACTCAAATTTCCTGAGGATCACCACAGTATAGGCCACAACTGTTTAAATGGGATTCCAAAATGCAGAAAATATCTTGATATGCATGAACAGTGCAATAGGAAAAGGCATAATGAGTGCTCTTGATCAGCCTAGAGATTTCTGGTAATAGATACAGCATGAAGTTGAAATACTGCTTGTCCAAAAGAAGAACAACGAAATATGCCTACTGCTCTGTCTTGGTTGAACAGGAAAGAAAAACAAGAAAAGGAAAAAAAAGAAAAAACACAACTTGGCCTTTCTAGCTATCATACTACTTTTTAATGATGCTTTACGACTGTTGCTCTTTACAAAAGTTGGCTTGTTTTAGCTAGACAGCCAAGCAAAAGCCCTGCAAATATATGCAAGACACTTGTGGTTAGAAAACTGTTAATAAGGCCTATTTGTTTGGGGAAAGTACATTATTGCTTTTTGGAAGCAATCCTTTAAAACTTAAAAGGGGAATTGGGATTTGTACATACAAGCAAACAATATTACAGAGAATCACACTTGTATCTTGCTTCTTGTTGTGACCCACAGCTAATCTGTAAGCAATTTGTTCTGGTTTAAATTTGAATGTACTTTAACTCTAATGAAGCAACATTATACAACACAAGTAATTCCATTGTCATCATGACACTTAAAATTAGCCATGTCTTGCAGCGCTCAATCGAGGGAATACGACTCTGAAGAACCAGTGTTGGGGTAAATACATTACAAGTAACTTGAGTTACGTAAGCGGATTGCTTTTTTTCAAGTAACTAGTAATGCATTACCTTTAAATGTATAACAAAATATCTGAGTTACTTTTTCAAATAAGTAATACAAGTTACTTTCCATTTATTGACTGACAGCTCTCTTGTCCCCTTGTTGAGAGAATAGCGAGTTCTGTGTGAACATGATGGTTATTGTAGTTTTAAAATAAATGTAAGTAGACATTTACTCATCTTACTTGAAAAATAACAGGATAACTGTTACTCAAAATTAATAAAAACAGTAAAATGCAATCTCAGAATATTGCGCAAACCTGTGTATAGCGTCAGTTCTGGCAGTTACTCAAACTCGCATCAGCCGGCTGTCTGCTGATCACGTCTACCTATAGGAATACGACGTCTATCACAGCATACACACACTCACCTAAAGGATTATTAGGGACACAATACTAATGCTGTGTTTGACCCCCTTTCACCTTCAGAACTGCCTTAATTCTACATATCATTGATTCAACAAGGTGCTGAAAGCATTCTTTAGAAATGTTGGCCCATATTGATAGGATATAATCTTGCAGTTGATGGAGATTTTTGGGATGCACATCCAGGGCACGAAGCTCCTGTTCCAGCACATCCCAAAGATGCTCTATTGGCTTGAGATCTGGTGACTGTGGGGGCCATTTTAGTAGTGAACTCATTGTCATGTTCAAGGAACCAATTTGAAATGATTGAAATGATTTTATGATTGGTCATAAATGGATGGACATGGTCAGAAACAATGCTCAGGTAGGCCATGGCATTTAAACGATGCCCAATTGGAACTAAGGGGCTTAAAGTTTGCCAAGAAAACATCCCCCACACCATTACACCACCACCAGCAGCCTGGTAACAGTGGTAACAAGGCATGATGGATCCCTGTTCTCATTATGTTTACGGCAAATTCTGACTCTACCATCTGAATGTCTCAACAGAAATCGAGACTCATCAGACCAGGCAACATTTTTCCAGTCTTCAACTGTCCAATTTGGGTGAGCTTGTGCAAATTGTAGCCTCTTTTTCCTTTTTGTAGTGGAAATGAGTGGTACCCGGTGGGGTCTTCTGCTGTTGAAGCCCATCCGCCTCAAGGTTGTGCGTGTTGTGGCTTTACAAATGCTTTGCTGCATACTTTGGGTGTAACGATTTGTTATTTCAGTCAAAGTTGGTCTTCTATCAGCTTGAATCAGTCGGCCCATTCTCCTCTGACCTCTAGCATCAACAAAACATTTTCGCCCACAGGACTTCTGCATAGTGGATGTTTTCCCTTTACACACCATTCTTTGTAAACCCTAGAAATGGTTGTGCGTGAAAATCCCAGTAACTGAGCAGGTTGTGAAAAACTCAGACCGGCCCGTCTGGCACCAACAACCATGCCATGCTCAAAATTGCTCAAATCACCTTTATTTCCTATTCTGACATTCAGTTTGGAGTTCAGGAGATCGTCTCGACCAGGACCACACCCCTACATGCATTGAAGCAACTGGCATGTGATTGGTTGATTAGATAATTGCATTAATGAGAAATTTAACAGGTGCTCCTAATAATCCTTTAGGTGAGTGTATATAAGCTCCTTCAGTACTATCAGCAGCTATTGTGTTTCTCCTTAGCTCATTTACCCTCCTCCATCCCCAGCTCCTCCTCTCGTCCAGTCAGGATTTGGTATTTTAATTCCCCTGGAATCGGACTAAAATTCCTGAATTATTTTGTACATTTAATATGAACATTAATGCTGTCTGCAATACATTATGTTGGTTCTGTTCTGTTTATCCTATGGAGTTTGTTGCTGCTCCCCCGGCTCTTGTCAATGCTAAGCTGCATGGATGCGCAGGGAGTTCTTGCCCAGAACAGAACCATACAGCCAATACAAACTGTACAGTATGCTAATAGTCAATCAATATATTTGACAATAGTGGTTCTGACAGAAATTCAATTACACAAATATACGTTATGTATTTCATCTCCATTTATTAAAGGGTTACTTCAGCGATTAGCATATGGCTTTGTATCAGTAGAAAACCTGGAGTATATTCGAATTATTGTGTATTTCATGTAAACGGAGTGGCCGGCGGAGCAAAGTAAGTGTTTCAATTTCTCAAATTAATTCCTGTGAAAGTTAATCTTCCAAAGGCGTGTTCTGAAAACGTGCCAGACTGAACACGCACTGAGAATCTATGCCACGAGTGCAGTCGCGTTTACCTCAGCTCTCATCATGAGAGCTCATTCAGCTCATACGAATGTATGTAATTTGACTGCTGCAGCGTTTGGGCTGTGACACTCCCTAAGCGGCTCAATCACATATTGAACAGACACTTGTAGTACATTGTAGTATATGTTCTCTAACTGAACTGATTTTATGAAAATGAACGCGGTCACGGTGGGAAAGTAAATGTGATCTAGTGATTCAGTAGTGGTGGCTTTGGGAGTGGCCTCGTAGGGTGAAGCATTCTGGGAATTGTTGTCTTTCATCCCCATGAGACAAAAATCAATTTTCTGTCTTTTCTCAGTCTAGAAAGCACCAAATAAAAAATAATTTCACATTTCTACTACATTAATGACCCAGTTTAAATACAGATTCATCTTCCCAGCGCTGAAGTACCCCTTTAACCAATGTCTTTGCTGCTGACCTTTTACGTTGATCCACTTCAACCATACTAATAAGCAAAAATTATAAACATTACATTTGTTTAATTTTTTTTAAATTTTTAATTGAGTAACGCAATATTGTAATGCATTACTTTTAAAAGTAACTTTCCCCAACACTGGTTAGAACGGCAGTGCCCTAGACTAATATTTGCACCTTTGCCATTTCAGAGATACTCTGATCCAGTCTTCTTGCCATAACAATTTGGCTCTTGTCAAAGTCACTTAGATCTTTATTCCAGCCAAGTTTTCCTGCATCACTCTAAAAAATGCTGTGTTAAAACAGGGTATTCTCACAAAAATGCGTATAAATAGTACGAGTGTGCAATGTCGTGGAATGTATACGCCAAAACTCATTTTGGCGTGTCTATGTCACGCTGTTTTTCGCGTGCATATGACACGCATTTTATGGCGTATTATACATACGAACCCCTCACCCCACCACCCTAAACCTACCCAAGCGCGTGTCATATATACGCCCCACCACCCTAAACCTACCCAAGAGCGTGTCATATATACGCCATGAAGTGCGTATCATATGCACGCAAAAAACAGCGTATCATATGCACGCCAAAATGAGTTTTGGCGTATACATTCCACGACACTGCACACTCATACTATTTGTACGCATTTATGTGATCGGGTTGGTTAAAAACAACCCAAGTTGGGTTGAAAATGGAAAAACCCAGAAATTGGGTTGTTTGAACCCAGTGAATGGACCCATTCAAACAACCTAATTTCTGGTTTTGTTCATTTTCAACCCAACTTGGGTTGTTTTTAACCAAGCATTTTTTTAGAGTGATCCATCTAATCTTACCCATTGATTACAAGAACTGAGTCAGAAAATGGGTGACTGATACTTTTATATGCTCCTTCATACATTTAGGACAACTTTATTTATTTGTTCTGAATCTGTTATGACTCATAATAAGGCCAAATATAATCCATGAATAACAAAATAAATATGAGACTTTAAATGGCAGAGTTGAGAGTCGGTACAAAATGACTAACAGATAAACTGCTGGATATTTAAAATATACGTTTAAGTTAATACATAAAAAATCAATTGTAAACAAACATGCTAGCTGATCAATTGTAAACAAACATATGTCCCTGCCTTCACTAGTGGCTAACTGGCTAATGTGGGATGTTCAGAAAAGGCAGCTAAAATGGGATGATGACATTTCTGAGTTGAAGAGCATTGTGGCATAAATTAGGTCAGAGTGCAGGAGATGTCTTATAGTGCATGGCAGTGCATATTCCTTCACTACTTTGTAAGCTCTTCTAAACCATTATGCAGAAATGAGAGCAATCTCAGACTGATGATGAAAAAAAGGACAGAAAATAGATTTTATTTTAGTTTTCTATACATCATTATTATTTGAGTCACCTTAATGATGTTGAAATGACATACTGCGTTTGCTCCTGGTACTAATCCAAGACCTTCTCTCTTAATCCAGCTCATCACAGCTGACACACACTTCTATCTGCTTCTAGATAGCCACCCTGGCTGCTTTAATTGGCTTGCTCACTGTTGCCACATTTTTATTCAACCCAATATGTAAAGAAAAAAAAATGAGTTAGTTAAAAAGTTATTATGAATTCATTCTCGAGAGAGACAATAATGAGTTACTATTAAGCAATTAAAAAAGAAATTAATTTAAGTGTGCTATTTTTTGTAAAATAAGAAAGTAAAATTTCCAACCTGTCCTCCAAAAAAATACGACTCTATAGGTCGTTTTTCAAGCACCTTATTACGACCTATATTTACGTTTTAAAGTCATGCGGCCTCTAGCTGGCGTGAAAATAATGACAGTGTCTGTTACGTCTGCCGTCATGAAATGACATATGACTGTTGTTACCAACCAAAATGCGTGTTCATTTTAATGCAATGTCTGGACTTTTTACCACCATTTGTCATTTTTTTAATTTACAACTACACCCACCCCATGCCTAAACCCAGTGATTTATAGTGTATACATACTTAATGAGCATGTGTTCCCTGGGATCAAACTCACGATCGCATGATCACATGTTGTTGTTGTATAGTGCAATGCTTTACCAACTGAGCTATGCAAAACCTGAAATATTAACCAGATAAAAGAGAAAAATGCTTTAAAATGAAAGTGTCCTGCTGTCAATAGGAGCACAACTTTAGAATATGATCCAGTGCGTCATATTTAATTAATTAAAATATTGTCGATAGGGACGCAACTTTAATAATCGCTCCTATGGGTCATATTTCAAGGAAGTGACAAACGACCTATATAGGCGTATTGGTTGGAGGACATGTTGAAAATTTCAGTTTACTTTCTATTTACTTCTCAGACATATATTTAAAATTACACTTAAAAATACTTGACTTTCAGTTGTCTGCTTTAATTAATCATTAGCTAAAAATGTACAAAGGTGTCATTATGTTATGACTTTACTTGTTGGGGCACATGACTATTAACTAATTGATTCAGTAATATGTAATTGTGGTTATGGGTTTTACATTTATTTTGAATTAGTTAATAGTCATGCCCAACAAGTAGTCATAACATAATGATACCTTCATAAGTCATTAGCTAATTATTAATTAAAGCAGACAACTGGACAACTTATCTGTTTGATAAAGCTTTTGTTTCTGGTTGAAGCACTGCGTTTTACCATGATTTTATTTATAGTTTTTATTTCTTTTAATTTATTTTAAATGGTTGTTGTACTTTTTTTTACTTTTAAATTTAAATTTTTACTTTTATCTTTATTGTGCCAGTGTTGTGTGTTTTATGTAAAGCACATTGGTCAACCATGTGTTGTGGAAATGGTGCTATATAAATGAAATTGACATTGACATTGACATTGATATTCAAAACAGAAACAGCCATTCAGTCCATTATAAAGCTTGGAAAATCCAGGAGATTTTTAATATAACTCCGACTATATTCGTCTGAAAGAAGAATGTCATATATACACCTACGATGACTTGAAAGGGAGTAAATCGACTAATTTTCATTTTTGGTTGAACTATCTCTTTAATAGGCTTAATATTAAGAATAATATTGTGCAATGAAGTACTCCAAATAAAGTTTAATTATAATATTTATATCAGTAAGTCTCAAGAGATGTCAGTAGACATGTTCATGGATTTGTAGCGTATGTAACAAATGTATTTTAAATATATTTTGGTATAGTTTTTTTTTTTTCCACTAGTCTAATCATTTAAAGGTTAAACTCCCTTTTCCGAGTTGAGACACCTCTTGCCTTTTCAATCACTTTCTCTCATTTCCCTTTTCTCTTTTACAACTGACATAATAGTCACCAGAAATGGGTTAAGTCCACAATTTGGAGACAAATCGGTCTGGCAATTCAGTCATTCATGTAATTCTGCTGGCTGTAATGAGTCATGCTTGTCTTACTCACCCACGGCCTCATTTCAACACTACAGTGGTATGTTAGACCTCACTTATGACACTGGTGCCGTGAAGATAAAAGAGGATGTGAAGTTCAGTTATAACTGGATGGAACCACTATCGATTGAATTCTATCTGATTTTGTGCAGCACTTAAAAAAAAGCAATTCGATGCTGCTGAAAAATTGTCTCCTGAAAAAAACATGGGACTTTGTTAAAGAAAGAAGGAATTGAAACTAATAAAAATAAGTTTGAAAGCATGAACTCTAAAAATTACACCTTTGGAACTTTTTTAGAACCAAGTATTAACACTTGACTCTTCACTCCAAAATCTTTCTTAGATCAAGTAAATAATGCAGAAATAATATTTTTTACTTCATTTTTTTCATGCTTATTTGGGTCATTTTAGTAGTGTGGCTTTCCAACACGCATGACTCAGGTAATAAATATAATATACATTAAATATAGTATTTAATGATCAAGAAAATGACTTAGATATATCAAAGTCATGCACATAATATCCATATAATGAATAAATATGGTTACTAATAAGGTAAAATCAAGAACTAAGGGTATGTTTACTTGATAACAATGAATTAAACATGGAAATAATTTCCCTTTTTGAAATGTTTCACTACAATGTTGTCATAACGATCCCCATTCTCACACATCTGCAAAAACAACTCAAGCTGTATTTTGCTTCCAGGCCAGTAGTTGGCGATGTGATTTTGTAAAGAAACACTACTCACCTATAGACCAAGTCTCCCAAGATCTCCATCGTCTCGTGTGTGTGTCCAGTGTGCTCCTGTGTTATTACCCTCGTCTCTCTTTCGTTGTGAGAAACTCCCCATCGATCATCGCAAGTCTCCAAAGCCCATCATCTCTTCACTGCACTCAGTCTACACTCAGTAATCTCTTCTGGTTGCTCAAATAAACTGTTGTGATTGACCATCTTGTCTCCGTAGCCTCTGTACCATAACACATACATATTTTTTTACATTGTACTTTCATTTTAAAAATCACCAGCTTGTAATAACATATGTAATTAATGTATGTAGTTACATTTGTAATTACACTGTTGACCCTTCCCTTACACCTAACCCTACCCTTACATTTTAAATTTAAAATTTTATTATATGTCTTTTTTATCATTCCCTTATTGTATAGTTGTACCCACATTTTATATTTTATATTTGATCTAGTTATTTTGTAGGCTTTAATGTGAATGTTATCTGTATGCACCGGGGTCTGAGAGTAACGCAATTTCGATTCTCTGTATGTATGTACTGTACATGTGGAAATTGACAATAAAGCAGACTTGAACTTGAACTTGAAACTTATATATCCCATCACACCTGTCTCTAACTTTACCCATATCCCACCTCAATATCAGCAAAAGCGTTTTGCAATAGAATATATGAGCACATTGTACTTATTTTTTGGATATAAATACATAGTAGTTAAGGCCAACTAATATAAAGTGGATTTTATTTTATTTTTTTTATTTTTTTTATTTAATTTATTTAAATGTTTCAATATGCATTGACACAAATGTATTTATTATGTTTCATTGATATAACATGCAAAACGAGCCTAATGTGCTTCATAGAACCCAGAAACCATCAGACCGTTTTTACAAGGACGGACAGAGTGGTGTAGAATAAAGGTAAAATATATGAAAAATAATGCAATTTGTTTTTAAACGAAGCATGAATACATGTTACAATGCACCCCACAAACACAATCAAGCCTTCAAAAGAATAGTCCAGTTAAAATAGCCCATGAGAATACAGTGGTTCAACCCTAATTTTATGAAGCAACAAGAATACTTTTTCAAAATTAATAATTTTACACAAAAAGTATTCTCTTCGTATTAAATTACTGTTTATGGAGGGGTCCCAGAGCTTTTAGATTGCATCAAAAATATCTTCATTTGTGTTCCGTCTTTCAGGTTTTGGAACGAGGTGAGGTGAGTAATTAATGAAAACATTTTCATTGTTGGGTGAACTGACCCTTTAAAACTCTTAAACTCAAGTCCATAACTATTGCTGTCTTTTTTTTTTCTTACAGTGTGGTCAGAAATTGGCTGTGCACAGATAAAGATTCTGCAGTCTCATTAAACTAAAAAAACAACTCGCAACAGCTCAATGTATGCAAATCCTTATATTTGAAATCCAAGACAGAGTAGCCTATTACCCAAAGGACACTCCAGCATATCTGTCGACAGACATGGAATCTTTAATGGTTTGTAGCTTTATCATCCAAATTTGTTCTGAAACAACACTTGCGGATATTGTCTTTGATCATTTAGCCGTTAACATATTTACTTTCATTAACTGTAAACCTGACTTAGTGCTAATCCATGTCAACTCACAATATTAGCTCAGGCCCTTCATTCTTTATTTCAGAATCTCCCAAAATCTCTTTAACAAGCAGGGCCCATGGGTCAAAATATCAGCATAAGAGATATTCTGCTGAAATTCATGTGTAGAATGAAAACAATACAGAGTAGAAGTCTTATATTTGCTTTCATTACACAAACATTCAATTTTATTTATTTGACTTGATATAAAGATCATTACAATTCTATAAGACAGACATTATCATCACTGTTTAAAAAGATAGACACCTTCCTTCATTAAAAAAATCTGAGATTCGAAAAAATGAAAAGAATATTAATATATGAAAATGTTATTAGAATACAATAATGTCGAGAAATGCCAATACTTCATTTCATTTCTTTCCAGTGATTGTTTCCTTTCTGTGTCTGGCAAATGGATGAAGATCATCTGAAAACCATTCTTCAGGACACAAAAAGCATGAGATGTATCATTAACTAATGTAGCCTTATTTTCTAATGCGTGAGTTGGTTATCAAAGACCCAATATAGTGCACTGGGGAAATCTAGTGCCTTCACCCAGCTTTTTAAATGTTTTAACCTAGAGCAAAATTATAAATACCATATTAATCAAAATGTCAATAAAGTTCACAGTCACTGTTTAAATAAAGATTCTGTGTGTAAATTAATGTAGGATTCCATCTATTATAAGTATTGGAAGTTTATAAATTGATAAATAAGGTATGATGAAATAAGATGTTTTTTTTAGCAGCATGCAAATTCTCAGGTTGCATTGAATATGATTTTTCATATGATGAACTGATTGATTTAAATAATTGATGTCAGATGCCATTTATTTAAATCAGTTTTGGTTTAAGCTAATAGCATTACAACTGTTGTGTGTAAATTGGTAAATAAGCCAATATTTAAAGATTCACTGAAGTGCCTTGAAATGCGCCGAATTATTCAATGTGTTGATGTGATTTCCTCAGAAACGGCTCCAGCTGTTAGCAGCTCCTCCCCTTTTTTGAAACAGCCAACAGCGGTTCATTAATACACAGTTTGACTAGAGCCTTTCTGTTTGGTAAAGTCAGTTTCCTCTAACCGTTAATCATCATAATCTCCTCCATATCGCTTTGAAATGCAGCATTCTGTGCAGAATTCAAATGGGTCGATATGTGTGTTGTCTGCACGGACTCGCACATATGATCCACGCTGCGCTCTCGTGTCTGTAGTCAACAGCTCTGGTGTAGACTATGTGTGAGCGCTGCTGCCGTGCGTGAAACTAACGTGAAAACAGACTTTGTGCTGTTCACCATGTAGAAACTAGTAAATGTGTTAAAAACTGACAGATTTCAGCCGCAGCGTCTACAGCAGCGTAGGGGGCGGGCTTTAGATTCTAGAGAGCATTTGATTGGACAGAAGATTTGACGAGAAGGTAAAGTCTGCAATAATGTCATCATTATCTGTAATTCGTTTTAACGGAAGTGAGAGACTGTAAGTAAGTTTTGAATGCTTATATCTTCTAAATGTGAATTTTGTCATTGTTTTGAAACATACCAGCTTATTTATAACTTTAAGGCTGGCATTGTCATACTAACAACTAAAAAACTTCCATTTTTATTTAATTTGGGCCTTTGAATGAATTGCCTAAAAAGAATCGTAATTTGTTTAAAAATAATTACATATTAAAGGGATAGTTTACCCACAAATTAAATGAAAAATATAATTTACTCATCCTGGTAATTTACTCAAAACTGCATGGGCCCTGTCATACACCCGGTGCAATGCGGGGCCGGACACATCGCAAGTGTTTTTTAAATAGGAAAAGCACTCACGCCCATTTGTTCGTCCATGGTCTGAAAACCAGGTGTGTTCAGGTGCATTGTTGGTGTATTGCTATTTTGAGGAACTGAAAACGACAAAAACTTTAAAAGTTTAAAGTCAATAGCGTGTTTTTTTTGTTTTGTTTTTTTTAGTAATATGCTCCTATACACTCTGCTTATTACACACACAGGGACATAAACATTTTTAAATATATAAAAAGCAACTGGCTTTTAACACTATACTACCAGAATTCTATAGCTACTAGAATGGCCATAGCGGCCATTCTTGACCGTTTTTACTAGACCGCACTGAGGTTTTAGAATGAAGCTTATTTTATGACGGCATCACCATAAAAAGTTGCAAAATCCTCATTTTGAATAAAATCGAAACACATAGATTAAATGAAGCGCCGGCTTTGGAGTTTAGAGTTTGCAAAAAAAAAAACAAGATAGGTCTACATATTACAATATTTTTGTAATATATAATTGTGTACGAGCTATTAGACCATATCTGAAGGGACGTGCCTTACTTTGTTCATGGCAAGCAGGAGAGCAAAGTTTTTTGCTGTAGTGAAAATGTTGTTTTTTAATGTGTATGTGTACATATCAAATATGTATTGAATAAGAATATTCACTGAAGCTTAGCAAGCTTCAGTGGGTCCAGAGTTCTTGTATGAGATCTGTTCTTATAACGTCTTATAATGTTTGCCTGACTGCAAAAATTATATTGCTTTAACAAGCAAAAAAAAAAGGAAGTTTATTAGAGGTGTCACGGAACAGATGGCAGGCAGGGAAGTAGGATCCAATAGCAGGGAGAATTTACTAATGACCAAACAATACAGATGAAAAATCAGGAACAAAATAATATAGAGCAAACACAAAGAAAACACGAGGAACAGAAAACCAAGAACACCTGCAAAACAGGAAACATCGACCGACAAAGAACAACTGAATCACAGGAGTATAAATACACACCAGGGAACAAGGCTAACAAGATAACAAGGGGAGTGGTGAATGGGAAACACCTGGGAAAACTATTCAACATGAAAAACTACAAGAACTACAATACTCCACAGGAAACAGGACACAAAACAATGCACAGATAAACTTCAACATAAAAGTCCCACAGAGTACCAGAAACTGAACAGATGTGACATTAGGAAGGATTGTGGCCAAAACTGGTACTGCAATCCCTTTAAAATGACTGTAGAGCGGTGTATCCCCTCTCCCCCTCCCCCTGACTCAAGTTTGCCAGATTGGCTGCAGAATCAGCAGGAATGTTTGTAGCTGCAGCTGTGGTAACTAGAGCCGAGCTGGCAACCCGGATGCAGAAACACTACTGACTTCATGATTGGTAGATAGGTGGAGGGCGGAGCTTTAGTCTAAAACACAACATGTCAACATCATCATCAGTTGAGGGCTGCAAAAACAACCTTTAAATGACAATATCCTGTCTGGACTACTGTTCTCAGTGATATAAGTATTTTAAATTAATGTAATTTCTTAATGTCTAGTGACTAGGGGTGTGACGAGATCTCGTGCCACGAGATCTCGTGCCACGAGATCTCGCGAGACTAAACTGTGACGAGATTGAGGTGAAAATCTGTCTCGTCATATTCTTATGACCTGCTGGCTCATGAAGGAGTGTGAGGGGGAAGTTTATATTACGGCTCCACTCTAGTTTAGATTTTTATAGAAATAAAAACGATTTAATTTAGGTGGATAATCATAACAGTCGCTTTAATTCCATCAGCTCATCTAGAGCGAGCTGTTCCGAGTCTTGCGAGCTGTTCGCAGCACTGATCAAGTGACGAGAAGACGAGCGTGTTATGAGTGTGTGTGTTACATGTTAGTGGACGATCGTGGTGGAGGATTCGTTGCGCAGCAGAAGCGCCAGACTTAAATTTTAAACTGCGCGTTCAGCACCACCGCTGCCCAATCACAGAGTATACGCACGATCACGAAATTGAAAGTAAAATGGAATGTGCATTTAAAACGCGATTTCAATAAGTTACTGCTGTTTGAAAGCCGCTCCCTGAGGCACGAAAATTTCTCCTAATATTAAAACTATCTGGTTGTTTAGCATCTCTTTGCTCTGTATCTGTATGCTTGAAGAAAAAAATGGTCTCTATTTGCACTTTGAATATTGAGTAGGACTTTAGTTATGGTTATTGTTTGCACTTAATATCTATGATCAATTTTTAGGAAGGAGTTCAGGAGGAGAAAAGTTAAGCTTGTGCAGTTCTTAGGTCTGAAGAGACAATCAGGAAAGAGTATGGCTATATGGTAATTCATATTTTATTTTACTGTATATAGTAATTCATACTCAGACAGTACACTGTAAAAAATTATTTAGAAAAAAGTTACCTGGTTGCCTTAAAATTTTGAGTTCATTGAAATTAAAATTTTGAGTTAATACAATGAACGTTTCTTGAGATTCAACAACCTTTCTTAAAATATTATTAAAAGATTTTTTAAGCATATTGGGTACTTGTGTTTTATTTCTGATGATGCAGTGAAACATGCCAAATAGTGCTATTTTCATGATTTATCAATTTTTTTATGTGGTTCAGATAGAAAAATATTTTGAGTTTCTATTTATTAAACAAATTTCCTTCATTGTATTAACTCAGATTTTTAATTTCAATAAACTCAAAATTTTAAGGCAACCAGGTTACTTACTTTTTTAAATTAAACCAACAAAAAACAACTTTTTTTTTTTACAGTGAAGAAATTAAATGACATTCATTACAAGATGATTAGTTAAAACATTTCAAATGCACCTGAAAACAATTTTTTATTTGTATTTCATCATTTTGGATTTCTTAAAAATACTATGTGAAAATCTTGTCTCGTTCTCGTGAACCCGATCTCGTCTCATGAGATTAGTGTCTCGTCACACCCCTACTAGTGACATATCAGGGCCATTTTATGATTAATTGAAATACATGTCTTACATACAGTTCCTTTAAACATTATCCTCAACATTATTTATGCATTTGTCATTTACAAATTCAGATGTATCTTCTGTATCACCTCTGTAGCGCAAAAATTACTTTTGTTTGTCATTTGATTGGTAATAGCTCTATAGTGTCTTATTCTTATTATATTTATTGTAAGTCATTTATTATCAGTTATAAGTAATCTCTCAGGTGGTAATGTGGATCTATATGAATTTAAGGACTTCTGGTCTGGTCTGGTCTTGGTCTTGGTCTTGACTTGGTCTCGTCCTGTCTTGATCTTGGTCTGGACTTGGTCTCGGATAAGGTGGTCTTGACTACAACATTACTACAATGCTTCTGAGCCATGCAAAAGTGGATTTTGACAAACCCTACATGCTCCTGCGCCATGCACTTCAGACCATGCACTCAGGTCATTAAAATAGGGCCCTTTGACTTTCTTTCTTTTGTGGATTATATCTCCTTTTTTCCCACAGAAGAAAGTCATACAGGTTTAAAACCAACAAGGTTGAATAAATTATGACATAATTGTTTTTTATTTTTACTCCTTTAAGTTTATATGTTGTAAAAAAAAAAAAAAAAGTGTAAATAAGTTCTCGTGATGCTCCGCAATTCAGAATTCTTTTTTCAACTGTAAACGTTATATTCGGCTATGTCTGAGGCTGTGACAAAAACCTTAGTGTCTTCGTGCTCTGTCAAGCAAGATTCCATCACTGGCCAGGAGTGTAGGGACAAACTGCATTCCTGCTTTTTTCGGCATTGATTTAATTCCTATGGACATAGTGAAGAACACATTATGATGCAATAAGTTTTCTGCATCACAAGCAAAGACTATTCCTATTCTTGGCTACCAAGACCAGACCCGGTCACAAGGATTCACTATTCAGTGACCCAAATGGAGCTCCATCTCCACCTCAAGCCCTCAACCAGAGCAGGCGATGCTGGAGAGAACAAAACTGAAAACCGTTCTGAAAACTGGAATTTCAACTTTAACTTATTGTGTCCCTCTGGAATCAAATTTTAATCAGAAATTTAAAACTGATATTTTGCCAGATGAATACAGGACCATTTACCGGCAGATTGTTTTGCCTGTAATCTAATGTTCCCTGAACATAATATAAAATCCATCCAGTGTTTGTATGGGCAAAACAAGCACTTGACATTCCATCCCCCATGGGCAAACACGTAGCATCTGACATCATTACCTCTCTCTAGACGGCTACTGTCCTTATCAGTGGTGACTCTAAATTAATAAAAGCATTAATCACCTCAAATAATGCTGTCCATTCGATTGATCTGGGATAGACCGTGTCATTGTAGCTCTTGGGTTATTTAACTAATTGCTTCCTAAGGCCGATTTCACCTGAGCCTCACAGTAATAAATCAGAATGCTGACATGGAATGGTTCTTCCTGTGATTAAGGAGAAAGTAAATATGGTTTCTGAAGAGTTTGCACTTTGATCTGGTAAAGATGTTTTGGTAACTGCGCATTTGAAGCACTACTACACGGGAAAATATATTCAACTTACAATTTATTATATATTTATATATAAAATATCAGTAAATTAACAATTTAAGTAATTTTAATAGTCTAGTAATAGCTTTTTAAGCATAGCAGCAACACAACATGTTCACTTCCTGTCCAATAACAAAAAGGCTGCCTCTGATGTCTCTGACGCCTGATTAAATCCATGTGACATGTGTCAGCGCTGTATTACCGGAAATCATTGTCATTTTATTTGCTGCTTTCATATCTCTCCAGACACTTTGACATTTGTATCCCAGCATACACACGTTTCGCTCTGAAAATTTGCGATGACTGAAATGCACCTGACTTCTGATGACGTTCTTCTCCTTTTCCATCCTGGCGGATGTGAGAGCACTTAAGGCCTCCAGGGACATTCTCACAAACTGCCATTTTGCCTTTGGTCTGTTGGGTCCTTGTCTCGTTGATCTGTTCTTATCTACTCAACTGTTTCTCTCAGACTGCCAGCATTCGGCCGGCAGGATTAAAAAAATACGTGATACTTTATTTCCCTCTGCAGTGTCAAAAATATCACAGAAATGTGTTGTAAATGAGCTTTCCACATAACAAAGATCAAATATACCAACTTGCGTATTTCCGTAATACAAAGTTACAAAAACAGAAGAATATTTGAACAAAAATAACCTTTAAAATGGGTAATAGTTTGTCTTATAGTTATGTTTACATGACAACAATGTACTAGCCTGCTAGAAATGTCATGTTTCTTGAATGTTCTGAGATGGTCATGATGTTGAGTTCTTTAAAAGGTTTGGGGATGTTTATTTGGCTGACCTTCACTGAACATTCCGGACGTTCCTGGAATGTTTAGGGGACCATATTTTATTTGGAAATGTTATGTTAATTGAATGGTCTTAGAACATCCCTGCTGGTGGCAAGGATGTCACCTAGTAACGTTCCTAGAAGTGTAGTTCTTTAAAGGGTTTGGGGACATTATTTGGCAGACCTTCACTGAACATTCAGGATGTTCTCTGAATGTTTAGGGACCATATTCTATTTGGAAATTTGATGCTCCCAGAACATTCTCAGAACATCCCTGCTGGTGTCAAGGACGGCACTTTTGCTAGAACATTTCGAGACAGTCATGATGTGGAGTTCTTTAAAGGGTTAGGGGGATGTTATTTGGCGGCCCTTCACGGAGCATTAAGCATGTTTTTGGAAAGTTTCAGGGATCATATTTTATTTGGAAATTTGATGTTCCCAAAACATTCTCAGAATCTCCCACTGGTGTTATGGACATCACCTAGGTTGCGTCCGAAATCGCGTACTTCCATACTATATAGTATGCGAAAAACAGTACGTGAGCAGAGTAGTATGTCCGAATTCATAGAATTCGAAAAACAGTATGCGAAAAGTACCCGGATGGCATACTACTTCCGGCGAGATTATGAAGTGCGCATACGATGGACACTTTACTATCCCATGATGCCACGGGAGAGAGGAGCTGGCGTTATATTTGAAAATGGCGGAAAACGGAGATGCAGCTGTTTTCAAGTGTAAGTACTTTATAAACAACTTTTTGTTTATTTGTGGTTAAATTGTATTTGTTTAACATCATATAAGTAAACGACTGTCTTGTTAGAAGTTTATATGATGTAAAATAAGGGTGTCCTTTTCCAGCCAATTCAGAAAAATTATAGTTTTATCATTATGGTTCATCACATGTTAATCTCTGTGTTGATTTTGCAGGGGCTGATGAACACCCACCCGTGTTTTTACCGAGAAGTGAGAGAAAGAAAAGATTCCTTCGGCTACTAGAAATAATTGCTAAACAATGATGTTAATAAAGAAATCAAATGATACAGTGTCTCCTTTCATTTGTTTGTAAATTCACCGTCATGCTGTTTAGCAAGTTATATTACAAAACACTTAATTCCTAGGGCTTTATAGTAGCTATATTGTCAGTGGTAAATTGCTAATATATGGCCTTGAGTATTTTTTTTTAAGCGTTCTGTATGTGTTGCTGGTTTTTGAAACAAGCTAATTGCAGGTGTATCTGACAAATATGCTGTCTAACTCTGAATACGAGTGCTGCACTGTAGAGAAAAACACACTCCAGACACTATTAAAATGTATTTGCTTTATTTTTGTGTATTTAACTTTCAAATGGATACGTAGGATACAAAGCTTAAAATAAAATCACATAATTTTGCCGTACATAGCGTAAAACACTACCAAAAGGAAAGGTATTAAAATGTTTTTTATTATAGTGTCATCACGAGGAAAGAAGTTTAACTTCAGCAGCTTCGGTAAGTAACTTTCACAGGTTTCAAAAAGATCTAAAAGGACTTTGATAACTAGTGATCTCATTTACAGGGCATCACTTTAAAATAGTTAAATAACGGTAAAGTTATGTTTCTTTTAAAGCGTGTACAAGATGAAGACTACGATCTCGGTAATTTTTGGATTTACTCTTGAAGTAAATAATTTGTAAAACATGAAGCTCAAATATGTAACTATAATTTCAAATGTTTGGCACACAAATTCACACTCAGCCTAAGCCATTGTGCCAGTGGTTGGTGGGTGTCGCCTCTAGGGACCACTGTAGCTCCATTAATAGAGACACGCACACACATTTGTTTCTGAGGTAATATTTAAAAGCTAAATACATTATAATACTTGCATTATTTGAGAAATTCCGCACAAGCTCTCGACGTAGGCGTGACCTGCGAGGAGCTGACCGATGCCTCCTCTGGATTGTGAGCTCGAACGATGTAAAAACGCAGATAAAAGCGAAGCAGATCTAAAAACATCGCTGGCGAATGTGTGCAGTCGGTGGAATGGGCTCTTTAAATCTCCGCGCTGTCATGACGGCGTCTATCACGTGACAATTCCATCATGGCGCATGTAGTACGTCCGACTCCATTCATACTACCCGTATTCATACTATATAGAACGTACTTTTTTAACGGTCGCGAAGTACGTTCTAATTCAAATGTAGTACCTACTCACATAGTACGCGATTTCGGACGCACCCCTAGTAATTTTCCCAGAACATTTCGAGACAGTTATGATGTGCATTTCTTTAAAGGGTTGGGGGACATTATTTGGTGGATCATCCAGAGAACATTCAGGACATTGTGGGAATGTTTAGGGGACCATTACTACAGGATGTTCCCTCTAGGTCTCTACAATACATTATCATGACATTTGCAGGACATTTAGAGGACCAACCTTGAATGTTATTTTTTATGTTATTTTTTAAATGTTATGTCATATTTAGGTCCTTCCATCGCGTTTACTGAATGTTTGGAAGGAGATCTATGTACACTGAGCTGCTTTGCAAATGAGGATCAGTAAAATGCAGAATTTGCACAAAAGTTGCTTCTCAAAGATGGATCAATAACAACTTGTCATGATCCAACTTCATATCCAGAACACGCAAGTACTGCACTTTAATGTGTTTGCAAATCACCTTTGACAAATTAACATTGTCTCTAACTGTATTCACAGAGCCCAGAGCATGTTATTTTAGCCCCAAAATGCTCAATGCCTGTACAATTCCGAAGCACACTTTTATTGCTTCTTAAAAATAAAACTAATGAAATACACTTTATTGCCAAAGGTTTTGGGACACCTGCCTTTACATGCACATGAACTTTAATGCGTAGGGTTTAATATGGAGTTGGCTGACTTTTTGCAGCTATAAAAACTTCAACTCTACTGATAATTCTTTCCACAATTGGTTTAGGAGTTTGTTTATAGGACATTTTTACCATTCTTCTAGAAGCGTATTTGTGAGGTCAGGGACTGATCTTGGACAATGGTCTCCGGTCTAATTCATCCCAAAAGGTGTTCTGTTGGGTTGAGCTCAGGTCTCTGTGCAGGCCAGTCAAGTTCCTCCACACCAAACTCACTTATCCATGTCTTTATGGACCTTGCTTTGTGCACTGGTGTGCAGTCATTTTGGAACAGGAAGTCCCCAACTGTTCCCACAAAGTTGAGAACATGAAATTTTCTGAAATGTATGCTGAAGCATTAAGAGTTCTTTTTATTGGAACTAAGGGGCCAAGACCAACCCCTGAAAAACAACCCCTAACAATAATCCCCACATCCACCAAACTTTACACTTGGCACAATGCAGTCAGGCAAGTATCGTTCTCCTTGCAACCGCCAAACCCAGACTTGTCCATCAGATTTCCAGACAGATAAGCTTGATTGGTCACTCCAGAGAACAGGTCTCAATTGCTCTAGAGTACAGTGGCAGCGTGCTTTACACCACTGCCTCCAACACTTTGCATTGCAGTAGGTGATTGTAAGGCTTGGATGCAGCTGCTTGGCTATGGAAACCCATTCCATGAAGCTCTCTATGCACTGTTTTTGAGCTCTCTGAAGGCCGCAAAAAGTTTGCAGCACTTTTAAAAGAGGATGTAGGTCTAGGATCTAGTCTGGATGATCTAGTTTAGGATCGTTTCTAATTTTGTGTAAAGGTTTTGGTCCCTTTCTACGTGGGTAAAAACAGATGACAACGCTGTCAAAGTGACCTATGTTCACACAGATCTATGAAAAATACTAAAAAGGCTGGCAAAAATAAACGGCAAAAATACATAAAAGGTTTAAATGTTTTGTTGTGTAAAAATATCTTTATACTGCAGGCTGTTGAATGCTTGAATCTGATTGGTTGACAGACATTCTAAAGTGTGCAATTATTTTCAGGAAAACACACGGCTAAAGTAGTTCCAGGCAGGTCTTGACCACATGACAGTTCCATATCACTTCACCAAATGATTTCAGTTATTTCAAAGGTCCTTACAGCCTACAACAGCAAAAGAACCAAAACCCACAATGACACTAAACAAGCAAATAAATATAGTAAACAAGAGGATAAAAAAGACAAACTGTCGTGTTTTTTGCCACAAAATTACATTTTATTAGGTATGAAAAGCACATACTCTCTTTCACCCACTCTCTCTCCCACTCAAATGCACACACAGTGAGGACACACTTGTGCAGAAATGTATTGTCAGCACTGCTCTATGTAAAGCGCTTTGAGTGCCTTGAAAAGCGCTATATAAATCGAACGCATTATTATTATTATTTTATCAGTAAAGTTTTAAAAGTGAAGTGAGTGAAGTAATGTGTGGCCAAGTATGGTGACCCATACTTGGAATTTCCAAGTGCACGCATCAAAGTACACACACGCAGTAGTGAAAACACACAATCAGAGCAGTGGGCAGCCATATTGCTTCCTTGTAAACCTCCGGGTTACAAATCCCACTCTCTACCCTTTCTCTTTAACCATTTGGCCATGACTGCAACTTAAAAGCTTAATAACATTTTTCACCAGCACGGTAATAAGGTGCTGAAATAAAATTCTTGAAGCAATTAAACTTATAGATTCGTTAGCAGAGACGCTGCTGCCGAACACTTAAATTATGCTTTGAAATTAGCAACGGAGGCGTGGGGATGAGAAGTGTAAGAAATGAATCCTTCACACAGGAGCATTTTAAGGACAATAACCTGACAAATGTCTTGAAATACAACATCTGAACAATGTCTTGAGGTGTAATAACCAAAGTTTAAGCAAAATAGTTGGACTCCAGTCCATTTAATTATTATAAAATAATGCACACCAGTCATTGCCACATTACCACCTCGGTGTGCATTTTTTCCTAATAATTCAACAGCCCATTGTCAGTTATTCCTTACATATTTACAAGTTTTCTTTTGTGTTCCAAATTTTTCAGTGAACTAACCATTTAACAAACATTTTCACCAGTTCACTTCCCAAAGAAAGTGCAATAATAATAATAATAGAGATGCTGCAACACACACCACTAATGACATTTCTGAACAAATAGTGAATCTAGTTGACTTCAGGGTCACCACAACCACCTCCTACTCTCAGTGTTTTATATTCATTCTTCCGCCTCCTTCAATGAACACATGTGACTTCACACATTCAACTTTACGGATGGCATCTCTTTCTGCCAAAATACACGAAGATCCAATCATCAGCAGCTGGAGAAAAAGTGCTGCGAGCTGTAAAAGCCTGTGACCTCACTTATGCTCCAAATATTTGCTTATGTTTCGAATCATATTAGGAGGCTCTCATAAAGTCAAAGAACTCTTAATTGCCAACCTCCATGTGCTCTTGTCGCTAAAATGTTCGTCACGTAATTATTGCACTTGAAGCTGTTTATATGAGAGTGCCTTCTCTAATTATCGCTCAGATAAATGTTATTGTTAATAATAGTGTCAGAGCTCATGTTGCATCAGACTATTGGCTTTAGGACACAATTAACATCAGGGCAGAACACACATGCGCCATTGTCCATTAAACACTTCAGTGCCTACCCAAGAGCCACCTGAGAGATGTACGCTTTCTGTGGAAAAACACAGAATGTGAAGTAGATTGAGAAACTGCACAGAATACATTGTATATATCATGTAATGTTATGAACAAACTGATACTACAAAAGGTGAAATATATGAAACACATATAAAATATTATATAGGCCTAGTATATTTGTATCTTAACCCTTTAGGCGCCAGAGGTTTTTTCCTAAAATGTTCGATTTTGACATCTTAATTTCAAAAGGCTATATCTTAAAAGTGATAAAAGATAGAAACTTTCTGTAAATTAGAGAAATATTAAGCTCTGAGCGCAAATGCTTTATAATCTCATTTTCCTCAGTGACGTCATTTGTTTTATTGGTTTTTACAGTGAGGATTTTTAATATCTCTTTTTATAACTCCATAAATCAGAAATACTGTCAAAAGCCAGAAAAAAAATCACCATGTTTTAGAAATAATAAGGCTATGTAAATCAGGCAAAATTTTCTTTCCACTAGTCTAAAAGAAGTCATTTTATGAAAGCAAAATAGCTCAACAACTTCTGACAATGGTTTTCTAAGCATTGGTCTGTGGTCCAGTTCTGATGCTCACGTGCCCACTGTTTAGCGCTTTCGGCGGTGGACGGGGTCAGCATGGGCACCCTGGCTGCTCTGCGCATATGCAGCTCCATACGCAACGAACTCCAATGCACTTTATATTCTTACTATCAGAACCAGTATTAACTTCGTCAGAAATTTGAGCTACAGTAGCTGATCGGACCACACAAGCCTTCGCTCCCCGCGTGCATAGATGAGCGATTGCCGGCCATGAACCTGTCGCCGATTCGCCGGTTCACCACTGTTACTTCCTTGGACCGCTTTTCATAGATACTGAACACTGCAGCCCGGGAACATCCCTTAAGAGCTGCAGTTTTGGAGATGCTCTGACCCAGTCGTCTAGCCATCACAATTTGGCCCTTGTCAAACTCTCTTAAATCCTTACGCTTGCCCATTTTCCTGCTTCTGACACATCAACTTTCAGTTTGCTGCCTAATATATCCCACCCACTAACAGCTGCTGTGATGAAGAGATAATTGTTTCTCAGTTCACCTGTCAGTTGACATAATGTAAGGCCTGATCGGTGTATGCTGTTATTATAATCCAACAACAAAAGAAAAACTGAAAATAACTTGCTGATCTTGATTGAATATCTTTACTAGATTTCCTAAGAATATTTCTTACTTGAATGCTGCTGCTGGCGAGGAGATAAACATGGTGGATTGTGTACAGCTCACTGTAGGCGGGGTCTATGCTAATAAGTCAGCAGTCATGGGCGGAGCCTAAGTATTTGTGACATCACAGTGCTAGAATCTGCAAACGGCGTGTTCTGAGACACTGCTTATGATTTATGGGGTGATTAGATAGAGACAGTGATTAGATTTTTACCATTGTAGGTGGTTATACACTGCCGACACATTAAAGAGGTGGTTCCGTGTTTTTTTCTAGGTTTGGTAGTTTTTATGGGGCACAGTATAACATCTTAATACTTAAGTCTTAATACTTCTTCTTTTTTTTTAAACACTGTATTTTTCTTATATGTGACCTTTATTCCACACCGCTGTCTCCACTGTCCTCCACTGTCCTCCACTGTCTCCAACGGCTCATTTGCTTCCTGCTTCCATGAAGCCCATCCCTCCAAAAAACACAATGGCCTTAGATTGGTTGGATGGCCAAATGTAGTTTGATGTATTTTTTTTGGCTGAAGTGCCAAGCACAGGTTGTCCGGAAAAGCCACGCCCCTTACCATTACGGCAAGAAGTCACATCTGCGGTGACTAGCAAGGGTTTTATGATGTCACCAACCCGTGAAGAAGCTTGCTGTAGTCCAAACCGGCCGTTTTTGTAGGCAATAAACTGCCATAACTTTAAAAGACAATATCTCTGTTTGCATTGAACTTTCAACTTTGTAACTTTGCAGATATTGTTTATGCTCAAGCAGCAACATTACACACTAAAGTTAAAATACTAAAATTCCATGCAACCACCCCTTTATTGTTCAAATTGTAAAAGTGAATTTTGCATAATCCTTTAAATAACACTGTTCATAATGAAAGTGAAAAAGGGGTACAATAATATGTATATATTTTTACATTAAACAGCCTTATTTTAACAACTTCATAATAACTTTATAAAGGACTTATTTTAAGTTATTTATTTATTATAAATGTTTATCATATAGACTAAGTTTTTCATGAAGGGCCACCAACAAATTTGTCTTATGTATCACTTGCTGTAGTGCTTTCTGCCCCACTACTAGTTTTGAGCACAATTGAAGTAACATTACTATAATCTATTACCCCCCCCCCCCTCTCTCTCTCTCCAATACTGCATTTGAGAGTGGGCGGTTTTCTTACACTCCTATCTTTTTGTCCTTTCCGTTGGGAACACTTTGTCAATTGTGTCACTGGAGTCACTCCATCACTCTATAGCCCGAGTGCATGGCAGCTTCTGTCAAGACTGCAGGGGGACAATCTACAGATGGGCGACTGAAGAGTGCTTTGTGCTTCATTAGACTTCACAATGTTCTGTCTCTAGAAACTAAGGTTAAAAACAAAGCAGATGAAAAACAAACACTAAAATACTTTGCACTCAATAATAGAGAGGTCTTGCCTCCATTGTGAGTGCGGTTTGTTTGGGAAGGGCATAATGTGCATTATGCATTGCGTAATTGGACTGACTTTGCCTTTATAGTGAGAATGAATGGATGAAAGTCAATATGAGTGCTCGTCACAATAGCCATGACTAAAATGAATAAGCCACTCAGCGTGTCTTTATTGCGAAGCTACAAAAGCTGGCAACATCGTGCAAACAGGGTGTGTGACCTCAGGGTTAAGCCACTCCAGGACTGTGCATTCAGGGGTGGAAAGATTGTAACGCTTTAGAGCAGTTTTATTAATACATGTAGGAAATTCTAATTAAATATAATAATTCAATATATAATGAAATAATGAAAAGTAAATATTTAAGTGTTACTGTGTATTCACTATTCAAGCTCTCTGATTGCTTGTGTTAAGAATAAACTACCAATGTATCTACTTTTGCTGAATACATGAAGACTGCAACAGATTTAAACATGGATACATAGTTATCAACAGGGTAACAAAAAGGACAAACGCAGATGTTTCTTCATCTAGAATAAATCTTCAGCAAAGCCTGAAATCAAAAAGACGAATAATAAAGCTAAACAAAGAAAAGTAAAAAGTAGTGTCTGCCTTGTGAATATATATATAGTTGGTTTAACTTATAAATGTAAGTAACCTGGCTGCCTTCAAATTTTGAGTTAATTTAAATTTCAAATTTAAGTTGATACAATAAAGGAAATTGGTTTAATAAACAGAAACTGAAAATATTATTAATGTAATAAAAAATGTGATAAATCATGAAAATAGCACCATTTTTCACTGCGTCATCAAAAATAAAACACACACAATTACCCAATATGTTTACAAAATCATCTAATAATATTTGAATATAGGTTGTCGGTTCTCAAAAATGTTCATTGTACACTGTAAAAAATTTTGAGTTCATTGAAATTAAAATTTTGAGTTAATACAATGAACATTTTATGAGATTCGACAGCCTTTATTAAAATATTATTAAACGATTGTGTAAGCATATTGGGTAATTATGTGTGTGTTATTTCTGATGACGCAGTGAAATAGCCAAATTGTGCTATTTTCATGATTTATCACATTTCATTTTTTATGGGGTTCAGATACAAAAATATTTTGAGTTTCTATTTATTAAACTAATTTCCTTCATTGTATCAACTCAAATTTTTAATTTCAATAAACTCAAAATTTTAAGGCAACCAGGTTACTTACTTTTTTAAGTTAAACCAACAAAAACCACCAATTTTTTTTACAGTGTATTAACTAAAAAATATATATATTTCAATGAACTCAAAATGTTAAGGCAACCAGGTAAAAACATTTTTTTTATTTTTTTATTTTGCAGTGTAGTTACTGGTGCTATTACTTGTAATTTGTTAAAAGGGTTAGTTCACCCAAAAATGAAAATTTTGTCATTAATTACTCACCCTCCTGTCATTCCAAACCCATGAGACTTTCGTTCATCTCCAGGATGGAAGATATTTTTTGATGAAATCAGAGAGCTTTCTGAACCAGCCATAGGCAGCAACGTCATTGCAACTTTCAAGGCTCAGAAAGATAGTAGACATGGTTAAAATAGTCCATGTGACCAAAAATAACGACTTTTATTTTAACGAAATCATTTCACGACACAGTGCTGCACTTCCGAGTTCTATGGCAGAACGGAATTATTGCCAGCTCCTGCGTCAGCTTCATGCGCATGCATGTGTTGCTCATGTGAAGAGAATCGGCCAATGGTGAGCTGGAGTTCTGATGTAGAACCCAGAAGCGCTGCACTGTGTTACTATGTCAACAGTGTAGGAGACACAGACGAGAATAAATTGTTAAATAAAGTCGATATTTGTGTTTTGTTTTTGCATATCGTCATTTCAAAACATTAATGTTGAACCATTGACTATTTACTATTTACTATTTACTGTCTTTACTACCTTTCTGGACCTTAAAAGTTGCAATAGTGTTGCTGCCTATGGTTCAGAAACCTCTCGGGTTTCATAAAAAATATCTTAATTTGTATTCCAAAGATAAAAGAAAGTCTTACAGGTTTGGAATGACATGAGTGTGAGTAATTAATGACAGAATTTAATAGTAGTTACTAAAATGTTAATACTGAGTTACTCATATGTTCTTGTGTAGTTATTCATTAATTAAACAGGAATCTAAAATTTTTACCTTTTTCCAGTTTTTACTATAAAAATACAATGGCTCTTGTCTCTTGTGCACTATTAAACTCATGTCTAGAAAGGTCACATTTCATGGACAGTGCAAAGGCTGTTAAACGTGTTGATTCAGACAATTGATCTTCCCGTGCCAACTGGAAAAAGGGTATGCGCTGTTTGTCCGATTACTGTGAGACTAGCCATTGGGCATTTAAAAGAGAACTTCAGAACTGTTCAGGTGGAAAATTACATGTTGACAGAACAAACGTTTATGTCAAAGGCTATCGATCATCGTTTCAGAGCAATAAAGTTGTGTTTCTTCTCATAATTAGTGATCAATATTCATCAGGTCCTATTTTGTGGATTGTGTCTGCAAGATAAGTTTTTTTATGATTGCTCTAACAGCAAATGTTACAGTTTAATGTGTCTTATTTTCTTCTCTGGTGCATAGCAGAGAACGAGAGATAGGTATAGAGGAGAAAATGCCCCGGAGCCAATCAGTTGGGTCTAAGAAGGTGTTACTGTGTGAATTGTGGTCAGTCTAGCCTGCTAAATTGTGTCTCTTCTGCCATGAACTGTTCAGAAACACTCACAGAGAACCCTTTTATTGTAGCTGAGAATGGGGTTATAGTACAAAAAATATTAGAGCCCCAAGCCAAAGGGTATGAAATGTATAATTTCCCTCAGAAGTAATACATTTGGATTACTTTTTTTTTCCATGGGATTCAACTTAAACACAATCTCAGTATTGCTCATGGGAAAGCCAAAGCATTTGCAAATGTTCTCTTAAATTAAAATTAGACCTCATATAGCAAAAAAGGAAAGAGTAGTCCCTTCCTCTGGCTTGGCCTGCACTCATGGCTTATTTTACTTATATATTCTTTCCTTCAGATTTTAATATTCCAGCTGCTCTTAGTTTGTCTTTCTCCTGCTTTTGCTGCTGCACTGAAAAACAATAACTTTGACTTTGTTTTGCATTATTAGAAAAAAGGGCTGACTTCGAGAATCTATCTATCTATCTATCTATCTATCTATCTATCTATCTATCTATCTATCTATCTATCTATCTATCTATCTATCTATCTATCTATCTATCTATCTATCTATCTATCTATCTATCTATCATCTATCTATCATCTATCTGTCTGTCTGTCTGTCTGACTGACTCTGACAGATATGTTCAATATAACAGCTGTTGTTTCTATTCAGATTTTGCAGCATATCTGGGAAAGAAGGACAAAAGTTGAAAAGAAAGTCAAGATGTATGTCCTTATCTGCAAAGAATGTGATTAAAATAAGGCCAAAATGTGCCTTTAGGTTCTGAGTATTACATATCCTCTGAGCTTTTTTCATTCCACAATATAAATATCCACAATATGCTCATGAAAAAAGGGACTATGTGCAACATTGAGACATTTTCAAATTACAGTTTTTCTCAGTCACTTTGGTGCATTTCTCACATCACTACTTATATTTGCACAACAGTTCTTACAGTTTTTTACAATTGATATAACAATTTTTTCAATGCTTTTAACAAATTTCCTCAACTCTTAACGCAGTTAGCAAAACGTCTGTCTGTGTGGGCTGTACACATAACATATTTTTTGTTGCTTTGACACAAAATAAACAAAATAATAATTTAAATAAATAAATTGGTTAACACCAATTTAAAAATGTTTGAACTTCTTTTACACACAAGTTCAACCAAACTGCTAAACTTTTTTCTGCCAAATTTACCAATGCTTTAACACTGTATGTCAGAACCGATAACATGTTCTAAACCTAAACTTATAAGCTAAAGTCAAAGTAAACAGCTGTTCTTATTGTTCACACAGCTGATTTTCGTCTAGGAATTGTTCAGGTGTTGATACGTTTCATTCACATGACCATATACAGTAAACACAGGCGTCTTTGGGCTGATCTTGTGTGAAAAAGGAACAATACAGAACAACAAAAAGAAAGTAAGAAAAATGCCCTGCATGATGAAGAGAAAGATGAGTGCAGGACAAGAGAAAGAATTGGGACAAGGACAAGGTAGAGATTGAGGTGTCAGAATATATGGTGGCACTCAAAGAAGGGCCAGAATTAGGGTAACTGTCATAAACTATAGGCTATCATACAGAGAGGCTGGTGAACGAGTACAGCCAAATCTGCAACTGCAAAGTGTAAATACTTTTACCATGTATCACAGTGACTGTATGCATCTGGTCTCTAATATGTAACACTATTTTCTATAAAAACAGTCAATATCTACCTAACTCCTTCGGGGGCCAGAGGAAAGCTCCTAAATGAAGAACATGAACTTGCTATTGTCAAAATGGTGATAGCTGATAATGAAATAAAACTGAAGGGCATTCTATAAAGCTATTCTGAGATGGGTGTTACGGATTTCAGATGCAGCAGAGAAGAGGAGATCCAAGACTTCCAAACAAATTGGGCTTTATTCAAAACAGAACGTCTAACACCACAATATACCGTGCACCTCAGGTAACATAACGTAAGACCGGACAACGAGTGACTGAACAAGAGGAACTTAAATGCAAGCATTAATGACAGACATAACGAGGGGGACAGGTGACACAGATTATAATTAACTGAACACAACTGACAGAACTAAACTAACTACGGAAACAGATAAGTGGCGGGAAACCGAGAACAAGGCAACATGTGACCTAAGCAAAAACCCAACAGAACAAGATAGAAATGTGACAATAGGTCATGTATTGCTTTTTTTTCTTCTCTCTCCCATTGCTAACAAACTAAAATGACATGCACAGCACAATTATTTAAACTGACCCTTGTGCGTCCATGGACATGTTTGTCCTTTTCTGTTTTGTTTTTTTTGATAACTTTGCTTGTGGTAATGCTAACTACATAACATTTGCCACAGGTGTGTATTTTTATTGGGATTTTGAAATTTAACCACCATTTCCTTTAAAAAAATAAAAAATATATATTTTGCACTAGGTACACAAAATACACTCAGGCCCTTTTGGACAAAATTTAAACCCATTAAAACTGCAATTTTTAATCGTGTTGCCATTTATCTATACAATTATGCAATCTTTGTTAATAGGCTTTTATTCTGTTGGCAAGGTTTAAAATTTAAAAATTTTACAATTTAGGTTTTGCGTATAAAGCAAATACTCACTTTATTCCTGTTTTTTTTTTTGTTTGTTTATGCATATTGATCAATTAGCAAATATTTGATCAATTATGCAGCTATAACTGTATGGGTGTGTTGGTATGGATGTTAGAGTGTGGTGTGTATGTATGTAATAAAAAAAAATGTGTGTAGGTGTGCATGTGTGTGCTTGTAATATTTTAGAATATTTGTAATATCACTTTATAACTTTTTTTTTACTTCAACAATAATCTGCCATGGGTCCTCATTAAAGTGAGACCAAATCTTAACATTTTTATGATAGTTTTTTAACATGGACATTTTTGTCCACTTTTGACCTATGTGTAAAAAAAAAAATTGGCCCCACTTTATATTAGGTGGCCTTAAGTACTATGTACTTACATCAAAAATAAGTACAATGTACTTACTGTGTTCAAATTGTATTGCAAAACACCTTTGCTGATATTGAGGTGGATACGGGTAGAGTTGGGGACAGTTGTGGTGGTGTAGGTGAGTTTAAGGGTAGGGTTAGGTGTAAGGGAAGTGCCAACTGTGTAATTACAAATGTAACTACAAACATTTATTACAGACGTAATTACATGCGGGTATTTTTTAAATGTAAGTACAATTTAAAAACATGTATGTACACAATAAGTGCATTGTATCAAATGATTAATTACAATGTTAGTACTTAGTAGTTAAGGCCACCTAATATAAAGTGGGTCCAAAAAAATTTTTGTAAATGCCAACTACATACATTTTGGCACAGGTGTGTATTTTTATTGGAATACTATTTAATCTCGATTTCTTAAAAAAAAAAAAATTGCACTAGGTACACAAAATACTCCCTCTCAGCCCTTTTGGACAAAAATGTCCACATTGAACCCCATTACCCCTCTGGTCTTCTTTGTTTTAGGATCACACTTGTCCTCCTCCCGGTCAAAAGTGACCGAAGCCTTAAAATGTAACTCTCTCTTTTTGATTATAGTTTAGAATTGTGATAGATTTTTATTGATAATATGCAATATGTATAAACATTGTATTAGCTTGTTTTCCCCATTGAAAATTATACAATTATTTTTTAATTAAAACAGTATTCCATGTTAAAATATAGACAGGGCATTCAAAATAAATAAAAAATTTAAGTTAGTTATTGCCCTCTGGTGGCAGTAAAAAAAGAAAAACGGATGTAATGCCCTGTTATGACCACTAGGTTCCTATATAACTCTATATAAAGTGGCTTATAAATTCTTTAGTGTTTTTAGACATAAATACTTATTTTTATTTAGTTGTGGATTTGGATTTATACTTAGATGTGTTTTGGTTTTGTTTTTGTTTTGTGTTTTTCGTCTCATGTTTGAATGAATGAATGAATGAGGCATTTATATAGCGCTTTCAAATGTACAACTGTACACCCAAAGCGCTTCACACTCATGTCAGGGGTCTCTCCTCAACCACCATGTTTAGTGTCTGTATATCTCTTTACCGAGTAATATCCATTCAAATTCTCTTTGCAGCTGGCTTTACCCTAGATATTGTATTCCATGACTATTTGTACAGGGCCATCACCTAAAGGTGGCAATGTTACTTTTGCCAACTGGAATGTCTGGGGATTAAATAACCAGATTAAGAGAGCTAAAGTTTTTTCCTATTTGAAGTCCATCCCTGCTGACATAATATTTCTACAAGAGACACACATTAAGCATTCGGAACAAAGACGACTGAGATGTAATTGGGTCTCACAAGTATTCCAATCTACTTTCTCATCTAAGGCTAGAGGAGTAGCTATATTGTTTTGTAAGTCAGTACCTTTTAAACATATATTAACTAATAGTGACCCTAATAGCCATTATTTTTGTTTCTGGCCTAATTTCTTGATTACATATCACACTGCTTAATGTGTACAGACCTAATTTTGATGATCCTGCTTTTTTCTGCAGAGTCTTTAATGTTTTACCAAACACTCTGAATACACACCTGATAATAGGCAGTGATTTTATCTTGGTGTTAGACCCTACTCTAGATAGATTTCCTTCTCCCCCTGGCACACCCATGGCTAACTCTGCCATTGTTCTTACTGATTTGATTACTTCTCTTGATCTAGTTGATATATGGAGACTAAAATATCCAACAGACATGCAGTATACTTTTTTTCACCAGTTCATAAATCATACTCCAGGATAGATTTCTTTTTAGTCGACTCTAAAATGATTCCCTGTGTAAAATCATTGAAGCATCACAATAGAATAACCTCTGATCATTCACCAGTGACAATATCTCTAGATCTCTTGGAAATTAAGCCCAGTTATAACTGGCGTTTTAACTTTACCCTGCTCTCGGATGTTACATTTTGTGAACAATTAACAGGTCAAGTTGCTTGATGAGTTCCTCAAATTTAATGACATGGGCAAGGTTTTAGATTCGACACTATGGGAAAGCCTAAATGCTGTCTTAAGAGGACATATGATTTCATACAAGTCCAGTCTAAAAAAGCAACGGGTTAAACGCCTTTTAGAAATTGATAATTGTCTCACTCGGTTGGAGGATGCTTATAGAGATTCTGTAGACCCTGATGTGTTCAATGAAATTACAGCACTTAAATTAGAATATAACCTGATTATCTTGAATCAAGTTAATAATATGCTGTTAAAAGTCAAGCAAATGCAGTTTGAATGGGGATAAACCAGACAAATGACTTTCTCGTCAGCTGAGGGGGCTACAAGTCACAAGTGCAATTCATAAAATCAAAAATAAGAATGGTGTTATTCAAACAAATCCCAGGGAAATCAATGATACATTTAAAAAATATATATATAAAACTATAAAAATCAAAGGGCTGTTCTGACCCCTAAGCATTAGCTAATTTTCTCCACTCATTATGTCTTCCAAAGTTGGAGTGCAGATCAGACAGCACTGAATGGCGATATAACTGTAGAGGAAATAAAAGATGCTATTAAATCTTCCCCTAGTGGTAAGGAGTCTGGCCCAGACGGTTTTGGGATTGAATTTTTATAAAAGATTTGTGCACATGCTCTCTCTTTTGTTGTTGAGGATGTTTAATCATTCATTTGGAGAACACAAACTCCCCCAGTCCCTGTATGATGCAAATATTTCCCTAATTCTTAATAAAGGTAAAGAAGAAACTGACCCTTCATCATATCGACCCATAGCTCTTTTGAACTCTGACCTTAACATTTTTACTAAAATTTTGGCTACTAGATTAAATAACTGCATTGGGAAAATTATTCAACCTGAACAATCCAGTTTTATTCCTGGCCGCTTCTCCTTTTTCAATGCGAGGCATTTAATGAATATTTTATATACCCAATTTGAATCTAAAACTTTCCCTAGACGCAGAAAAGGCGTTTGACCAAACTGAAGGAACGTAATATGGGTGACACCTTTGCCTCTTGGGTGAAGATGTTATACACTCACCCCACGTCTTCGGTTCTTACTAATTTTAACAAGTCACCACAATTCCAATTACACAGAGGCACTCGTAAGGGCTGCCCTCTCTCGCCCTTGCTCTTTGCAATCGCAGTTTAACCTCTTGCCCTCGCAATTTAAAAGAGCCCTTTAATTTTGCCTTTGAATTTAGGTAGAATTAATCACCAAATTTCCCTTTATGCAGATGATATCATTCTTTATCTTAAAAACCCAGAACAGTTTCCCACCCTTACTAAATCTATTGGAAACAGTCTGTAAACTTTCCGGATACTCTGTGATTAGGCAAAAAAGTGAATTTTTAGCTGTGACGAACAATATCAATCCAAATTTTATACAAACTCTACCTTTTAAAATAGCCATAAATAGTTGGAAATATCTTGGAGTTAACATACCTAAAAACACTAAGGATATGCTTAATTATTTAACAGTGCTTGAAAATCTAAAGAACAATGTAAAATGCTCGAGGACCCTACCACTGTCAATGACGGGGCGTGTTTTTCAGAATCTTCCTATTTGTTCGCCCAAAATGTTTTTCAAAACCTTAGATTCCATTGTGCTGCCATTCGTCTGGGGCTTCAAAGCACATTGAATATCTAAATTTCACGTGTGCAAGCCTAGGATGCTGGGGGGTTTGGGTTTACCAAATTTCCAACATTACTATTGGGCTGCTAATTGTAGAGCCTTAACTTACTGGCAGGACCCACCCCCAGATGGCCTTCATCTGATGTACCTTCATGGCTTATGATTGAACGGGGGGCTTCAAATTGGTCTCTGTCTTCATTACTTTTTGCCGCCCCTGAGACATTTAAAGTCTCAGCAAGATCCCACTTTATGATAAACAATTCTCTTCGGATTTGGCTACAGATTGTGGAGACATTTAAATTGCCAAATACCTCCTTTTTTGCTCCTGTCTGTCATAACCATGCCTTTAAACCTTCGCTATTAGATCCAGTGTTCAAAGGTTGGGCTAGAAAAGGAATCCTTACCCTGAGAGATTTATTTACTGACAATAATTTCATCACATTCACCTCAACTAAAAGAGAAATATTAGACTCCCCGCATTACACTTCTCCAGATACTTACAAATCAGAAATTATGTTCGTTCCTCTCTGCCAAATTTTGAAATATTATCAGCCGATAATGAAGTACATAAACTGTTTACTTGCATTCCCAACACCCCAAAGTTAGTTACAAAATCTTTATTTTTTTCACAAGTCATTTAGATATTTCCACTAGCCATTTGAAAAACGGAACTAGATATTCAGATCTCTGAGGAGGACTGGGGAAAATGTCTTAAAAACATACACACCTGCTCTATCAATACTAGGCATCAACTAATTTAGTATAAAGTGTTGTAAAGATTGCGTTACTCTAGGGTTAAACTCAACACTTTCTATCCTACTAGGCTCTCTTGGTCATCTTTTGAATTTTGAATATTCTGATCTAATATGATTTCTGACCTGTAAGGTTGCCAGAATAATAATCATACACTGTTTGTTCGTCGGCCAGAGGAGAACTGACACCCCGACTGAGTCTGGTTTCTCCCAAGGTTTATTTTTCTCCATCATGCCCTGATGGAGTTTTGGTTCCTTGCCACTGTCGCCTTTGGCTTGGCTTGCTCAGTTGGGGACACTAAAATTATGATCTAAGTTATTCAACTAAATATACAAATAAAATGAATTAATTAGGTCTTAATTAATTCTATAAACTATAAAACTGATCTGCCAAAATTGTCGCTATATGATAAATTAAAATAAGCTGATAACATCACTGTTTTCTCCAGAACGACTATACAGCCGAATCAAATTGTGTTGCAATATTGTCCCTGTGACAATATTTTACAATTATTAACACGGTGAAGCTGCTCTGAAACAATCGTCATTGTAAAAAAGTGCTATATGAATTGTTATATGAAAAGTTGATTGATTGATTGATCTTTTCTGGGCATGCCCAAAACTTGTGGTCAGAAGTTTTTTAATTTCTTTCTGAAGATTATTTGTGTGAGCTTCCAGTAGATCTTGCGACTGCCATTCTTGGCTGGTCAGCTTCCCTGCAGTGTCTTAATCATGGTTCTCGATTGTCTATACAGTATGGTATGATTATTACCAAAAAAACAAAACTATACTCTGTGTTTGAAAGAAAAATTCCAAGCCACTATTCAAGATCTGGTTGTCAGAACTTTCCTCCAAATCTTTTAATCGTGATAACTGATTCTTCAAACGAATTAGCGGATTGGATTAAAATATCTGGATTAAGTTATCTGAGATCACTGCTCGTGCCTGTGTTCCCTGAAGAGGGCAGATGCATCGATACTCGAAACCATGATCAGCAATGCAGTGATTAGCTGGCGTCAAGACAACGTAATGACATCATATAATTAAAAATGCCTCCTGGCAAAAAAACTTGTCAAAGAAAAAAAAAGAAGACAAAACTGTACCCGAAAAAACTGTACCCGAATTTCTGGACCTTTATAAGGAAACAGACAAACGACCAAACCAACATAAAAGTTAGATAAATTAAATGTGCACTGTTTTGATGAACATGATTCCCAATGATTTATATTCGCGATTTTATAATATTTGTACACACTTTACATTTTTATTTCAATGTTGTAATTTCATTTTTAAGCAGATTTGTTATGTGACAATATTAATTAAAGATTCTTAACGGTCAAGATCAAATTATCTGCATCTCTTGCCGGCATCAAGCCATCCCATATTATCCGTCATCACTCACATTAATGCACGACAAAGATTAACTGTACAACAAGTGAGCACACCTCCAATACAACTATAAAGTAATAAATCTCTCAATCAAGTGACTGTCTATAGTATTATACGCAAATTTTACACTAAATGTAACATTTAAATTAACATATTTTATTGAACATTAAACTGAGTTAGCCACATACAAAGAACGGCCCCAGATGTGGATTACACCGGCTACTTTGATGAGGAGGATGGGGAGTGTGATCATGTGCTAGCGCCATCAAGTCTGAAAATGTTCTAGCACATCTGAAATGACTGAATTTGAATAAAGTTTGTGAGACACAATTTTCCAAAGACTCATCAATATTAATTTATTTTCAAAATAATGCAAATCACGTTCTAATCGCAATACAAATGCCTTACAACGGGGGCAAGCGCGATCAGAGCTCGATGTTTTCTGTTCGACCGTCAATCCGAGATATTTCAGTCGGTCTGATATGATATGAGGGTTTTCCAAATTTTGCTAAAATGTTGATGGAGTGGCAGTGGACACCAGCTATTATCATATTTCTTTTACAACAACGGAAAAAGTCTTCAGAAGCCATTGCAACATCTTCCTCGAAATCACAAACGGAGAATTGCTGTCTCAGATGTTTCTCCGTCGCTCTGCATACGTCATCGTCCGTTGGTGACGCTCCTTTGGAAATGATTTGTCTATGAAGCTTTGCCAGACCATAACTCAGTTACTACTGAGAATGCTCTGGTTTTAACCAGGCTATTAGGGATGCTGAACAAGGTCATTTTCATATTACCAACAGTTTCCCAATTTGTAGTGAGCCAGGGTCCTCTGATTTGAAACCTCCTATACTGATTCACAAAGATTGATTGAGATGCACCCCATGCCGCCATACCTGGCATGTGTGTTTTGTTTTGCTTTGAAATTATTTGTTTTAAGCTTAAATAGGCGTTTTAATTTTGTATTTGGTCCTCATACAAAATCAGTGTGTTGTTTCGGGAGAATATAGCAGTCGAGTATGTTGTAGTTATAGTGTTTTGGTCCTCGCTGATTTCAATAAAAACATCTAAAGCATTTGTTCAAATGATCTTCTTTTTTGTTCAGCAGTGGCAAAATGAGATTGGATCGACATGAGGGTTAATACATCATGCATATTTCCCATTTTTAAGTGAACTGTCATGGAACATTATGAATGTTTAGGAATTCCGGCTTGAATCAAACTGAACATATTGGATTAGTAAACTAATTGTTGGTATTAGAATTTCAACCAACAGGTCGCGGATACAAGTTCAGGGTGTTGTAAAAGAGACCCATGCTCTCGCGGTGAGATCGATACAGTGTTTCTGCACCATTAGTGTCGTCTCTGTGCTGATAATAGCTACAGCTCATGCTTTCTGTTGCTTTAGTAGCCTCTACTGTCTTCATTTGCTTAACATGGTCAGACTCATTTTGCTGACTCGTTTTCCATTCCCAGAAATATTACAGAAGCACCAACAGTAATGCATACTATTCACACTGTATTCCCCAACAGGTTGAATGAACTCAAAATATTTGATGAAACTGATTACCTCAAAATATTTATCTATGTTAAAGAATATTTTAAGCAACTTCTACTTAAAATTAGACTTTTTTTAATGCTCAAAATCTTTAAGGACAAGGATAAAATTAAAAAGAATAATGTGAGAAATATATGTTTTAAGTAATTACTACATTAGTCAGACAAGCTCTTTAGACTCCAAATCTTTGAGAAAATGAACAACATTAAAACAAATAATTTCTACAAACAAATATTTTAAGTAATTACTACTCTAAAGTAGAAACATTATTCACACTCATTTTTTTTGAGGAAGCTGATGAACTGAAACATAATAATTTGACAAACAAAAAATTTAAGTAATCAGTACTTAAAGTTTGGTTAAGTTCAATGAACCTGATGAATTTGAAACCATTGTTAAAACTAACAAAATTGACACTGGAAACAGAGTTGTTTTTTTAAAGTTATCACTCCTAATAATATATTGATGTTATGTTATGACTCATTCAGTTTCTCACACCTAAACATTGTCAATTCAGCCTCTTATATTTTTAAGTTAATTTAAGTCTATTAAAAACACATTTTTTTAACTGTTTATGTTTATTAATTTCCTCAAAATCAAATATATTTAAGTTGTATGATTCAAATAAAAAACTATTCAAAAGACAATTTCACTGCAGATTCCTTTTCTTTTTATTTAACAGAAAAACCTCCCTAGCAATGGGGTTCATACAGAAAATCAAAGAAATAACAACAAAGGTAATAATACTCAAAAAACAAAATTAATAGGCCAACATAATAGGCCAATCCAAAAATAATAGGTCGACAATAATAGGCACACACACATTAATAAAAAGCGGGGGGAAATGGTATTCCATTTCTTGCTTGATTACAAACATGCTGGCAGTCCAAACAATGACATTTGGAAAACAGACTTAGTACTCATCCATCATCAACTCATTTTTAAGGCTAAGCAGTCTTGGAGGTAACCGCTTCAGGTCATCCAAACCCATTATAATTTTCTGAATGAAATTGAATGTGTATGACAATTGTTTTGGATAATCAAGGTGAAGTGCATAAATTAAGCCGAACAGCAAAATGAACGCCTCGGTCAACTCCGCTATATCACGCACAACAAAATCTCCCTCAAGAACTATAGAATTGATAGCAGGACCAAACTTCACAAGGGAGTCCGTATCACTTGAGACAGTGAGAATAGCAAGAGCTGCATCCGAGATGTCTGGCAGGTCAATTTCATCTGCCTGAAGAACATGACAGTAATTAGTTAATGAGTAGAGTAGTCAATGAAAAACACTACATGTGTATTTAATATAATATGAAATACCAGTGAATGAAAAGTTCAGGTGAAATTTCCAAATATGACATTCTTGGTGAATTACTGTGGTATGATTAAATTGCTATTCTGGTGGCTAGGAAGATGGTTGGGGTTGTTGTCTTTTGGTTGCAAGGTCAGAGAGGGTTAAATAGAAAGAGATATACAGAGAAGACAAAGTAAGAAAAAAAAAAGAGAGTGAAAGAGGACAAAAAGTTGAATCAAAAACTTACATTCCAGGTCTTAAAAAATCCAGCAGCATCTTCCCGCAGGAAGATGGGAAGGGCCCGCAGAGTAACTGTCCGTCTGCTGTTGATATCGACATCTTCCTAGAAAGACAGAGGGATTGTGGGGTAATAGGAAGACAAATCAGTAGAATATTAATCCTATGTATATATTAAAGGTGCACTATGTAATTTCTTTTCAGTAAAATATTCAAAAACCACCAGGCCAGTGTTATATATTTTGTTCCGTTGGGTACTTACGTTGGGAATACCTCCCAAATGTTTCCAACTATTTGTAAATCGTGAGAAAATTGCTATTTTAACCAAGGAACCAGGACGTGTGAGGGAGTCGTCTGTCAATTGCGCCATATCTGAGTTACCCTCGGTTTACAGTTTTATTCTGCAGAAGCGCTTTACTCTCACTGCAGTGTGAACAAGAGTCACAGCAGCCGCTGAGCGAACGCACAGAGTAACGTCATAACATCATTTTAAACACACTCAGATGTGTCTAATATGATAAACAGAGTTAACTCATACTCATGAACGGAAAAGCAGAAATGGTGCCGGCAACTGTGGCATAATAAAAGTCCCGCTGCTCACAAGGCCTGTGTAGCGTTCATCTTATTAACAATCGCTCCAGCGGTTCCTCAGCTCCACAACACTCGGTCCTGCTCTGCTTAATACTACAGTAACATTAATAATCTCATCCATGAGCATGATTTCTTATCCAAATTTACTTTTTCATCGCCGATGAATTCATACTCAAACTTGGCGTCATCAAACTACACCTTTGTTTTGAATAGGCGACCTCTAGCGGATGGAAAAGTTACATAGTGCACCTTTAAATAATACTATAGTACAAATTGTCATGAGGTAGGAAATGTTACATACAAGGAGATCATAGGTCCTGAAGATGTTTCTTAGCAATTCAGAAGTTTTACCAGTGCGGGCCGCTTTTTCACGGTACATCGTCATTAGGCGTGGCATGTACTTATCAAATGCAGAATAAAATGTACTCTTTAAGTTTTTACTTGTTATTCGATGGAATTCTGCACAAATCTGAAAATGCAAAAAAAAAAATTGGTCACGATGACATTAAGTTAAATATCGCTGCAGCATGGCATCACTGCCCCCTACAGGTCAAATTACACAAAAAGTGTTGCACAACTGGGTGTGTGTGTCAAGTTTGGATTTGAACTAAATCAAGAAATTAGATCACTTAATGATAGGTGGCTTTACTGCTAAATATTATTGGCTTTAGAGCATGTACGATTTTGTTGACGGAAACTGCTACAGATAACTTTAGTGGGGGTAAGTCTGTTTCTTTAACAACAGAAACATTATGCTATCGCTGAAAAATTTGTTGGCATGGCAAAAATAGGGGGTCAACAATCCCAATGGTGTCTCGTCTTTTAAGATTTGATACTTGGTTCAAAAGATACGTACATGGGTGAAAAGCCAAATTTTACCTATTGGTGGCACTGAAACTCTTCAGCTGCAAAAATGCAATTTGGTGAAATGAATCATATGACTGACACTCATCAATCGGGTCAGTCATATGATTGGTGCAAATGTGATGTTAACATTGCCCCCATTAGTGTGCAACTTACGGATGTCTAATTATACGGTCATATGAGCTGCCGCAGACTTCAAGTGCAGTGGAGAGATGAATAATAGTAAGAAGTAGAATACATAAAAACACAGTGAGTGCATTCCCATCTTTGCTGCTAGGCCCCCAATTAAATGTTGTATCAGCGATTGTGGGTAACGTCACTACTGTTGACATTCAAACAAAACAGAGTTAGTTCGCTACTCCCTCCCTTTTCTCTCCCGTGCAATTTAAAGTCTCCTAAAGGCGCATCTTGTTGGTGATTGGTTGGAACTCTATTTATTTTGGTTTTGAGTGGTTAGTAGCACCATTTGTTTTTCTGTACAGATCTCGGAGCCTAGTTTGCCTACAGAGATGTGTTTTTTGCGGTCTGCTTATGGGGCCAGCTAGTGAATTGTGAGGAAAGATTAGATGAATGTCTCCTTTTTAGATTGGGTCACCTTTCACCCAATGCCTCCCACCTGACCATCTCAGAATTTCAGTCCATTTCAGAATTTCCTGAAAAAATCTGAGTAAAAAGATACACTTCACAATAAGAAAAATTAAGAAAAATACTAATAGCATCCAGAAATGGAATGTCAGGGGTGTAGTGCAATTATAACCCAGAATGGTAGCTACTTAAACTTCTTCCAAAATTTGGCTTGGCGAAATAAAATAGCACATTTGAAGAGTTGTTGAGCTCCCAGTTTTACAGAAAGAAGACTTAGATTTTAGAGTGAAGGCTACAGGTGAGAAAGTTTTCCAAATATTGCTGTTTAAAAATGGCTTTTCAGAGTATGATGCCAATAAATGGCTCTCATTAAAAAATAATAATGAAAAAAGTATAAACAGTATAGAGACTTCATATTTGTCTTATTAAGAAGTGTATCTTTTTACAATAATTTTTCCAGGAAATTCTGATGATCAGGTGGGAAGATTTTCAGAATTTAGGTGAAAGGGGAAGGAATGACCCTTATGTTTGGGCCTGCAATCACTGATACAACCTTTAAGCACACCAGATATAATACGTAAAAAAATTCAAATTACTTGTGACTCCATTCCAAGAGCAGGCCAATTTTCCAGGACTTCACTCACAGGTTGTGACGAGTTCTCCACAATAATGTGCTTTCTGCGCAGTGCAAAGGTACTGTTCATGAGCTTATCAATTAAAACTGGATCTCTCTCTACCCTTGAACTTTCTTCGATAAGTTGCAGTCTTAACTGTTCAGAACTACTGGCATTTTCTCCTTTGGGGAAGTTTGGCAAGTAATTTAATTCAGCTTTGCGTGCTTTTTTTATGTTCGCATGGGATGCTGCTCCATCAGGGTTAGACTGGCTTCTTTTGCCCGAGTTAACTGCTACCTCTAGACACCCAGCTCTACTCAACCTGTGACGGTAGTTACCCATTTTAAAAGATAAGCTGGTCTGCCATGCCAACCAACCACAATCACTCCCACGCTGTTTTAGGCAAGGGTGCTTGCGCACTAATGCCTCTGCAGCATTTGCCAACTCCTCATCACCGGCATAGGCATTGAAACTAAAAATGACCTCAGCCATTTTTTCTAAAACATTATGTTTCTGCCCTTTTGTGAGTTTTATGGGTGTTTGTGTGGCATTATATGCAGTGTTACCTGCCTCCAATATGTGTTCCACATCATATGAAAAGTTTGGAACTGGGAACTCATTGGGCCATCTCTGAGTGCGTTCCTGGGTCTGGGTAGTGAATTCTGTGTCTGTGGGAGGGGAGTCATTTAAATTGTCTGATCTTATTATCCTGACCACAGCCTTTGAGGGCAACTCCGACATCTCTGTCAAGACGCAGAGTTCCCCATCAAAGTCAGGGTCTTCATATTGAAGAGTAAAATGGCCTTCTAAGTTAAATCTCCCTTGCATAAATGATATAAATTCATCTAATGTGGATGGTCTGGTTGGTAAGATAACCTTGTGAGCTGTGTCTGCATTAATATAGACCCTTAGCAACAAACCAGGGGGTTGTGCCATCTAAAAAATAATAATAAAAAGAAAGGAAAAGTACAAAAAATTTGTAATTCTCAATTACCAAAACATGAGTATTATTTTATGTGCAAAATGCAGTACCTTTGTTCTTGCTTATGTGAAAGTCTTTCTACGCGAGATAAATCTTCTTGGTGTCAAGAACAATCTTCCTGAAATGTTATATGCAGAAAGAGGATATGAGTCATTGAAATCATGGATAGTGTGCACAGAGATGTTACCTGGCCATAACTCATATGCCCTTAAGTGTTCAACATAATCTGACTTCTGCTGCCTGCAAATGAAGACAACTTCACTGTGGACCGAAATAATTGTGTCAATCTTACAAAACTGAGGCAGTCCTGCTTCAAAGCCAACTGAAACATATGACCCAGTGCAGAAAGCAGTTCCATCAATTGTGATCTGTTGTGTGCTGTCAACTGTAGGGCTGTCAGTCCTTTCGCTCACAAACTGCTTGGCAACTTCGGGTAATTGAGAAACCAATACAGTGGACATGAGTGAAGTGTGTTGATATGGTTTAAAAAAGGACGGAGAACTGAGATGGTAAGCCATCATGTACTGATGTCTCCTTGCGAGTGTCAAGAGAACATTTTTAAAGTTTTGAGCATCATGGACAACCCGCTTAAAAAAGCGATGTTTTCCCTCAAATCTCATTGTCCATAGGTTGACAAGTGGTCCAAAACGTCTGATAAGTTCAGGGTAGTGTTCAATGTAATGATGTTTGGGCTTCAGAGTAAACTGTGGAAAGACCTCACTGAGAACCTGCCTGTGATCAGTGATTTTGCTCTGTAAGTAGCAAATAGTTCCTTCTGTGAATGTAGGGGACAGGGACAATTCCACAATGTCTTTCAAATCCATTAACACCTGCCAGGAATAATCACCCTCTGGTACTAGACTTCCAACCAGGAAGGGCAGAAGGCGAAGCAAAGCAGCATTTTCATGTGCATTGCCACCAATAGTCTTTTTTGCCACAAAAGTCTTTGGTATTGGTTTAGGTTTGTCAGACTTGTCAGTGCCTTTGTACGGGAATGTGCATATTTTTGTGTTTAAAAAGTCAAGTGTAAAATACTTGAGACGAATCATCTCCTGCAAGCATAACGTCAACTCCACTGGCACAATGCCCTCAAGGAGGTCGTGAAGAATGTCAGGTGGGAAACCTGTGATGGGGTGAAAATGTCTCAGGCTTTGTCGAAAGACACAATCTGCCTTCACCCCACACTCAGGTGTGCCATCACCACACAAAACATTCTGGACATTCAAGTCATGGCTAGTAATGGTTCTCAGATTGAAAGTTCCCTCTGCCACCTCGTGACTCTGAATCAGATTTTTTGTGGCCACACACCACCTACATACATGCCCTGCTTTGAAGGACTTGACAAAGCCTGCAAGTGCATGTGCAGCCAGGTTATCAGCAGCAACACAGAGAACAGTGCCTTTGATACATTTCCCAAGAGCCTCTACGAAAACACCATCCTCCTCTAATACACGAATATCTTTAATTAGTGGACCAAGTACTCGATCATAGCCATAACTCTCCACATCAGATACTTTACACAGAACTGCAAGCTGTATCGCATGTAGAGCTGATCGGTATTTGATTGGTAGATCAGCAAAAACCCAGTAAACTGCACACAGTTTGTGAATTTTCCTAGAAGTACCTAGTGGGTTGGCGATTTCTAAGTCATCAATGTATAACAAGAGAGGTATTTTAAGGTCCCCTGGCATTGATAGAAAGGTGTTTTCTTGAAAGTAAGACCCATCTCTGTGGCTACTGTAATGATCACAGCTAGAGCTATTTGCTTCTTGAATTATTTCAAGAACCGCAGTGTGTTTAAACAGAGCTTGCATCATATGAAGCACAGGGACATACACAGCTGTATGATCAGGTTGTATGATATACTGCTGAGGCATAACAACAGGGTAGTTATTCTCAAAACAACTTTTTCTCCGCTTGGAAGAAGATAATTCTGCTCCTTTAGCTGTAGCACTGACAAACACATTATTGTCCATGACAACCTTTACTATTTCGTCAAGAGCAAAATCACTTACATTACTGCTATGTCTTTGCAGTACATCTCCAATTACCTGCCTGAGAAGAGGTCTGGATAAGAAAAAAATCTCTCCGAATTGGTCCACTATTTCCTGTGTGGCCATCTCTGACACATGCAGTATAGCTTGCATTTTCAAAAATACAGTGGTTAAATTATTATGCAGCTGATCTTTCAACTGTCTACTATCACACTGACTATCGTCAACATCCAAATCATAAACAGATTGGGAAGGGCCCTCCTCAACTGGCTCTGCACTATGTTGACCCTGAGAACTCTCACCATCTGCACGGGCCACATCATCAAACTGTACATTTACCTCATGTCTATGTGCTCTACTCTTGTGTGCATTGAATGAAGAGTACACATTAGTCCTATAACCACAGCCTTTGTAAGGACATGCTACCATTTCGTTGGTTCTCAAATGGCCTCTTAAATGGGCAAATAGTGCTCTCTCTGAGAAAGGTTCTTTTAAATTGCACAGGCGACATGTAAACACAAGATTAACTCCTTCACGCTCCTGATATGCAACCTCCTGCTCTGTTTTTCGATGGAATCGTGAGAGATGAATTTTAAGGGCATTGATAGACTGGAATGTGCAAATGCATGAGTGGTGTATACATGGTAATGGGCTGACCCTTGAAAACTGACTGTGACTTAACCGATAATGGCAAAGTAACTGAGCCTGTGTCTCGGAAGAGGCGTCACACAACCTGCATAGCCAACCCATTCTGAAAATGGTACATAAAATATAGCCCAAGGAGTCATCCCTTCTTTAATAAAACATAAAAAAAATACACAAAAATAAAATATTCACTCAACCCTAGACTTTGTGTATCCCTGTGGAGAGATACAAAGGGATAAGATTAGGCTAGGCTATTGTCATTGGGAAATAAATGCATACAAAACACTTATAATAATTTATGTACACTAGTAATGGACGTTAATATAAGACAGATGCAATCACTGCAGTGTTACTTTTCATTACATCTAGCAGCTAATGCGAACCATGTAGCCTATGGCAACTAGCTAGGTAGTCTACTAATAAAATGTTTAAAAGCGTGCTGCCTGTGTGCCTGGCATGTCATGTGTTTGACAAAAGTCGTGTAAGTTATGAAACATTGCTTTGTATGGGATGATTTTAGACTCACACAATTACTCATGAACTTGATAAATGTTGAAGAGCTTTTACTATCCGTAAAAATTTACTATTTTACTATCCACAAACAAATGCCTTTTAACTTGTGCAAAATACAGAATTACATGAATGTGCAGCGATTTGTACAAATAGAGACATTGTGAATACAAAACTTCGATTTTGTATTAATGCAAGTCAGGGCCGTTTCACAACGCAAGTGTGAGCGTCGCATGAGCAGCAGTGAAGCAGGGGTTTCGGCGGCGAGCCTATTTTGCTGCGCTGCTGACGCTCAATTAAAGTGAAATAACACTTTTAATGGACAAAATAAATATGATTTCACACAAAAAGTGCTTAAAATGCACACAGAAGCACGTGTAGTGTACTTTAACAATAACGAGTGTGACAAAAAAGAAAACGAAGAATAAAAAATATCTGTAGCAGATTTACCCATTTAAACTCGTTTCACTTATTCAGTTTGGGTGAAACAATAATGGTTATGATTCTAAAAAATAAAGTAAACTGGAGTATGTCATTAAAGAAAACGAAGAATAAAAAACCTCTTTAGAAGATTTACCCATTACCCAACTTGTTTTAATTAATCCGTTTCGGTGAAAGTATGGTTATGATTATAGAAAGTAAAGTAAACTAGCCAGAAAATATAATAAACTTTCTTTAGTTTAGTATTTAATACTCAGAGGTATAGTAGGCTCTAGCATTGTGGGAGCCGCTGCACAAAGGCTTCGGCCGTCTGCAGCTGCAGTGACGGTGTAGTTACGCTTGCGGTGTGTGTGCATTCGCGGATCCGGTGACGCGCGTGCATTCATTGACTCGTTTGTGAGTCGATCCTATTTGATTCATTTGGATTTTGAGACTTTCATTTCGCCGGTTTTGCCTTGCACGACACACACACACACACACACACACACACACACACACACACACACACACACACACACACACACACACACACACACACACACACACACACACACACCTGCTGCCTCTAGATGACAGTATTCTGCCGAAACAGACAACGGAACTATGAGCGTTATTCTGCCTATAAGACGCATGTGTACTCGTTATAAAGACGAGGAAAACGCTTAAAAGTAGGCTAACATTAAAAAGGTATTAATAACGCATACTTTGTATGGGCAAGATTAAATCAAGTTATGAACATAAGCGTTTTCTCCCATAAAAACGTTTATTCCTGCAGTAAAACATTAAAAGTAGGCGTACACTTTATTGAACGTGCTATTGCATAATACGCATTTTATAATGGTTTTCTATGGGAGAAAAATGTTGTGATGAATGTAGTGTTCATAACCTGATTTAATCTTGCCTATACATAGCCTATCCGTCAACTGATCCACAAATGCACATCACGCTGCATGCACAAATTCTGACTTCTTAATATAAAATCTAAGTTTTGTTTTCACAATTATGTCTCTATTTGTACAAATCGTATTTTGCACACACAAGTTATAAGGCATTTGTTTGTGGATAGTGAAATACGTCTGCAAAATTTATCAAGTTCATGGACAACATGTGTGCATTTATTAATCATATTGAGTCTAAACTCATCCTATACCTTCAGTGTCCGTCGCCAAAGTAGGCCTATCACCAGTAACGGAAAAAAAGGATATTTGGTAGTGCTAAAACCATACGGTTTGTCTTTCCAGTTATCCCACTAAAGTAACGTAGTGCAAGGGCTGGCTGGCTGACAGCTGAGACAATTAACTTTAGTTAACTCGCTAAAACATGCAGGTAGCCGCAAAAGGTCTCTCTCACAAAGCCTACACTTTAGCTGAGGTCTGCCTGGAAGACGGTAAACAAATAAATAAACAAAGTACATTAAGGCGTGACCTTACCTTTGTGTAACAGGCGTTACGGTCAGCATGCAAGCTGATGTTGTTGATGATGGATCTCTTGATGTTGCTGCCTACATCCGGGTGCGCGCAGCAGTCCTTGCAAACAATGTAAAAGTTTATTTACATCCGCCATAATCGATCATAGACTAGGTCATTCACCATTTATTGGAATGTCCGATTTTTTTTCTTTGTTTATGTTGGTTTGTATAGGTTATTAGGTTATTTGAATTTGCCATGTTGATATGAACCTCCAATGAAGTTGCACGTCATTATTACGTCAGACGTAATTTCAATCCACTCTTGAACGAAATGAGTTAGGGGGTCAGTTCTACTCATAAACTAAGAGCTAATCTTGTCTAAATAATCAATAACTGGAAACTACTTAAGTGAACTTAAAACTTTTGTGGTGCCTGAACAATATTGCAGCTTTGAGTACAACTCTGCAATTTTATTGAGTTAAGAACACTGTTGGGGAATACAGTGCACAGTAATCCTATTCTATTATTTTCATGTGTTGTTATGTGTTTAATGGGTGTTTGTGTGTCACTGAATCAACATCACAGAAGCAACTGATTGTGTTAGTGTATGAGATATATGGGGCACTAATGGACAGATTTTGTGTAATGAATTAAGTATGTGACAAAAAAATATAGTATTTCATGACAAAAGTTAATGGTTAAAAGTTAAAAGGGCCCTATTTTAACAATCTGAGTGCATGTTCTGAATCGCATGGAGCCGTTCCGCTTTGGGCATGTCCGAATCCACTTTTGCTAATTTTACAACAAATAACCTTGTCGTGCCAGGCGCGTGGTGCAAAGGGTTGTACCTACACCGTAAAAAAAAAAAAAAAGATTTTTGTTGGTTTAACTTAAAAAAGTAAGTAACCTGGTTGCCTTAAAATTTTGAGTTGATTGAAAGTAAAAATTTGAGTTGATACAATGAAGGAAATTTGTTTAATAAATAGAAAAAGAAAAATATTTTTGTATCTGAACCACATAAAAAATGTGATAAATCATTAAAAAAAATAGCACAATTTGGCTATTTCACTGCGTCATCAGAAATAAAACACACACAATTACCTAATATGCTTACAAAATCTTTTAATAATATTTTAATAAAGGTTGTAAAATCTCAAAAAATGTTCATTGTATTAACACAAAATTTTAATTTCAATGAATTCAAAATTTGAAGGCAACCAGGTAACATTTTTTCTAAATAATTTTTTACAGTGTAGTTTCTTAAAGGGGGGGTGAAACACTCAATTTCAGTCAATCTCACGTCAATCTTGACTACATACACTCTAAAAACTAATTCAGAGGACCTTTAGTCATTACTTAAATATATATATTGTTGTGAAATAAAAAATCAAGTTCTGAGAAACTATTAGACTTTTTAATTGTAATTGTTATTTTATTGAGTTGGGATGACACACAAATTATGCCTATTGATGAAATATACTATCATGACTTGTCAGAGTTTAACATTTTCAGTTAATCAAGAAACAATTTAATTTTAAGTTCTGTTAATGTAAAAAACAATTTGATGACGTGCAAACAGCTAGCCCACAGTTTCCGCGCGCAAGGCCATGCAACGAGACGAGTGAAGCATGTGGTGAATGGTAAGTAGTTTTATGCTTAATTACACATATTCGCATTCGCTCAGGATTCAGTTGGTGACAGCCTTCAGTGGTCGGCAACTGGCGGCCCGCGGGCCAAAAGTGCATGGCCCGCCAGCGATAATATCTGGCTCGCGGCGCGCCCCGCATCTGCCGAATCTGGCAGATTGTTTTGATAGCGGCTGGTTCTGAAATATATCTGTCAGTGTAACGGAGGCGAGTTAATGAGAACTGTGCAGGTAAACTCCCGTTATTTCAAGAGACGATCACTTCGTCTAGTGGCCAGTGGAAAGTTGCACAGCATTTAGTCTCATCGTTAGAGCGTCAGACTCCCGTGCAGAAAAGACCCGAGTTCGAGCCTCTCTCAGAGCGGGTAGTGCGAATTTATTTCAACATTCAATCAATTTTGTCTTTAGTGATTTTGCCTTTTTTTTAAATACAGCAACGTTTTAGCAGTAATGTTTTATTTTAGGATAAATTCAGAGCTTTCAATTTGAAAAGTTCTGAAAGACATTCAAGAGTCTGTGGAATAGATCGCTAGACACGCCTCTAAAAGAGCCGTCATGAAATGTGTGGTATGATGACAAAACGAACAGTGAAATATTGAAACGTTTGATTATATCGCGAGGCGTCAGCACCAACACGTGAACAATAACAACTCAAATTCAGCTTCCTTTTTATCAAAAAATATTGGCAAGAACCAGCAAAAAGGTGCAATGCGTAGATTAGACACACCAGCTTTGCATTCACAAAACCAGGTAGGATGCATGCACAGATGTCTTCCCATTCTTCTTTGTATGCCCTGTTTTCGCTGTTAACTTTCCTCTTTAGACTCTTTGATAGTGCTATCTTAAATGTTAACATCACTGGTCTGCACTCGATGTAGTAGCCTAATCGTTTAGCCTGCCTCTAAAACGCAAACGATTGCAAAAAAAATGCAGTTTACTACGTGAGGATGCCAAGGAATAATTCTGAGCTAAAATTAAGCTACATGACGTCAAATAAGTATTACAATAGGTTCCATGTGTAACAAGCAAATTAAAATACATTTATAATTCACAATATGGAAAGTGGAAATAATAAAACATAGTTCGTTAAGAGCAATCAAACATGCCAATAATGGGCTTATTCAAATCCTCTTTTATGTTTTGACTTATTTTTATTTATTTATTTATTTATTAAATTATCCCTTGACTATATTCTGGCCCGCCATCTAGTGGCATTTTTTTGGCCCATGGCCAAATATACTTGTAACCAAATACTGAAATCTGTAAGTCCTTACTCTGAAATCTGCGCAGTGTTGATAGTAACGTTATAACTAGTCTGTGTGCCGAGGAGGTAAAGTTAGCTAACGTTATAGCTGTAGCCTGTCACTAAATGAGCTAACTTAGCTACACTATTTGTTCAGATACTTTGCTCAAAACCAGTCGGAATTATGTAGGGCCCAATGAATTACGTTTTATTTTTTCCTAAATTTCGTTTTATTTATTTCTCCAAATTTCGTTTTTTTTTTTTTTACCTTCTGCTCGTATTTTACCACAAAAAAGTGTGTTTTACAGCCTGCTCTCGTCTGTTAAGAATTTATTTTGGAGAACCATATTTCATAAGGTTTAATATTCACGTTAAGACCGTGAATGTGATAATTAGTTAAACACATGGGTTACAGTGGGGCTGGGCGATAAAACGACATGTCTCGAGATAGACATGTAATCAATAGGCTATTAATAAAAATGCGTTCGATAAAACGTTCGATATATATTTTTTATTTATTACATATACGTTATATTTTTCTTCGTCAGAACAAACGGGAGGCTGAGTGTGGCTAAAGATTTTTTCTCACGGTCATGACAGAAGAGCAAAAACATGGTAAGCCTGAATATCATTAGGAAAAAAAAAATATCATTAATGGTGTCTGTTTATATTTAAAAAATTGCCTCCTGGAAAACACAGGAAAAATTATTTTCTATAGGACAGGGCTCAACTTAATTATTAAGCTCATGTTACTTAGAAATGTGTTTTATTGTGGCCAAAAAACTTTTTCACCTAACTTAAAACATTATGTTGGATCAACTTAATTACTTGCATTCATGTAGAAAATTATGTCAATGTCAATGTCAATGTCAATGTCAGCTTTATTTATATAGCACCATTCAAACAACACACGTTGACCAATGTGCTTTACAACATCTATATATAAAAGAAATAAAAACAATATTAGTAATGACAATACACATATTAATAATCATAATAAAAATATTCTCTATCTATGTATTAATATCCATTTCAACACTAGGGATACGCCATGGAAAACAAGTGTGTCTTAAGTTGTATTTTAAAAACGTGTATGGAATCAGCATCCTTGACATTTATTGGTAAGCTATTCCAAAGTCTAGGTGCTACTGCCGCAAATGCACGATCCCCTTTCCGGCTTAATTTAGTCCTTGGAATTTTAAGCAAATTTTGAGTTGTAGATCTCAAAGTTCTTCCTGGTTGATGTTTAATTAACAGGTCTGATAAATAAGACGGTGCAAGGCCATGCAGGGATTTGTATACAAGTAGAAGTAATTTAAAATCAATTCTGTATTGTACTGGGAGCCAATGTAAAGAGACTAGCGACGGAGTAATATGTTCATGTTTTTTAATATTCATTAATAATCGCGCAGCAGAATTTTGGACCTTCTGCAGCCGTGCAATAGAGGCTTGACTAATTCCTTTATATAAAGAGTTACAGTAGTCCAATCTTGAAGATATAAGAGCGTGGATTGCAATTTCGAGACTCTTAAATGTCAGGCAAGATTTCATCTTTGCCAAATTTCTCAAATGAAAAAAGCTAGACTTTACAACATAATTTATCTGTTTGTTTAGATTCATGGAGCTATCAATAAACACGCCCAAGTTTTTCACACTTTCTTTAACGTTCATTGACAGCGAGCCAAAATTCAATTCTACTGCACCCTTAGATCCTCTGGGACCGAACACTACAACTTCTGTCTTGCTTTCATTCAGATATAAAAAATTAGAGGCCAGCCATGCTTTAATATCAGAAAGACAAGACATCAAGGATTGTAGGCTGTTTCTTTTAGTTAATGGTAGGTATATTTGTAGATCATCTGCATAGCAGTGAAATGCTATATTGTGTTTTCTAAAAATATCCCCCAATGGGAGCATGTAAAGGGAAAAAAGCGTGGGAGCCAGGATGGAGCCTTGAGGCACACCACATATAAGCGATGTCGCTCGCGATGTATATGCTCCATATTGTACTGCCATGCTTCTGTCAGTCAGATATGATTTGAACCAATTTAGGGCTTTGCCCTGCAACCCTACATACTCTTCTAGCCGTGAAAGCAGCACCATATGATCTATTGTATCAAATGCTGCAGTTAGGTCTAATAAAACTAACACTGCAGAATCACCAGCATCCACAGTCAGCAGTAAATCATTAAAGACTTTTACAAGGGCTGTCTCCGTGGAATGATACTTCCTAAAGCCAGACTGATAAAGTTCACCAATCTTATTCTGTTCTAGAAAAACATGTAGTTGGCTAAACACCACTTTTTCTAAAATTTTTGACACAAAGGATAGGTGAGAAACTGGTCTAAAATTTGTCAAATCAGTCGGATCTAAGTTTGGTTTTTTTAGTATAGGTTGCACAAAGGCCTGTTTCAGCATGTTAGGAAAAAACCCTGTATCTAAGCTTTTATTTACAATCTGAAGAATATTAGGTCCAATGGCGTCAAAGTTTTCTTTCAAAAACCATGGAGGAACCATATCAATAACTGACCCAGTTGGTTTTAATCCACTTACAATTTCTCCTAACTGCTCAAATGTAATACGTTCAAACTGATTAAAAATGGTGGTCTGTATAACAGGAAGTAAAAAGTCACAACTCAATTGCGGGATAGTCCCTCTAAGATTCTCAATTTTTGTTTTAAATGAGTTAAGAAAATTCTCACATATTGATGGAGATGAATCTACATTTAATATCGGAGGGTTTACTACTGTGTTTATAATATTAAACAATGTCTTAGGATTATTAGCATTTTTTTCTATTAGCTCGACAAAGTATTTAGATTTAGCTGTTTTTACGGTCCTCTGAAAATTTTTAAGTGCTTCCTTCAAAATATCATAATTAATATGCAGCTTATTTTTCTTCCACTTTCTTTCTGCCTGCCTACAAATTTGTCTAAGACCTCTTATCTCATCATTTAACCATGGATCAGACCTAGCTTTGCGTGGTTTCTTTTTTTGGGGAGCTACTGTGTCTAATACTTCTCCACAGGCTGAATGCAACCAGTGCAGGTGCTCATCAACACCCATATCCTGAAGAGAAGAGTCAGACACTTCACACACCTCATTAAACCTTGCAACAAATTCTGTACTAGTCGTAGGTGAGAAGCTGCGAAAGCTTTGCAAAGATTTCACAGACTTTACAGAACAACATGAGACAGGGATAATAAAAAGTACAGGTTTGTGGTCAGAGATAACATGGTCAATTAATTCTAAGTCTTCAGTAGGAAGTCCGTGTGTTAGTACCAAGTCTAATGTATGGCCTTGCATATGAGTGGGGCCATTTACTAATTGTGTTAGGTCAAAAGAGTCAATCAGGTTGAAAAAGTCCTTCGTCATCACAATATCTGGGCAGCACACATGTATATTAAAATCTCCTAAAATGAGCAGTCTATCAAATTTTGAAAACAGACCTCCTAAAAAATCCCCAAATTCACTAATAAAGTCTTTCTGTGCTTTTGGAGGCCTGTAAATAATAGCAATAACAATCGGACTACCAATGTCCAGTAAAAGCAGCTGTCGTTCAAAAGAAGCATATTCTTCTGTTGGAATTAGTCTGCACTTAAACTTATCTTTAAATATAGACGCAAGTCCTCCTCCTCGTCCCAATGAGCGAGGTGTATTATAGAAATTGCAGCCCCGTGGTGTAAGCTCAGAAAAAGGACTCATGTCCCCAGTTGTAATCCATGTCTCAGTAATGAACATAAAGTCTAAGCCACGTGCATTAAAAAAGTCATTTAACAAGAATGTCTTATTCATCACTGACCTCGCGTTGATCAAACCGATCTTCAGCTTTATTGTATCATCATCAGTGCGAGTTGTTGTCCGAGGCAGCGGTTTAATATTACATAATCTTACCCCGCCGAGGCGAAGACGCGGTGAGCGAAGCACTTGTTTCGATCCAGTAAAAGTAGGGAAAATCGGGACATTCCAGTTATACGACGATTCCATGGAGCGCCATCTCACAAAGCGGGAGCAGTCCTTTCCATCAACAACCAGAGCTCGAAACCCGTATCTCCTCCAGTTACTTCCAAGGGAAAGTTTAAGTTTAACCGCGAAACCACCTCTTTTCCCTCTACGCTTCCGTCGTTTCTTTTCCAGCGGCAAACATTGCACTCGACGAAGGAAGTGCGGCACAGACGCCAACAGTGGCGGAGGAGTCCCGCCAGTACCCGGCACTAACCGTGTCTGTCCATCCGCCACAAATCCAATACTCAGCAGAGTTTGCCGGTCATAAACCAACCCAGAAGACACGCTTTGGCTTAAGACAACAGGTGAATTAAAAATTCCATGGTTTAAAAGGTAATTAAAAAAACATAGTACAATCAGCTTCAGAGACTGACGGCATGCCAGGAACATCGGCGCCATCTTTCCATGAATTATTAAGTTCATGGTACCTAAAAATGCATTTTTATTGTGGCCTAAACTTCTTCACCTAACTTAAAACATTATGTTGGATCAACTTAATTACTTGCATTCATGTAGAAAATTATTAAGTTCATGTTACTTAAAAATGTGTTTTATTGTTGCATAAAAGGTAATTCACCATACTCAAAATATCGTTTAGAATTAATGTAATTTTGCCAGTAGTCTTAACATTAAAATTCTAGTGGAAAACGTTAACATATTTTTTTTTGTTGACCCAATGTTTTATTTTTTAGAGTGTAGAGTAGTATTACATCCTTCATATCTCCGAAAAGTCTTTAGTTTTATTATATTTATAAAAGAAAGAGCGGGCGAAGCTATTGCATGAGAGTGTCTGAAAGCTGTGACATCCTCAAGCGTGGAGAAGAAAACGTTACTCTAAATAAACCATGGCTATCAATCAGATTCAACTAATATATATGATCCAGAATCAGATCCGGAGGCTGAAATAAATTGAACAGGAACAGAAACAGCAACAGCAGGACGTCCGTCTCTGTGGTATGTACTGTATTTAGTGGCCTGTCAACATTTGTGTGTCTTTACTCGCAGTTTATGAGGACATGATTTGGTTTATGGACTATTGTATGCGACTAAACATTAGCTGTAGCAAGCAAAACGTTTTTGCATGTCAAAATAGTGTAACGTTATACATAAAACAACAATGGAGTAACCGTTAGCACATTTGAATGACGAAGCACGCTTTGTGAGAATGTCGCCTAGGTTTATGTTTGGGTGGTTTTACAATAATCAAACTGACACCTCTAGTGGTCAGCTAAACAAATGTATTTAAACACACACCATAGATCGCATGCTCCATTGATAAATTAACTAACATTATACACGATCGTGTTGTTTACTGATGTTTACTTACGTGACGATAGCCAACAACTTAGATATTTGAAGCAGTTTTACTCACCGCCTGCTTCCAAAGCACGACCGTGAACCTTTATCATTGGGACCGCTCCGTCAAAAACACACTTCTTTGGTAACATTGTTGATTTGGTGAAGTCATGTGACAGCAGTGACCGAGGAGATCCACTTTTGCAACATGACTGAAGAGTGATGTTGTGACGCTTCCTGTCATTTGTGCTTTCAAATCGGTTCAAATGCAGCGCTGCCTTCCCGGAATGCTAAACGGGAGTGTTGAAGTCGCTTGACGTCACCCATAGGAATAAAGTGGAGCGCGGCGCGACAGAAGTGTTGCACGGACAAGTGGATCTGCACCTTGAGAGCAGTGTTTATGGGCGTGCATTTGCTCTGGTCGCACGTGCGTGCGCACCCTTCCGGGAGGTGGGGTGCGCGCGCCCATACAAGGACATTCCGCTCTGTTGTCAAGCGGACCCATACTCGAAAAAAAACTCTCCAGCACCCCCCTATATTACTATATAGGGACTCGGAGAGGATAGTCTACTCAAGCTCCAATTAACCCCATAACAGGCAAATTGTACAAAAAGGAAGAGAAGGGGAGGAGAAGGAATGGCGAAAGAATTAACAACGTAAAGAGGAAAGATGCTGTTTTTTTATCTTGGTATTAATGGAAGATTAGAAGGGCATACTCCTTCCCAAATGATGTTTAACATACTAACACGCCCTCTTTAAATAACAAAAAATAAATAAAAAAATACTTTGCTATAGATTACCAGGAAAAAAACAGGTTTTTGTTAGTCAATGGCGCAATCATTTTCAGTTGCCTCAAAATAACAACACCAACAATGTGCCTGAACACACCCCATTTTCAGACCAGCATGGACATGGGCGAACAGATGGGCACGAGGGCATTTGCTATTTTATCAACTTGGTTCTGGATGTGAAAATGATTGAACTAGAAAAGTGAAACTAGAAAAAGAAAAAAAAAACACTTGTGTTGCACCGGGTGTATGATAGGGCCCAAACAGTGATTGCATTTTGCACAACAGCACATGTCAGCTGTTGTCATATACACACCCGAACTTTCCATTTTGTGTACATAAAGTGAATGCACTTTATTATTTTGTGAAGGACACTATTCATAGACAAAATGCACTCAGAATGTCATAAAATGTATTTAACATTCTAATTCTCTAAATATGATATGAATTTTATCCACAAAAAGTGGTCATCTGGGTCCGGAAAATAAATAAATATTGAATTCACAGAATTAATATATTGTTGACAGAATTCATTTTTTGCCATTCTGAATTATGGAATCCACATTATTTGCCAATGTGGAACTAGGCCTGTGAATGTGCGAGACTTCCAATTCATTTACAACTATAGGTAAATAACTAGAAAAATAACAAAGATTATATGTTATATTATATGTTTTGATGGGTTTTACACTGGCAAGAATCCCTCATGGTTTCACACACAAACAAGTTGTATCTTGTATACATTTTTAGAGTATTTAGAATCAATTAAATGCTAAGAACTAATTTCCGATATTCTTAAGAGCCATTCACACCAAGAACGATAACCAAATATAAATAATATAACAACTATATTAGCGACAAATATATAACTATACTAACAACAAATGATAAACTTTATTGTTATAGTTGGTGTGAATGGGCCTTTAAAATGATGTTATTCCTTCTTTTTTAGCTGATTCCAACACTCATCTGGTATTCTTGTTTGTACTGCTAAATAATCAACTAATATATATATATATATATGTCCTCGCTATCATCATCAGAACTGCTCTCATGCTGTCCTTCCATGGCCATGAAGATCTAGTCTTTCTGACAGCCCTCAGACTTTGGCCATTGACATCCGCCCAGAAGCCTCTGAGGGATCCCTGTGGCAAGAGGGTGGGTGGTGACACTAAGGCTGCAGTTTGTCTGACTCACACACTCAAAGTAATTGCTACACTTGTACGCCAGCATCCTCATATCCACTTCAAATGATGGACTCTGCCACTGGATTATTTAATGAATCATGTTGTCCTATTTTCACGGAGATTGTTTTGGAGTGTCGAACACTGGTTGGCTGCTCTGTAGGACTGAAGCTTGTTGCTATTCATTATGCAGCTGTTGTTCTGTTGAAATGCTGAGAGGAGATGCTTTAGAGGCCTGCAACCTTGACCACAGGTTAACCAAAGCCAAGAGGCAATTATCAGAAAGACAAAAGCTCTTTTGGAGTATGTGTATTTTTTTAGTGTGTGAATCATTTCATGAAGAACACTAAGTTAGGTTAAAGGTTTAGAATAAAGTTATATAAACAAAGTGTAATATACATATAATAACATTATAATACAGTTTATAGATTAAAGCTTCTTTTTTTTTTTAAGTTGCCAGCCACCGCCAGCATTTTTGATCATTTTCACAAAATGTTCATGGCCCCCAGAATACTTTATTGTAAGGATGTCTGTTAAAAAAAAACTTTAAAAAAAAACTTGTTATTCTAGCTTCATGCTTTCTTTTTTTACTCAACACTTGAATGTGGGTAGGTTTCATAAAATAAAATAAAAAATGTAGCAAAAAGCTGAGAAATTAGAATTTTTGTCAAAGAGTACATCCATCAGATTCAGAACCATGATCAAAACATAGATGGATTATATCGCATCCATCAACACCCAAAGCTTGTTCTATAGCACTTCCTGGGTCATCATTTCATTCGGTGACATTTTGCAGTTTTGATTTATTTGCTGTTTAATATGGATGATCACGTTATTTTCAATATGCACCTGCGTACGCTTGTTGCTGCTTTTTCTTTACCTGTGTTTTAATCGGGAGATGCTGTACTCTTTCAGGAGATGTATAATAGTGCCCCCTATAACTGTGAAAACATGGAAAGCTGGAAATATCCATCAATGGCAGGGAAGCATTGTTGCATAAATGACTGAAATGAAAGAGTTAATAATTAAATTTAATTAATTAAATTTAATTTAAACCACCCTTAAAGGATGGTTTGGCTGCATAAATTAGGTCAACTAGACCCAGGATCACATCCCATAACACCTTATTGATACATTGTAAGAGGAATGGCATCTTCTCTAATATTACTCTCTCTGCCTTATTTTTATCCCGAGGTTAGCGCAGTCATATTCAAGTTCAAATTCACTTTATTTATATAGCACATTTACAACAACCACGAAGCACCCAGTCAGTCAGATCTGTTCCGTATCCAGACCAGATGGTGGACATGAACCTAGAGGCGACCACAGCAGGCCTGAATGTCAGTGGAGACCATGACAAGCCCTAGATTCAGACCATCTGTGAAGACCTCAGTGATTAGACAGCTATTGACACTCCCCTCCCACTAAATGTTAACGTAATGTATCCCGATCATCAAGCAGAAGGAACTAAATGAAACATTCTGAATGATATCAATCCACAATCTGACACACCATGTTAATTCGTCTGGCCAGTGGCCGGAGGAGAACTGGTCCCCCGTCTAGTTTCTTCGTAGTTTTTTTACTCCATTTATGTCACCGATGGAGTTTGGGATTTTTGCTACTGTCGTCTTTTGGCTTGCTTAGTTGGGGACACTTAATATTCTGCAATGTTAATGATTTGCCTGCACTGACACTGTCGAATGACAACTGAACTGAGCTGGATGATGACATCACTGTTTTCTCCAGAGCGGCTTTATAGACAAATTGAATTCATTCAATAATTGATGAACGTTAGATAGTTATGGAACCGAACTAAATTAACACTAAACCGATCTAACATGAATAATGATTATTTACTATTGTCTTTTTAGATCTGCTTTAATTTAAGGCAGAATTGAATTCTGTTTGCATCATTGAATCATTTATTTATATCTCTGTAAAGCTTTGAAACCATCTAAAGCGCTAAATAAATAGAGGTGACATGACTAATATGGATAATAATAATGTCAGTTAACTTGTGCATTTGGTATCAGGTTATGGAGATGATCCTAACTACACATTATAGTCTTTGTTTGAGTAAATTCTAAACTAGTTATCTAAACTAAATGGTAATAATTTCAGGAATAGTAGACAATACAATAGCCTTTAAATCTGTTTGTTTGGAATGGAGAGACAGAGTTGAAAAATTACAAAAAAGTACACAACAATTGACTGTAAATGACAAAATCTAGAATAAATCTATTTCTTCCCACTGCCTATGTGTACAGCTATGAGAATAATAAATGAATGTAAAAGTCAATCACTGATTTAAATACAAATGTTATCCTTATTCTTACTGACAAATTAAAACATTAACTCTGAATGTTGGGCTGTAGAAGGGTTCTTTGAAGAAGATGGCTTTACTGCACATATTATTGGAATGTTAGAAAATATAGAATATTTATTCAATGTTGTTCCCACCTGGAAAATATAAAACATGCCAACCATATGTCTTTGAACCAACTCTTAGAGAATTGTAAGATATATTGTAGACATAAATCCAGTTTTCTTTGGTTTCAGTACTAAAATCATCCAATAAATTCAAAAAGAAAAGCCTTTGTCGTTATACAATTGTTATAGTAATCCCACAAGAGAAAAGACTTATAATTGATTATTATAAACCATTGTTCATTTGCTTTGTAGAGTCTAGACCCTCAAACACAAGTAGATCTTTATCTACACACATCATATTGAGGAGTAGGTGGTCAAGTGTGCCATTATTTCAGAAAAAGATGAAAACACAGAACTGCACTTGAAAAAGAGACACACAGACTCATTGAGACTTGAAATGTACCATCCTTTCCATTTTATGACTCACTATTACATGCGTCATTCACTGACAATAAATAATTTAACCAAATATTTCTGATCAAATTATTATAGGGACATGGAATTTTAAACTATTTGGAGCAAATAAAACACTAATATTTTTAAATACTGAAAACCAAACTCATTGTAACCAGAATTTCAATGAATCATGATTGACACCAGCATTGTAATTTATGACAGGTTAATTGAATAACACTGATTATCTCTTCATCACGGCACCTGTTAGTGGGTGGGATATATTAGGCAGCAAGTGAACATTTAGTCCTCAAAGTTGATGTGTTAGAAGTGAAGAAGGATTTGAGCGAGTTTGACAAGGGCCAAATTGTGATGGCTAGACGACTGGGTCAGAGCATCTCCAAAACTGCAGCTCTTAAGGGATGTTCCCGGTCTGCAGTGTTCAGTATCTATCAAAAGTAGTCTAAGGGAAGGAACAGTGGTGAACCGGTGACAGGGTGATGGACGGCCATCGCTCATTAGCCGCATTTTCACTGTTGGGCCAGTGTGAGGCAGGGCTTTCATTGGGCCGGGCTGGGCTAATATCCTCAGACCTGTTAGCCTCGAAATCAGGCCACACCCTAACAGCAGCAAATCTAATCTGTCACAATCTGTATCGTCTAGCAATTCTCAATACCTTCTGAGCTGTACAAGCCAAACTCTGGTCAGGCCAATCACATCGTGTATAGAGTCGGTGGGCGGGGCTTAACACAATGATGCCAGAGTTGCGCTTGCGTGCTACTAGTAAACACAGAAACTGGAGAATCGGCTTTGGCTGAGACTCTGGAAGACTTGGGGTTAAGCTTTTCTCTGAGAAAAGAACAAAGAACGGCACTGAAGTCATTCTTAAAAAGGGAAGAAGTGTTCAGCGTACCGGATACGGCGTAAGATTAATCTTCACATGTTTACTAGCTTCAACGAGCTCCACTTCACGTTGCTCTGGTTGGTGTAGCGCTATCCTATCGCGTGCAGAGGGAGTTTGAAAGACAACCGTTTATCCCGCTCCTCAGATTGAGCCCTGTCAATGGTGAGTTTCCAGACCAAACATCTTGATGTGGGTCTGGCTTGTCAGGCTACGGACCCGTAGCACCGAGCCCAAAACCACGCTGCATTTCCACTGTCGGGCTAGAAGCTCTGCATCACTTCACTAAAACCCGCCACTAACACATCTCTCTGGAACAACATCACACAAACCAGTCATCTCACCAACAAATGTATGATTTATCTGAAAAACAATCTTAACGAGATCTTGATCTGAACTTGATAAAAGCGGCTGTTTGTTGGCATTTTTATTGTTCACTTAAAGATTTAATGCCCAAGCATCGAAGTTTTATACACATTAGTCACATAGAAATAGTGGTATTTTTACAGTTATTTCACAAAAGAAAGAGGACATGTGTACTTATTTAGTCACATCCGTTTCTGTTTATTTTTAGTAATAGGAAAGTTTCTATATCACTTCTACATATTTTCCTACAAAAATACAACCTGAGCAGCTTTAGCAGTCTCTCCAGTGACAGCGCAATACAGTTAGGCTATATTTTCAAAGAAACAGCATGTAGGGTGCGAAGGCTGGCCCGTGTGGTCCGATCAAACAGACAAACTACTGTAGCTCAGATTACTCAAGAAGTTATGCTGGTTCACTGGACCATGGAGCAATGGAAGAAGGTGGACCGGTCTGATTACATGAATGGCCAGGTGTCACTTACCTGGGGAACACATGGCACCAGGATGCACTATGGGAAGAAGGCAAGTCGGCGGAGACAGTGTGATGTTTTGAGCAAAGTTCTGCTGGGAAACTTTGGTCCTGACATCCATGTGGATGTTACTTTGACACGTACCACACTGTAAAAAAAGAAAAGTTGACATAACTTAAAAATGTAAGGCAACTTGCTGCATAGTGTTTTTGAGTTCACTCAACTTTTACACAAAGTAGTTCACTCAACTCCATTAACTGAGTAAGATCGCATGTCTCAATTTAAGATCTTTTGTTCAGCTTACTGAGTTTTTTTGATTTTGTGTAGAATTTTTTTGTATTTTTTATGTCACCATCATGGTGATTAGTGTTTCTTTGGTCAGTTTGATGACTTTTTTAATGCTAGTGTTTCTCTGGCTGCAGAATAAGAATTGAATCATTGTGTAGTGGTTTAATTCACTGACTTTGTGACTGAGTTAAATACGAGCAATATACTATTAACTTTGTTTTATTGTGATGCTAGTAAAGATCCAGCACGATTTTAATCAGAAAAGCTGAATAAGGTTTAAAACCAATTGTACATTAAGCACTTGACCTCCTGTGAGAGTTACTCCCACAGGCATCAATAATCTCCTTATGAATCTCATCAATGGTGACATGCTTCATGCCGCAATGCATGCTGGGAGCCCTGGATGAGTTTTGAATGATGCACCCAGAATGCATTGTTAACTTGTTGCAACTTGTATGCTTGTTAACTTCCAATTACAAATCGAATTTACAAATAATACTAGGTTGGTCCAACAATTGTTGAACCAAGTTATTTTCAATGGTTAAGCCAACCTTTTTGCATTTAATTGTCCAGTTAACCAAAAATGTATCATTAGCCTAACTTTTTGTGAGTTGGATTTTTTACACTGCCCCTACCTAAGTATCGTTGCAGACCATTTACATGAACTATTTGAATTAACCAGGGTATTCCTTGGTGGCTGTAGCCTCTTTCAGCAGTATAATGCACCCTGCCATAAAGAAAATAAATGGATCAGGAATGGTTTGAGGATCACAACAATGAGTTTGAGGTAATGACATGGGCTCCAAATTCTCCAGATCTCAATCCAAATGAGCGCCTGTGGGATGTGCTGAACAAACAAGTCCGATTCATGGAGGCCCCACCTCGCAACTTACAGGACTAAAGGGATATGCTGCTAACATCTTGTTGCCAGATACCACAACACACCTTCAGAGGTCTAGTGGAGTCCATGCTTTGATGGCTCAGGGCTGACACAATATTAGGAAGGTCATAATGTTAAGCCTGATCTGTGTATGCTTTAGCAATGTTCAAATTATTATGAGGCTGAGAGGTTGTTTAATTTTTGTATTACAGTCAAAAGTGATGAGTGAACTCATATTAATGATTTAAAAGAAATATATACAGTCAAAAAAAGTACCTGCAATATAAAAAAATGACCTAATACATAGTTTAATATAAATAGTATGAAATATAAAGTGAGTATAAGATATTTGGACTGTGGCAGAGTTGTTTTTTTATTATTATTTTTATTACTCAACCAGTTGAAATAGCGCTGTGGAACATCTGTCAGGCAGAAGTAATTCCTACGCTTACAGAAGATATTAGCTTGAGGCTGACCATGTGAGCCAGGCTATAGGTACTGCATTTACCTGTGTCCCGATGATGGAGTCAATCCTCTTGAAGTCAGACTGAATGGTTCCCAGAAGTCTTGTGGAGAATTGTGCGTTATTTTCTCATAGCCGAGAGGGTCGGACAAAATTATCCATTTATCCTTTCTCTTTTTCTTTGTTCTCTTTATTGCTATATTCATTTTCTGTTCTGTTAGGATCTTACATATCATACAGATGTAGCATTGTCTTCCATACTATGAAAGTGAGTTGGGAACAGGGTCTGGTTACCAAAATGGAAAAATAAGCATCTTATAATCATGCCATATACAAATTGCCTGACATGCATTTATCATCTAAAATCATGATCAAAACTATGCAAAGCAAAAGAAAATACGATCTAAACTACATTAACTATGAATTTAAAACTTTCAATGAACTCGCAGTGTACTTACCTACGAAAGAACAAAATAATATTAGGCAACATGTGACTACTATAAGTATGTGAAGCAGGACTGAAAAATACAGTGCTAATGAAACTTCAAGGACACACACACACACACACACACACAGATGTAAAGGTTATAATGTACAAACTGTATATTCTCTCCCCTAACACTAACCACATCATACAAAATAAGCAAATAAAACCTTAATTGAGGCTCCCACTGTGACACGAGTCCTCATTGGTATAGAACAACATTTACACACACTTATAATCTCAAAAGAATAACATTAAAGGAATATCCATATCCAACTTGAAAATACATCTGTCCATGCATTGCATTTTCATACACCCTTCTTTAAGCTTAAATGACGAATGGGACAACCTACGGTCTTGTGAACTTAATGGACACGCGCACGCAATGGCCATTGTAAGTCCGTAGACTGAAAGTGCACATGAAGTGTGCACAAGATTTCCGATATTTTCCCTGATATTTAAGCATTTTTCTATAATCGGGTATTGGTTTTGTAATATCGGATTTACCCCTAAATGGTGTGGACGTTTTGAGAATTGCATACAAGCGTGCCATTAAAGGACTGCGTCTGAGTTGAGATGAGTCAACAGCGGTGTTCAAAGGTAAAATAACCTGCATACCTATATTAATAAACTTTGTGTAACAGAACAGTAATGCACAATTGAGATATGCACAAATAAGATGTTATGAGATGATTTTATGTAGTAGATTAAACTTGGCGCTAAGTAGAGACAAACTCACGGAGTCCGTCAGGTAATCCGTCATGTCACAATAAAGATATAACTTCACATTAATGAAATAAAACAGCCATGAATGTATAAAATGTGCATGGCATGTTTGAAATGAGCGGCAAACTTATTTCTGTTTCTGTTTATGCTCAGTCGCGTTCCACCGCTGTTGCTCCAGCATATAGGCTAGTCACTGTATGTAACTAAACAAGACCAACTCGTTTAAAACTCCTTAAATTATATTAACGTCTGCTATATAATACTTATATAATAAATAAAATCGAATTAATTACATCTCCGTGAAAAAGAATTATTAGACCTATCGTCACGAGACATGTAAGTTAAACACAGAGATGAAAACAGCATTTCATAGACCGACACAAACATTAGTAATCATTTTGATATCGTACTAGATGAGATTGGCTCTATAAGAAAAATAAACAAACCCGCGAATACATCATAGCTATTACAATGTTTGCATATTCCAGAGAATATTCACTCTTTAGTCTATTAGGGTTGCCAACTCACGCATTTGGCCTAAAACACACGCTTTCATGCTCTATGTCACGCTCTCACTCCGCCCAACATGATCTCACGACAAATTGCCAAAACTGCTTTTGTTTGGATATTAAACAAATCTATGCTTTTAATTTTTTTTTTTTTTTACTTAAACTTCAAACAATAAATAGCGTTTTGGCGCTAATGTGGCTTAATGTTAAAGCCAGAGGCGTTGAAAAACGGAGTTGCGACATGCTCTCGTCTCCGGGCGGCACGCAGAGTCATGTGGTTCATGGAGCGCTCAATACTTCTAGCGCAGTGTCAATACATTTTAATGGCTTAAGCGGATGCACAACAGTTTCACTATTGCATTTATATGCATTGATTAAGTCAACCATATTTACAGGATTGTTTTATTATGAAGCAGGGCCGGGTTACCCTAGGCTAGAGTTTTGCGCCCCCCAACCCACTCACTTTATCGTCTCTAATTCAGCACATGTCTGTTTACCTAGGCCTACCCCTAACCAAGAAGCACTTATTATTAAACACATGTTAGATGCTTTATGTCCACTTGTCTAATATTTTCTCACTTTTTATTGAAAATAGGCCTAAATGCCTTTCCGATCTGATATGTGATGGGAAAAGGAAAATTTTCTTCCTTTCTCTTTTTCCGTCCCTGTGCAACCGCGGGTTTAGACGCCTCATTTTTGATGAGCACTTGCCTGACCAAACGCCTGAACCAATAATCAATAATCACCATCAATTCAATCTAATAATCAGGTTGATAAGTAATTAAACATGTGGCTGAGGGGGCGCCCTATATGATCATGTTTAATAAACGCTGTTGCTGTAACTGTAAAAAACAGAAATAACAATGAATAAATATTGGTTATATATCGGTTATCGGTACATAAACATGCAAATAATCGGTATCGGTTATAAAAAATCTATATCTGTTGATCAATTTCGATATAAGAGAAGAGGGGTTTTAAGTGTGTTGCCCAGCCCTATCCACAAGAGACGTCAAAGCTTGCAATGCTCCCGTTCATTGCATCATGGGTTACTCTTTCCAATGCTATCATGACCAGCGCATCCCTGGAGTGTCTCCTCTGAATTTCCCTCACCGACATATCACCCTTAATAAACCCGTCTTTGGCGCGATGACTCCGATCCTTTAAATATTCGTATTTTTGTTTAATCGACGCACCATCCTCAATAAATCGCCTCTTGTGTGATACCTCGAACTTTTGAATATTCCGATCTAATATGATTTCTGTCCTGTAAGGTTGCCAGAATAATAATCATAAACGGTGTGTTAATAGGCCAGAGGAGAACTGACACCCCGACTGAGTCTGGTTTCTCCCAAGGTTTATTTTTCTCTATCATGCCCTGATGGAGTTTTGGTTCCTTGCCACTGTCGCCTTTGGCTTGGCTTGCTCAGTTGGGGACATTAAAATTTCGATCTAGTTTTTCGATTTAGTTTTCAACTAAATATCCAAATAAAATGAATTGCTAAATTAACTGTATCAACTATATTACTGATCTGCCCACATTGTCGCTATATGATAAATTAAAATAAGATGAGAACATCACTGTTTTCTCCAGATACAGCCGAATCAAATTTTGTTGCAACATTGTCCTGTTTAACACTGTGAAGCTGCTTTGAAACAATCATCATTGTAAAAGCGTTATGTAAATAAAGTTGAATTGATCCTTTTGCCATAAAAAAGTCGACTCGTGTGCCACTGACTGCCCGAAACTAGATATTTTTTTTATAAAGTTTGTATATATTTCTTACAAAAATTCTACAGAAGGCCTTTAAAGGGATACTTCACCACTTTTTCATATTAAACTGTTATTCCCTTAACTAAAACGAGTTGATACATGTCTCTCTTGTCTCAGTGCGTGCACTTAAAGGGTTACTTCAGCGATTAGCATATGGCTTTTGTATCAGCAGAAACCCTGGAGTATAATCAAATAATTGTGCTTCCCCCCCTCCTTATATCCCCCTGAGACAAGAGATTTATGCATTTTATTTCTGGAAAAATTCTTCCTATGACGCAAATTGACGATATTTGCATCATCGGAGGAATGTTTGGCCAAAGGCTAAAGACTACAGCCAGCAGAGGGAGCCATTTCCGCATGTTTTGAACCCACGCATGGGGGATGGGAGATCACACTCAGAGCTCAGCTCGCAGCTACAGGCACTCATTTAAACGGAGCTATGGTGAGCAATGTAAGTCTTTTAACTTCTCAAATTAATTTCTATGAAAGTTAAGCTTGCAAAGGCATGAACTGAAACACGCCAGACTGAACTTGCGTTGTGAATGTATGGCGCGAATGTGGTCGCGATTACCTCAGCTCTCATCATGAGAGCTCAGCTCATTTATCTCACTCCTGCAGTTAGTGCTCAGTGCTGTGATACTCACGCGGTGACTCACTCATTATATTGAACAGACACGTTCAGTTTTTAATTGGGGTGTCTTCTCCAACTCAGTCAGTGTAATCCAGTAGCGGTGGCTTTGGGAATGGCCTCACAGGGCAGCGAAGCAATCTGGGAATTGTAGTTTTTCATCCCCATGAGACAAAAATACATTTTCTGTCTTTTTTAGTCTAGAAGGCACCAAATTCAAAAATAATTTCACATTTCTACTACATTAATGACCCAGTTTAAAAACAGATTTATCTTCCCAGCGCTGAAATACCACTTTAATCTCTCTGACGTGCGGTGACGATCTGATAGCATTTAGCTTAGCCCAAAAAGCCCAGTTCATTCACTATGGTACCAAACAGAGATCAAGTTAGAAGCGACCAAACACCTCCACGTTTTCCTTATTTAAATACAGTTACACGAATAGTTGAACGATCAAAAATGATGACAAAATAAAACGTGGCGCTTTTCTAAGCGGATTAAAAAGGAGAACTATAATGTATGGCGGAATAGCACTTCTGAGAGTACTTCGACTCGGCGCAGTAAAAAATCCCGCCTGAAACATCCTCCCTCACATATCCCCCCCCCCATTGACAGAAATTAGAGGGGGAGGGGGGAGACGTGAGGGAAGATGTTTCAGGCGGGACTTTTTACTGCGCCGAGTCGAAGTACTCTCAGGCTAAGCTAAATCCTATCAGATCGTCACCGCGCGTCAGAGAGATTAAGTGCACGCACTGAGACGAGAGAGGTATGTATCAACTCGTTTTAGTTAAGGGAATAACATAGTTTAATATGAAAAAGTGGTGAAGTAACCCTTTAATTACTCACCAAAGCTATGTGAAGCAGTTATATGAAGGATAGATGCACTTTTATGGGCTTTAAAAATGACCCAACAGTCACTGTCATTGTAAAGCCTGGAGGATCCAGGATATTTTTTATATAACAATTTTTATATAACTGTTTTTTCTTTTTCTGAAAGAAAAATGTCATATACACCTCGGATGACTTGAGGGTGAGTAAATCACGGGCTTAGTTTCATTTTGGGGTGAACTAACCCTTTAATACTTGTGGTTACTGATGATACATTGAGGTCTTATAAAGTGAAACGATCGGTCTGTGCAATAAATGGAACATTTTACCACATTTTTACCTGTAATCCACAGCCTCAGCAAACAGTCCTGAGCGCGTTCGTGACAGTCTGCAGCGCAAGTATTCATTTTGTTTTGCTTGCAAGTGCCAGGACCCATACTTGCATTATATGAATCAGAGAGGACCATGGTTTCAGCTAATAATCATCTTTACTGTTCCACTGAAGAAAAAAAGTCACCTACATATTGGATGGCCTGAGGGTGAGTAAATTAACAGCATTTTATACATTTTTGGGTGAACTATCCTTTTAAGATGTGTTCTTCTCCTACATTCTCCTGAGTGCTCTGTTTTTGGATTTATTATCGACGTTTGTTTGATTCCCCATCTTCGTGTGCTTTACCTCATTCCAGAAGGATGTTTTGATTAAAAGATATTAAAAAGACCTATAAAACCTCAAGTTTTTTTTGTTGTTTTGTAGAAACAAAGCAATAGGATCACACACACACACGCACATACACACACACACACACACACACACACATATATATGATGTGGCTGTGCCGCCTTTCTTCAGTCCTTCAAACCCCTCAGACACTGATACAATCTGTCATGTCTTCTACTCATGTTGAGATGGTTTATTCTAGTATTATTTTGTGATTCATACAAAAAAATGTATGCTAATTGTTTGAAAAAGGCTATATTCTTGGCATAAAAAAACATTAGATTTCATGTATTAATACATGGTGTCTATATTACAGTGGACAAATGTGTAATTCTCGCAAAATACAAAATTTCGGACAAGAAAGGAAAACAATCAAATTTCCTCCCTGATTTAATCAAATATTATTTATTTAAAATGTAATAGTTTTTTTATATGAATATTTAGTATATGATATAATTCATTAAATATGATTACTGTATATAAATGTTATACATATAAATGTTATGGCTTTTTTGTTAACTTTAGAATAATAAACAAATTTTGTACTGTTATGGGTTGTCACTTGCATGTCCTTTTTAAAATCTGGGTACTGAGGTAAAAATAGCTGAGAGCCACTGGAATAAGAGTCAAACTGTGCCGTGCACATTAAAGACATCAGTATCCATAACATCATAATGTGCATGGCCAGAGAGGGATGGACTCTTGTATAGGGAGGAGGAAACTCAGTTTGTTGTGGAGGTGTGTGCATATGTGTAATTAGGATGGCCTGACCTCTGGAGATCCCCCGGTTCCCCTGAGTGACAATGTCACAATCTGTATCCTGTGAGAATACCTTGCTACCCTCGGTTCTGCGTCAAGCCTGCGCAAATACACAACCTCATTCAAATACACAGACAGTGGAATTGCGCCTGCCGCTACGTGGGTCAAACAGGGCCAGCCCACTCAGAGCTCTATTTAAGGGCCTCTCTTACACAGTGCAGCGAAGTTGTGCAAGCACACTTGTTCTGCAGTCAGCGTGTGTTCTCCATCTGTCTCTCTCTCCTCCTCTCTGCCAGAGTTTCACCCGAAGGTACGATCTCAGAGTTTTTTTTTTTTTGTCTTAGTTTTGAATGTGGAGTGTTGCATGCTTACAACGGCTGTTGTATTTACTGTCTTTTTTAAACTTGGCATTGTGTAAAATATACTGTAAAATATTTCAAATGTGTGCTCGTGCTGCATGTCCTAAAATGTTGACATTTTTGTAGATTTTAATGAAAGCAAAGAGGATATAAAGTGAGTGAATGTGATTATTTCTCTGTAATTCTTGAGAAATTGGATCCGTTTTAAATTCCCATTGCTGTTGCTGATGCTTCTTGGCTTAAATCCAGTTAGGGTTATTTTTTCAGATCCACTATTTTTCCATTCTGAACCTCTTCATTGCTTGATGATGATGATAGCCTAAATAAAACATACAAAAATGTGGTTAAGTCAAATTTTGGAACTCGGAAACAACAACTCTCGGGGAAATGTGTTTTAATTGAACCTTGTGTCCTGAAGAGAAAGAACACAGACAGTTTAGATTAATACCCATTTTACAATGGAATGTAGTCCATCTATCAGGTGTTTAATACAAATGTATTTAGACTCTTTGTCGATAACTGTGCATGATTTATCATCTTTGAGTTGAGGCAAAAAGGACCATATTATCTTTCTTATTTTGTTTGGTAATGGGTTTTAATGTTTGATATTTTTAGGTAAAATCTATTAAAAAGCAACGGTATGTGATATGATTAAAAAGCAATCTCAAAGCTCTAATGTGTGTGTGTGTGTGTATGTTTCAGCTATGAACACTGGAATCTGTGTGTGCGTGCTGCTGGCTGCCCTCTCCACCAGCAGTTGCCTTTCTCTCCCTTCACAATCAGAAGATGGGGTTCAATCTGATCCCGGTGCCATAGCGAAACACACACGCCACACCCGTGCAGCGCCCTCTAGTGGACAACTGAGCCTGTTGTCTAAACAAGAGGATGATGAAGAACCCCGCAGCAGCTTGACTGAACTACTGGCCAGAATCATCTCCACCAAAGGTGGAATTCTTCTTTCAGATTACTTTATTTTATATTTATAGAACTTTTTATCAATCACGCACAATCTTGACCAAATAGTCGTTTCTATTTCTAAAACAACAACAATTTGTCCTTGTCCTCCCATGCAGGTACATACCGCAGAAGTCCCTTACCGAATAGCAGATCCATGGGCTCCACTCACAGAATAAAGGACAGAGATTACCTAGGATGGATGGATTTTGGCCGACGGAGCGCAGAGGAGTATGAATACTCCTCATAAGACCCATTCAACCACTGACATGAATCAACCTGATTAGCCGATCATCTGTACAGAGTCACTCATTTTAATGTCAATCAACCACAGTCTGAGCTCGGTCTGATGTAAATTTGTTTGTACAATGGAGATGATGCAATATATGAATACATTTGTCCATCTATATACATTTATTTTGCAGGAAAAAAACCAGAGTGAGAATGTAGTCTCTACTGCTTTTATTCTCATAACTCATGTAGATATGATTTTGTTCTCACAGATGTCTATGAATAAATCATTGCCTTAACTCACTCATTCGAACTCTCACGGCTCTTGCATTAAACGATGGCAACACAGACAAATAAACAACAATAAAATTGTTAAGTTAAGAAAAACTAATCAGCAGCTGAGTCTATTGTAATGTTTCTTGATCCTGTAGAGAACTCGCTTTTATTAGCATGTAGTTTTGATTCACCATCTTAGCTGAATCCACCACAGCTCAGTGAAGCCATTTGTGCGGCGTTGAGGGACCAAGCTAACGAATCACGGTTAATGATTTTATTATGAAAGCTTTCTCTTATTTGAAAGCCGAACGGCTAGCATTACAGCACTAGTGCCACGAGCAGCCTTCCGATCCAATTCTCTTCCCATTGCTCGAGGGACAGATTAGAGTTCAGGCAATAATACCCGATTCTGCTGTAAAAGAGAACAGGGTGAGAAACGGAGAAAGAAACACATGCAGACAGTTCGACGGGGAGACGGCGTTCCCTGGTTTATTGCGCAAAACACTTGAGTTAGCACATAATGGATGAATCGTAGGCTGATGATTGCGAGCAAATGAAGGGCTACACCAAACAAAAAGAGCAATTATGCCACAGGTGTGCCTTAGTGAAAGAGATTTCATTCTGTTAGACAATATAAAGTGAACCAATAAATGCTCTCTTACACACAGAGTGCCAAACATGAAAAGGTTTGCAACCAGGGCAATTAAATGCGTTCTGGCAATGTAGATACATTGTGTGAGCCAACTAGCCAATTCTCTTGTTTTCCCCCTCCCTCATACATAGAAGCATGCATCTTTGAAGTGTTTTTGTACTGTCTCAACTAGTATCAGCTGACCCTGATACTAAAGAGTGTAGTTTTGCCTTACTGAACACAGGTAGGATAACCTTAAAATTCTCTTGGTGAATAAAACAAGGCCTACAGAGAAATATGTTTGAAACACTGCCCATCCTAAAAAAAGTTACTGTTTGGATTTAAATAGGCAGCTTTAGAGTCAATGACCGGATCATTATTGCAGTAATTATTATGTTTCTAGCTATACGTTTGCAATAGTTCTTCTAACCCTAGCTTTTCATTTCTTAAACAACCATGTAGGAAGACATCATGGCCATATTCCAAGATATGACAAAATGGTTAGTTCACCCAAAAATGAAAATGATGTCATTAATTACTCACTCGTGTGTCATTCCAAACCAGTAAGACATTTGATCATTTTTGGAACTCAAACGAAGATATTTTGATGAAATCGGAGAGCTTTCTGAACCAACCATAGGCAGCAGCGTCATTGCAACTTTCATGGTCCAGAAAGGTAGTTAAAGACATCGTTAAAATAGTCCATGTGACTACCCCGCTAGAAATGTCACGTTCCCAGAAAATTCAGAACGCTCTCAGAATGTCTCCACTGGTATCAAGGACGTTTAAAGAACGTTTAGGATGTGGAGTCCTTCACTGAACAATTAGGACGTTCTCTGTTTAGGGGACCATATTTTATTTGGAAATTTGATGTTCCGAGAACACTGGTGTCAAGGACGTCACCCTTTTAACGTTCCTAGAACGTCCTGATGAGGATTTCTTTAAAGGGATGGGGGACGTTATTTGGCGGACCTTCATGGAATATTCAGGACGTTCTCAGAACGTTTAGGGTACCATATTTTATTTGGAAAGTCATCTACAGGTCCTGCAAACGTTATGAGAATGTACTGTAGTGTAGCGACCACTGCAACAAATAGCAGCACAGTCTGAATAAAACGTTCTGACTAACAGGAAAACTTATGGAAACATTCTGTTAATGACAAATGTCCTCTTTGTAACGTTGCTGTTTGACAATAAAATAACCAGTATGAACTGTCCCCCCTAAAGTCATATCAGGAAGGATATTATATGAACCAACAGAAGACCATGTGGTAACGTTCTGCTAATCCCAGATGTCCTCTTTGTAATGTTGCTATGTGACCATAGAATAACCAAAAAGGAACGTCCCCCTAAACTCATATAAGGATCCTTGAACTGCAGCACTTTCAGAACCAAAAGATACGTTTTAGAAACATCTCTAATGTTCTATGAAGGTTTAGGATTTTCATCACCGTTAGAGAACTTTTAGGGAACGTTGCGCAAGGTCGCAGGAATGCCCCTTCCTGTGCAAGTACAGTGGTTTAACCCATTTTTTGTGCGCAATAAACAAAACAAAACAAAAACAAAACATCTACGGCTCACCATTGGCAAGTTCCTGTATCAGCATCACATGCCTGTGTCATGGTGCTAACGTGAACAGCGCTGGCCAATGGTGAGCCGTCGCACTGCCGTAGAACTCGGAAGCGTTGCACTGTTTACAACAGCATAGGAGAATGACACAGACGAGAATAAATTGTTGAATAAAGTCATTATTTTGGGGGGTTTTGCACACAAAAAAGTATTCTTGTCCCGTCATAAAATTAAGGTTGAACCACTGTAAAAAAAAAAATGTTGTTGGGTTGACTTTAAAAAGTAAGTGACCTGGTTTCCTTATCATTTTGAGTTTATTGAGAAAAAAAAATAGTTGATACAATGAAGGAAACTGGTTTAAATAAATAGAAGCAAAAAATATTATTGTGTCTGAACCACATAAGCACAATTTGTCATGTTTCACTGCATCATCACAAATAAAACACACAATTATCCAATATGCTGACAAAATCGTTTAATAATATTTGAATAAAGGATGTTGATTCTCAAAAATATTGTATTAACTCAATTTTTTTATTTCAATGAACTCAAAACTTCAAGGCAACCAGGTAACTTATTTTTGAAATATTTTTTTTAGAATGTGTATAGTCACATGGACTATTTTATCAATGTCTACACTACCTTTCTGGTCCTTGAAAATTCAAAAAGCTCGCAGATTTCATCAAATTAATGACTTAATTTGTGTTCCAAAGATGAACGAAAGTCTTACAGGTTCGGAACAGCATGAACGTGAGTAATTAATGACAGAATTTTCATTTTTGGGTGAACTAACTCTTTAAGATTCATCAGGCTCAAATTGTAAAGAAATGTTTGCGAGGGAGCATGAGGAAATATTTTCACACATGAATTGGCACCTCTGAGTCCAGACCTAAAATTCATTGAAAGTCTTTTGGATTTGCTGGAGGAGACTTGACAGAGTGCTTGACACTTGGATTGTCAATACAAGAACTTGACCAAAAAAAACTGATGCACTTCTCCTGTCTTGATGGGAAAAAAATGTAGTGATGTTATGACATTGTCATCTTGGAATATGGTCATGATGTGCCTTCCTACATGTTTATTTAAGAAATGAAAAGCTTCACACTCCATCAATTAGAGTTGGAAGAACTGTTGCCAAACAATTAACATGCTAGAAATATAATAATCACTGCAGTATATTTGGGAGTAATAATTTACTGCCTAATAGGTGAAGGTAACTAAGATAATGAGAACATAATATCGAGCTGCAGCTATGGACGAAGTTCTTACCCTTAAAGTCAGAGAACCAGACCTGGAGATTTGTCCTGAACTTGCTCAGTGGGTGTAGAGATGGCTTCTGATAAAATGATAAAATTGATTAACAGACAAACGGTGGCAATAATTTACTGGCTAAAATACTTTGATCAACATGTGCTGTGACGTCATGCCCTAAAAAAACTGCTGCGTTAAAAACAACCCAAGTTGGGTTGAAAATGGACAAACCCAGATATTGGGTTGTTTGAATGAGTCCATTCAACGGGTTCAAACAACCCAATTTCTGGGATTGTCCATGTTACAGTTCAGCTCACAACTGTAACAAAAAGGATCACAACGTAGATACGATTGCAAAGATATACATTTATTACATAGTTCTAGGGAAAACATAATAACATTTTTTTTTAAAAAGCATCTAAACGCCGACCGATCCAAACAAACCCTGAGGAAGACAGGAACAATGAGGATTTCAGGATAGAGGTATTCAACTCCAAGGGCACCTGCCACGAGCCCATTCCTGCAAACTGCAAGAAGAAACACAATCAAGAACAACCCCCAAAACTCCAGTTCGTGAAGGAGCACTTTAAATACCCACAGCCCAGGTGTCCACAATCTCACATCACAGATGGACAGTGACAAACAACAATCAGAAGCAAAACACGGTAAGACCGTGACAGTCCATTTTCAACCCAACTTGGGTTGATTTAACCCAGCAGTTTTTAGAGTATGGATGTAACCAAATTGTTGTGTCCATAGTCACAAGCGGCACAGGCTTGAACTTATACCTTTAAAGTCAGGAAGCCAGATCAATCAATCAACTTTTTTTATATAGCGCTTTTACAATCACGATTGTGTCAAAGCAGCCTCACAGTGTCAAACAGGACAATATTGCAACAAAATTAGATTAGGCTATACAGTCGTACTGGAGAAAACAGTGATGCTATCAGCTTATTTTAATTTATCATAGAGCGACAATGTTGGCATATCAGTATTATAGTTTATAGAATTCAATAAAATCTAATTCATAAATTGTATTTGTATAATTAGTTGAATAACTTAGATCATAATTTTAGTGTCCCCAACTGAGCAAGCCAAGGCAAAATCGGAGGAGACACCAATTGACACGGCTCAGCAGACACTCCAGGATGCGTTGGTCATGTCCAGGCAGGTCCACCATCCGATCCGGACAGGGCCCAGATCCGGGATAAACCTCGGGATAAACAGATCTGGAGCTTTCTCCTGAACTCATCCTTCTCAGAGGCTTTAGAGTCGGCTACTCGTGACATCATTGCGGAAAGAGTTGGGGAAAGGCAAACTCATTTATCAGACAGTTATCATTTATTAGACAGATATCAAGAGACAGTTATCAATTATCGACCATTATTCTGTATATCTGGGCAAAACGTGTCTCCCTTTCGATGTAACTGATGGCCTAAGACACGAAACGAGCGGTTTGTGTGAGAAAACGAACATTATTTATGTCGTTTTTTCCTCTTGTACACCACTACGTCCAACTGATCCGAGGGTGCGCGTTTCCTGTTGTGACATTCGCGCGTTCTGGCTTTAGTCTGCGCAAGCGCGGAAAGCGCCTCGTTTCGTGTCTTAGGCCATCAGTGTGTACTTACAATGGGGGATTGTTTAATTTGGACTTCTCTGTGTATGCTCTTTGAGGTGGTGACCATAGACCTGCATTATGTGAGGCACAGACAAGAACGGTTTGACCTAAAATGATCAAAAATTGAAACTACTGGGGAAACAAATGCTCCTACATCTCGGATGCCTATGAGGTAAGCTAAGACATATTACAATTTAATTTCAAAGTGAACTATCCTTTTAAGTTTGAAAGTAGGAGTACATTTCATGAACTGTCTTCTAGCTTTCGATCAACTCCTAACATGCCACACAGAATCACAGTTTTCCACCAATGTGGTGTGCTGTAATGAGATCATAATGTCTATAAACATTCCACAGAATCCCGCCACAAGATATGGACACCAACATCTCTCACAAACCTTTATGCACATTCACATTATTCAAACTACAGTATGTAAGGATTAGGCTATATACCTTGTAACCCCTTCACACTGTATTTTAATGACAGGGACCTTTCATTGACTTCATTTCTGTCTCTTAAACTTAACCATCAAAATGAAAAAAGTACAGTTGTATAAGTAAATGTTCACTTAGACAACTGTATTATTAATATGTGCAGTTTTGAAGTTCCCAGCATGCTTTGCATAGGACTGGAAGGAGAGAGTTAATCTTGAGTGGCCTGATATGCGGATCGGTGATTGTTATCAAGAAATATCAGACCGCAAAAGTATTCCAGAGAGCTATGAAATACACAATGTAGGATGCATGTGGTATTTTAATTTAGCCAATAATTATCCATTTCCTTCTCAACCAATTTAACATTGGAAAACTGAACAAAAAATGCATTCTTTTTTATAATGTAGAGGGTGCTTCCAGATTCTACAGAGAAATTGCACAGAAAATGAAGTATGGTTAATTTTGTCTTTAGTGGGTCTTTAACGCTCCTTATGTTTTGCAATTTAAATATAATGATGCATTTACAAGTGAATGGCCAAACATATCACAAAAGTTCACAATGCTGCTGCAGGTGAATTATACAGTAATGTGGATAACACTGAAAAAGTATATTTTTGTCAGGTTTAATACTGATAATTGATCACTGAAGACCTTTATCTAATGCCGCCTCCACGTGCTTTCGGAAATGTGATAATTCTCACTTCTGAAGTCGCAATTACGAGCTCACCGCATTCAAATTTTAAAAAGAGTTCATGAGTACGCCAAAGAGTACGTTCATGTGCAATTTTTACCACTGTAAAAAAAAATTGTTGGCTTTTGTTGGTTTAACTTAAAAAAGAAAGTAACTTTTTGCCTTTTGAGTTTATTGAAATAAAAAAATTGAGTTGATACAATGAAGGAAATTTGTTTAATAAATAGAAACTCAAAATATTATTGTATCTGAACCACATAAAAAAATTTGATAAATCATGAAAATAGCACTATTTGGCATGTTTCACTTCATATCCTTACAAAATCTTTTAATAATATTTTAATAAAGGTTGCCAAACTCAAAAAATGTTCATTGTATTAACTCAGTTTCAATGTTCTCACTCAGTTTTAACTAATTTTAAGGCAACCAGGTAACTTTTTTTCTAAATAATATTTAAAATGTAGGACACTTGTATTTATGATAATTCCGAGAGCATGTGAAGGCAGCATAATCCTCTCTAGTCTTAATCCTCGGACTCGCACATCGCCATGCTTGTAGTTTTTTAACACTTTTTGTAGTTCTAATCGAATCCTTCAACTCGCAAAGGGCTGTGGGCAATATCAGACATTAGTGTGTTGATCTGCACTTCGAATTCTGACCAGAAATAGTAGACCATCCGGGTATCTTTGGAATACACTTTTCAACAATTTAGGATGTATATTATGCGAATTAGGATCCAGCATTGGTAATCCTGAAGACCTCGATTAGCTTTAGGTGTGTTTGATTAGGGTTGGAGCTAAACTCTGCAGGAGAGTGCCCCTCCAGGATCAACATTAATAAGAGCAAATTGGGAAAGAGCTTGAAAACGTCCATCGTGGTGTGAAACCCCGATGGGAATGCCAACTGGTTCCACAAAAAAAAATCTTATTTAAAAATATGATGAGACACTAAATTGTAGAATGAATAATCAACTTTTTATTTTATTTTATTTGAACTGTTGAAGAAATAGACTGTAAATGTTAAAACCATTTTATATAAGGAGAATTTTGTAATTGTTTAGGAGCATCTAGCAGATAAATATGGAAGCGTGTTTCTGCCACAGATTAATAAATAAATAAAAAAGATATATAAACTTTTTCTCTTGTTTTCTATTTTTTCAAAATTGCGAATTTTTATCTCACAATTCTGGCTTTTTTCATGCAATTCTGACATACATAAATATGTGTTATATTAAAAAAAGTTGTTACCTGTACCCATGAGTTGTCAACTAAAGTCTTTTGGACAGCCCATATGACTTATTTTGCATCATCCAGCTGACTTTTTCTAACAAATGAACGTGGATATCTGGATGCTGGTAACATTTGAGCAAGTAGGATTTCACTATACACTAAACATTCAGCTTTTATCTTTTCAAAGAAAGTGTTTGTTTGTTTTGTTTCTCATATCCTTTTATATTACTGCCATCAATCTGAGACAGGTTTGTTCAATAGTTTGCCAGGTCGTAATGGAAAACCTACTTACAGAGGTAAGCACAACTCTTACACTCTAAAAAATGCTGGGTTACACAAGTTGGGTTGAAAATGGACAAACACAGCTATTGGGTTGTTTTAAGCAAACATTTAACCCAACCACTGGGTTAAAACAACCGATTCACTCGGTTAACAATTTTTAACCCAACTTGGGTTGTTTTTAACCCAGCAATTTTTAGAGTCTATGTAATATGGGGAGGAAGAGAGATATAAATCTTTCTAATGACTGCAAATTCTAGAAAAAGGCATGAATCTTCTAATATTTTGGGAAAACTGAATAGAAATGTTCAAATTATCAAAAGATTTGTGAGTTATTTAGATCACCGAAGAACTTGGTCAGATAAAGTCTTAGGCTCTGTGAAATTGATCGTATTAAAGGATAGCTATTTAAAAAAGCCACTGTCAAGCCGCAAACAGGTATTTGAAGCTGCTGGTGTCTGTGGAGTTTCAAGAACCTCTCCATGCAGACTGGCAGTTGTGCATGAATTTGCATTTCAGCCACCTCTGACCAAAGCTTACAAAAAGAAAGAATAAAGTGGGTGTATAAATACATTTTCAAACTGTTTTATTGTCGTGTTGTTTTTTATTTTATTTTTCAGCATGGGATAGTGCATTATGCCTGAAAATCCTTATTATTTCAGAAGGCACAATCCTTCTTTTTTATACTACAGCAGAAAATTGTCGGCTCTAAACCCCACATCTCTTTCAAATGTCATTTTAACACACTCTGGGACTCTAAAGGGACCTTCCATCTCACTTCCTAATATTCCAGCCCAAATCATCACCCGCTAGCTCCTTGCTGATGACATGTGGTGGCCATTCACCAAACATCTTGAAATCCATCCATAAACTCCATCCACCGTGAACAAAAAAAATAAAAAAATAATCCATATGCTCCTTGCTTATGGGATGTGCCATTTACCAAACATCCAGAAATCCATCCATAAACGGCATCCACAGTGAATATTAAAAATGAGTCTTCGTGCATTTCTAAACCCACACTCTCAACAAAAAAACTGGGACAGTACTCCAAGGAACAAAAAGTGAAAAGGTATCTTTGTACCTTACTTACCCCTAAATGGTATGTAGTAGTACCTTAAAGGTAAATATTAGTAGCTTTTTTGCTTTTGTACCTCATAGGGTATTGCCCCAGGGACAGCGCTATACATTTTTTTTCCTGACAGTGCACTGTGAACATTAATCTTTGAGAGCTTTGGTTAGAGGTGGCAGACTTTATGCAACTTTATGCAGCGTGGCAGCCCAACCGGTTCTCATGCAAATGTGTATTTATGGCATGTATTGTATTTATTGTGCGATTTATACGCATAATTTTTTTTTACATGCATATTTTAAGCCGTTTTCAATATATGCTATATATACGCATTTCATTAAAATGCGTTGGACAGCCTGCATGAAGAGGTTCTTGAGACTCCAGCCACTTCAAATACCTGTTTGCTGCTCAACAGTTTGCTGCTATTAATTTGACAGAACCATTCCTTAATAAGCCTTTATGTGACTTGAGCTCTTCTGTGCTGTGAATCACTCACAGAAATTTAACTAACATTTATATCAAAACACAAAACATACCAGAACAAAACCTCCAAAAGGCATCAGGTCCAGCAGAGATACAGATGGGCTCAAGACAGCCCTCAATCGGAAGATGGTCTTTTAGATGCATCCAGAATTTGAGGGATCTTTTGTGCATCTTTATAATGCGATCGGCCTAATTCTGCCCAACATGCGTTATTGAGTGTTTTTCTTTGTAGTTTTAGAATCATTTTGCCTAATTGTGTAGGGCTTCTGTTGGATGTATTTCCCATCTAGTGTAGCTCTAATCACTGAGTGGACCCCAAACCTCACTTCCATACAGCGCTATAGAGCTCTGAAATTTGAGAGCATTCACTGCCATACTGAAACTCCCAGATGCAGTGATGACCAGGCTGAGGTAAGTGTACTGCATAGGGCGTATGTGCTCTAGGGCGGTGCTGACTGAACTGTATCTGTGTTCCGGACATCTGGGCGTATTTCGAGAGACCATAAGCTCTTTGTGAGGGTCACTGCCAGGGCCCAGTTCTGGCAGTAGTTCTCCAGCAGGTCCAGGTCGCCTGCATACAGCAGGAGCTTGATGTTTTTGTCTTCTAGAGTGAGTCCAGGGCCTGTCGACTGTTCCAGCTGCACTGCTAGTTCATTAAAGTAAATGTTGAACAGCGTTGGACTCAAGCTAGAGCCCTGTTAGAGCACTCTATTCTGGGTGAAGAATGCTGTATGTTTGTTGCCGATTCGTATTGCACATTTGTTGCTTGAATACATTGTATAATGTTGTATAATACATTTTATAATGTCATAAACTTTACGCCCTACACAGCTTTGTAAAAGTTTGTAATATAATACGTTGTGCCTTTTTTGAAATAGACAAAGCATGCAAATATTTTTTGGTCTGTTTTACGTGTTTATTTATTCGGGTGTGTAGGGTGTAAATGTGGTGAGAAGAGCCAATCTGACTCAGGACATTATGTTTGTTAAGAACGTTTTCAATTCTATTGTTTAAAATACTGCTAAATAACTTTCCCAGGTTACTGCTCCACAAATGTCTCTGAAATTATAGGGTCCAATTTATTTCCACTTTTATGAATAGGAGTAATACGTCCTTGGCTCCAGATGTGAAGAAAACAGCACTGAACTAAGTACAATGTTGAATAGTTTGAGCACAGCCGTGTGCAGCTCAGGTGTGCTGTGTTTCAGCATTTCACATCGTGTCAGGACCACAGGATTTGATATGAGATATGAGTCAATTCCTCATGTATAATTAGGAAGTCAAGTGGTTTCTGAATATTTTGAATTGTCTTCATAAGTTTTTGTTTGATCATATTTTAATTGTCAATGATTTGTTTTGATGGGATTTCTTTATATAATTTTCTCAAATTTCTCCATCTTGTATTGGTACACTCTAAAAAATGCTGGGTTAAAAACAACCCAAGTTGGGTTGAAAATGCACCGACCCAACAATTGGGTTGTTTTAACCCAATGGTTGAGTTGTTCTTACCCAGCAATTGGGTTGTCTTAAGCAACATTTAACCCAACCACTGGGTTAAAATAACTCAACCATTGGGTTAAAACAACTCAATTGTTGGGTCGGTGCATTTTCAACCCAACTTGGGTTGTTTTTAACCCAGCATTTTTTAGAGTGTACTCAGATTGTTCCACATATCCCAGAACTGATTATGATGGATTGAGTGTTCTATTTCTTGTAAACTTTTGGTTAGATGGTGTTGCTTTGTCTCTCTAATTGTGTTTTTGTATTGCTTTAGTTTTGAACCGTATTCAGATCTTATGTCTGTGTTGTTTGGTTCTTTATTTTTCAGATTTTCTAAGTTGTTTTCTTAATGGTTTGCATTCTGAGTCTAACCAATTGCTCTGTATTTTCTACTGCACAAGAGGCGTGATAAATGAGCATTATTCAAATGACTCTGTATGCAATTGGAAAGCCAGTTAAACCAATCAGACCAAAAGAAGCGTGATCAACAGACAACGACCCATCACTTCTCTATCTGTCATCATGTTAAACCTGCCAATAGAATCCAGGTGGATAATCCAGTCTGTGATTGGTTCGTGCAAAAGTGTAACAGAAGTTGTAGAAATTAATATACCGATTTCCAAACTGAGTTGCAGGATGAAATCAAATCGCTGGCAGATCAGGCTGGGTTTACCCAGTCTAGTTTTTTTTTTTAGCATTTCTTTTTCAATTCACTTTTATATGCTGCTTTTTTAAATATGTAATTGATTTCACAAAAACGCTACATTTTAAAACTTAACAAACCTAAGAAGTGAACGCCTGAAAAGAGTCCCCTCGGTCAGCCGGTTCTGAGTCTTTCTAACCAGACTAACTAACACTAACCAGTCTCAGACCAGCACTGCTTATCACACAAACGTCAAAATAAACCAAATTATCAAACAATCCAAGAATACATATATTTTCAAGACATTGCACCATTTCATGCTTTTCTTCCTCAGAAAGAGAGTTCTTCCTCCCCATTTTGCATAATTGTGACTTCATGCAAACCTCTTTATAGGTTTTCCATTTACCAAAACAGATATGGCAACAAACAAACCTGTCTGAGATACGAGAAATAAAACACACCAACACTTTTCTTTTTATAAATGTTTTTTGAACTGAAATCCTACTATAATGTTATATGTTACTTTAATTATTTGGAACGTAATTTGTTTATATGCCTTTTTATATATCAGGCATGTCATTATGATCACCTACCTAATATTGTGTTGGTCACCCTTTTGCTGCTAAAACAGCCCTGACCCATTAAGGCATGGACTCCGCTAGACCCCTGAAGGTGTGCTGTGGTATTTGACACCAAGATGTTAGCAGAAGATCCTTTAAGTCCTATAAGTTGTGAGGTAGGGCCTCCATGGATCGAGTTGTTTGTTGGAGGCCAAGTCAAAACTGCAAACTTGTTGTGCTCCTCAAACCATTCCTTAACCATTTTTGCTTTGTGACAGGGTGCATTATCCTGCTGAAAGAGGCCACAGTCACCAGGACATACCATTTTCATGAAAGGGTGTACATGGTCTTCAACCATGCTTAGGTGGTACGTGTCAAAGTAACTTCCACATGGATGTCAGGACCCAAGGTTTCCCAGCAGAACATTGCCCAAAGCATCACACTGCCTCCGTCGGCTTGCCTTCTTCCCATAGTGCATCCTGGTGCCATGTGTTTCCCAGGTAAGTGACGCAAACGCACCCGCACCCGCCAGCCACATGATGTAAAAGAAAACGTGCTTCATCAGACTAGGCCACCTTCTTCCATTGCTCCGTGGTCCAGTTCTGATGCTCACGTGCCCAGTGTTGGCACTTTTGGCAGTGGACAGAGGTCAGCATGGGCACCCTGACTGGTCTGCGGCTATGCAGCCTCATATGTCACAAACTGCGATGCACTGTGTATTCTGACACCTTTCTATCAGAACCAGCATTAACTTCTTGAGCAATATATTGCTTGAAATATATTATAATATATTGTAAATACATGGAATAATATATTGATGGTATCATACAATATATTATATATTCCTGTAATATATTGCAAAACATACAAATGATTGCCGCTTTCATATATTGCAATATATTGGAGAATATAAATATTAAATCCCATATATGTGAATATATTGCCTAATAGAAAAATAGGGTGTTAAAATTGTACCTTTAGCTTGTCGCCGGGCAGTACCCTGAAAAGGACATCTTTGTACCTTTTTTACTCCTAAAAGGTGCATATTAGTCCCTTTGAGTACAAATGCGTACCTTAAGGTACTACTATGAACCTTTTTGTGGCAAAAAATGGTACAAAGTTGTCCTTTTAAGGGTACTGCCCCAGCGACAAGCTGTTGTACCCCTAAAGGTACAATTTTGACACCCTATTTTTCTGTGTGTATTACATGATATTTTCCAATATACTGCAATATATTTTTGTTTCGTAAGGGTATAGTAATTTGTCTGTTTGATCTGACAATACGGGCCAGCCTTTGCACCACACGTACATCAATGAGCCTTGGCCGCCCATGACCCTTTCGGCGGTTCACCACTGTTCCTTCCTTGGATCACTTCTGATAGATACTGACCACTGCAGACCGGGAACATCCCTCAAGAGCTGCAGTTTTGGAGATGCTCTGACCCAGTCGTCAAGCCATGACAATTTGGCCCTTGTCAAACTCGCTCAAATCCTTACACTTGCCCATTTTTCCTGCTTCTAACACTTTAACTTTGAGGACTAAATGTTCATTTGCTGCCTAATAAATCCCACCCACAAACAGGTGCCGTGATGAAGAGATAATCAGTTTATTCATATATATATATATATATATATATATATATATATATATGAAACATCCTCTCTCACATCTCCCCCTCCCCCTTATGACAGAAATAAGAGAGGGAGGGGGAGATGTGAGGGAGGATGTTTCATGCGGGACTTTTTACTGCGCCGAGTCGAAGTACTCTCAGAAGTGCTATTCCGCCATACATTATAGTTCTCCTATTTTAATCCGCTTACAAAAGCGCTACGTTTTAGTTTATGTCACCATACTTGATCATTCAACTATTCATGTAACTGTATTTAAATAGGGAAAATGTGGAGGTGTTTGGTCGCTTCTAACTTGATCTCTGTTTGGTACCATAGTGAATGAACTGGGCTTAGTGGGCTAAGCTAAATGCTATCAGATCATCACCGCACGTCAGAGAGATTAAGTGAACGCACTGAGACGAGAGAGGTATGTATCAACTCCTCTTAGTTAAGGGAATAACATAGTTTAATATGAAAAAGCGGCGAAGTATCCCTTTAAGTTTGTAACTTGCACAGCATTTCTGTGCTTCTATGCACTGTAAAAAATTATTTAGAAAAAAAGTTACCTGGTTGCCTTAAAATTTTGAGTTCATTGAAATTAAAATTTTGAGTTAATACAATAAACATTTTTTGAGCTTCGACAACCTTTATTAAAATATTATTAAAATATTTTGTAAGCTTATTGGGTAATTGTGTGTTTTATTTATGATGATGCAGTGAAACATGTCAAATGGTGCTATTTTCATGATTTATCAATTTTTTTATGTGGTTCAGATACAATAATATTTTGAGTTTCTATTTATTAAACAAATTTCCTTCATTGTATCAACTCAAATTTTTAATTTAAAAAAACTCAAAAATTTAAGGCAACCAGGTTACAGTGTGGAAACTCTCTTCAGCTGGAGAATGTCATCTGAATATCATCACATTGTTATAGCTGGTGCTCTTCAACACCAAGTGGTCTGTTGATCAGTCAGCTGTGGTCTGGTCACAAGCATCTACTCACTCCATGCATATTTGCAAGACAAGGGCCCTAAAGGGTTTCTGTCATCTCAAGATCAAACAATGACGAATTCAGAAACGTGAACTGGCATATTTTGGACCTACACCATATGGATATGTCGTTGCTGGGCTAATATGTAGATTATAAGGACCAGAATTTATAACCAAACCAGCTATGCTGCTGAATCCAAATTGCTGTTGAGCACAAATGTAGAGCTGATCTGCATGCACAATGTTGGTGAGACTCCCTCTTGTGCTCAACAAGGCTAGTGCATCTCATGCTAAAGAATGTTGAGAATGGATATTTGTGGACATATACTTGAACAAAGATTTGATTGCATCAAAATAAGACAACCTCCACTAAATTATCGCAACTGGTTTATTGATCCTGCAAAGGGGAGCTTTTAAAACTCATAAACAAAAACTCCACTTTTCACCAGTGTCAAGTTGTCAATGCTTTTCCATTTTAAATTTTTTTTTCCCTTCAAGTTTAGGTTTTTTTGCTTTTTATATATAAAACGTTAGCAGGTTCAAACTCTTTGCATATTTACCATTTACAATATACAAGTAAAATGTCCTTGCTGATGAAATAACACCATTGAAATCAATGATCAGTCATGGCAGATACCTCTGAAACGCATTCAACGAAGGTCATGCTATGATTAAATGCGCACACACAAATATGCACACGTTTTCACCTAACAAATTTGATTTTGCCTGAACTAAAAGAAAAACCTTTTCTTTAGAATGACTCATGCACTTTCAACTGTATATGCTCCCTCAACAATACATCAAATATAATATATCTTTCAAATATCTGCTTTGTCAGGTAAAAACAATTGTTAAGTCAATACATCACACATAGTTACAGTATTTATGCCAGTGCATACTGTGGCAGGTCAAGCCATTATGATACAGTCTGTCCAAAAAAAAAAAAAAAAAATCAGGCACATTGTATAACTTCCTATTGCACCCTTGAAATCTTTAAAGCTCACAATACATACTTCACTTGCTTTACATATGACACATATCAGTCAGTAGGTTCCAAAACCACAGCAGATGTACAGTATTTTTTTCTTCGGTTTAACCTGACATCCTTTTGACCAATGAAATGTGTTGTGCAATTTTCCCATCAAGTCTTTGATGCTGCAGTTCCACACGCCATGTACATCCACACACATACACGTATAAATAATGTTGGTCTTCAACAAAAGGACATTAAAAGATGACAACATGATTGTGTTTCAAGTTTAAACCTGCTGCCATTTCTTTATGCAGCACCTTCACAGCCCTGTGGTCTCGGTTTCTCTCTGAAGCATTTCATTCAGTCGATTTTTGGGGATGTATAGAGCAGAGTTTGTGCTAATGTGCAAATTATCACCAATTCATGCAAACAGCGCCCTCTACTGAGAGTCATTTTACTGAACTGTGTTATTACACTGTAATGAGTGTTATATTATGCATTAATAAGCCATTTTAGACAATGAACATTACGCTGCATATATTTATTTGTCTGGACTAGATGGAAAAGGCTTCTGTGAAGGTATTTGTACTTAGTAAAAGCAGATTTTCAGCACACTATATGAGCTTGATAAAAAGCAGCACGTCATGGCCTTTAAAAAGTGTCATATCAGACCAAATAATAAATAAGAAATGACAATACTTCATTGTTCACCAATGTTTGGGCTACCATTAGCATTAAGGTGCTATCAGTGCTCTTGCTAGCATCACAAAACTAACACATTTTGAAATGTCACACCGGAAGACCAGATTTAGAAAAAAAAAAAAAATGAATTTCTTGCCTCAAAAAGTGCTTGAACTGGAAATCATTTTGGGGCATGAAGTTTCTGCTCTGTTTGTATGCTACGTTTCCTCACAGCCAGCAAGTGCAAACTGTCACATGACGACAAAAAGCTTGGAATATGCCAAGCTATGTGACAATGCTGAATGAAATGAATTGTATATGTTGGTCAGACGGAGAGAAATCTGTTATAACAAAATAATCTATACAAATATCATCTTAATAACAGGCACTCGAGTTGTCGCAGGGATGATGTACTGTATCAATGCAAATTTAAATAAGAGGCAAAAGGGGACGACAGAGGCAACATTCACTTTTCATTGAGGCTTGTTTGTCTGGGTGGCCCTGGGGCCAATAGCAAGTCCTCACTGGGAGGCCCCGGGCCCTTCATAGCCATACTAGCCCCAACCATAGCTGGGTAACTGCGGTTTCTTCTCATCCCTGAGTTTAGCACTGGCAATCCCCCGATAGGGGAGGTCACGACAGCGTGGGCTCCGAATGGCGGTCCTGGCTTTCCGATCCCTGTGGCCAATGTTCTGGGAGCCAGGCTAAACTTCTTTACCTTGTCCACAAGTCTCAGATTCTGCACACTGACTTCAGTCTGACACTGCGTATCTATTTGAGCCCTTTCGTCCGCCTCCCGCACTTCCTTTAGAATCGAGCTGGCTGGCCGCGAAGCAAGGAAAGTTTCATAGGGGGGGTCTGAGGGGCTGTAGTCTACAGGGAGCACGGGTCTGGTGGGTTTGGACTTGCTGGGGGAGTTTGGAGGGGTGGAAGGGAGCGTGTCCAGACATGTGTTTAAGGGGGTGGCAGTGTGTGATGAGCAGGGGTCTAGTGGATGGGCCCGATCCGCCCGGTCCCAACTAAGAGGGTTATAGACAGATGCAGATATACCTCTCTCTTGTAGGAGGCGCACTAGGCCCAGAGAGGTACTGGTAGTCTTGGTTGAGTCGCGGAGGTTGGTGAAACTCTCCGCCAGGCTGAGGCGCCGAGGCGTGCAGGGGGTGGAAACAGGCGTTGAGCGAAGACTGCTGCTGGACATCACGCAGGAGGTCAGTGATGAACCAGACATAAGACTGAGAAAGAAACAATTGGTTAGTTTGCATTATCTTGCCATATAAGTCACATGCCAAACCATGCAATGGTAATTCTGTGAACACGGTTGAACACACTGAAATATTCAAGGCAATTCAGGAACATTTTGCTCACAAGGAAAGCATGGTTAGTGTGTTTTTTCATTTTAACTGGGATAGATAGGATGTTTTGGATTGTGAGAGTTTAGAATTTCAGCAATAAGGCACGGTTGAAGCACGTTGTTACCCTTATTGTCACCTTATTGTTTTCATAAAACAGTTACCACACAAAACAAATATTAATGCCAAAAAATATGCATCACTATATGCAACTTTAATGAAGTAAAATCACTAAAAGCCTTCTTTCGCTAGAAAAAAAAAAGTCCCCAACCATGAACAGCAACAGAACTTATATTATCACGCCATTAGATGTTGACAAAAGCCATATTCAGACGGTAATTGTTTCTCATGTGGACGTCCATAAAAATAAATTTGCTTGCCACCTATTCCATGCCATTTATTCACGGCGGATGAGCGAGTTTTGTGATCCTGCGCACCAGTGAATATGCTCACCGTGGTCAGTCGAATGATTGTTTGCTGTAAAAATGTCATATGCTTGGAATAATAAGAATAAAATCCTATTTAATTTAATAATGGGAAAATATTAATTATGTTTAAAAAAAGGAAAATGTAATTTTAAAAACTTGAAAATGAGCGGAAATAAGTTAATACAATGCTTAAAATTGTACCTATACACCGTTAATTACTGCTGTAATAACAGCCCATTTCAAATGTTTTTCTTCTCTTTCTCTTTTGAGCGGTGATGAAAGCTATTCTTGTAAATACTTTCCAGCATTTCAGTAAAAAAAGTGTAGTCTAGATCTTTAAAATGCATCCAAATTACAAGGAAACGCAACAATATGATGCTTCGTAGGGGTCAAAAAGGATATAAACAGTTAATTTTAAAGCAATCTTTTCTTGAAAACTCAGAGATGTGGATTTGGACGGCAATTACATCACTACACGACCTTGGTGTTTGTAAAAAAAAAAACAGTAGGTAATTCGGTTGGGGAACAACACTGACATTCTGGATTCTGACGGCAATAAAATCAGAGACTAGCCCCTGTAAATGATGAAAATACCTTACGACCCCACGAGAAACAATTACCGTCCGAATAGGGCTAAAGAATGTGTTTATGATTTAGTCAGTCAGTAGAAAAGACTTTTATATTGAAAGGACCGAAACTAATGAAGAACGGAACAAGATGCAACAGATAAATGCTTTGACTAGCGCAGTCAGTGTCAGGACACGGGAAACCCCCTTAAGTCTTAAAAGGACGCTGAGAAGATATCTCAGCGGCCATTCAAACTGATTTTTTATAATGAACATGGGACTGACCTGAAGGAAAATGCTAAATCTAAATGCAGGTAATACACTCGCTCACTTGATCTCTCTCTCAATAGTCTTCTATATAATACAGAAAGTTTCAATGAGCAATATCAATGAGAACAAAAATATCTTAAGTTGCTGAGAGTGGTTGCTATGGGTGTTGTGTAGTGATACACAGAACCATTGGGTGAAGCGGTCATTGCCGACCAATCAGAATCATGGACTGGAGTTAGCAGTTTTATAAAAGAATATAAAGTGGCCCTAAAACTAAAAGCTACACTGAATACTATATGAATTAGGGCTGCATGATTTCATCGGAGCAGAATTTACTGCATTTACTGCTCACTTTGAAACATGCAGTGCATATATTTATTTAATTAAATTGCTGCCTTTGCAAAGTTGATTTTTGCCGTATCACGATATCATTTAATTTAAAATAATCATGCAGTCCCAATATGAATTTTAATGCAGAAAAGGAATTTTGCAATATATTAAACCAACTGGCATCTTCAAATAAATGATGCCTTGTCTTACAAAAACTTTTAATTACTTTTTTTTGGTAACTACAGGTAAATAAATAAATTCATTTATTGTGGCAAATACTCTTATCCAAAGCAACTTCTAACCAAAATCTAACCAAGACCTTGTCGTTAATAGCACCTTGCTCTACTGTTTGAGCTACAGGAACACAATTGATAATTTTAGGTTAATATCTAATGCAATGGCACTCATGCATTATAATTTTGGAGGTAAATTCTTAACATTTTGTCCTCTCACGGACTCTGTGTGTACCGTAAATCAGTGGTAAAGTACACAGATAAAACCATAGATTTATACACAGTTTGTATGATAGGTCACGTCACACTGCATATAGCCTCCCACAAAAAGGTTCTAGTGTTAGTTGAGAAACATCCAACAGGTCAGTCAGTTAGAGTGGTTTGTGTTTGGTTAGAGAATAGCATACTCTCATGACACAAGTTCTAATCAGGACTAGGCAGGTCATGCTATTCATCCTCACCCCCAGGGGGTGCTGGTCAGTGAGTGTGCTCTAAGCCCGTCACCAGAACAACATGATAGAGAGCCGCCTCATCATCCTCGTCATATGACCTGCAGTAGAAGCCAATCACACAGCTGTACAGTATGGCTGCTATAAACACAAGCTATTTGTAAGGTGCCATTGGTCAGGTACCCTCAATACAGATGGTGATATAATGTTGAAGATTTTGTATGCTGATCTTTCATGGAAAACCTGAATGATTTCAATAAATTTTATATTATTTAGGACTGCAATTAGGTCTGGGTTTCAAATTTCATAATTTGATTTTATTTTATTTCACAAGTGCTTGATTTGATTTGATTATTATCTTCAACTGGTTTAAATGACCATATTGATTCATTTGAATATACAATATATCAGGGACAGTACATGTGAATTTTTCTCAGAAAAAAACAAACAAAAAACTCAACAAAAGCTGTAAACTATACAGGGCATCCAGTCAGTTTGGTACATTACTATAATATTAATGGTTCTAATTACCAACAGAGTCCAAAATCACTTTAAACAGGCTATTAAAAACGTGTTCTATGTTGAATTATGTTTTTTAAAACATATGTGCAGAGCGTTACATCATATTGTGTCCTTTTGATTCTTTATTTGAGGAAAACGGAAGAGAAGACGATGCTGAATAAAGTCGTAGTTTTTGTTATTTTTGGACAAAAATGTATTTTCGATGCTTCAAAAGAGTTTAACTAACCAACTGATGTCACATATGGACAACTTTGATGATGTTTTCATTACCTTTCTGGACATGGACAGCAAAGTGTGCATACACTTACATTCAAAGGACAGAAAGCCCTCGGACTAAATCGAAAATATCTTAAACTCTGTTCTGAGGATACTGGGGTGAGTCATTAATGAAATACATTTATTTTTTGGGTGAACTAACCCTTTAGAGGCTTAATTTATGTCACGTAGACCGGTCCATTGCATTACGATTGCAAGCAGTATCAATAAAGTCGAAAATATGATATGCAGTCAAATGTCCTGAATATGCGGGGAGTATTCTCCCTGATACACTTGTTGTGCTTCGTCGAGTTTTGACATGTTTTATACACTCGATATTGTTTCAGCTCTAGAAGCCTCTCAGATATGATAATGACTAGTAACTGGCCTGTCTGACCAATCAGAGCGGAGTAGGCTTGTGGAAAGGAAGGGTTTAGAGAGACTGAATCTTCAAACGAACCGTTTTTAGACTCTGAGAAATAAGGTGATGTGCAATGTATGAGAAAATCAAAGTGTTTTTTGACCTCAGTAGCATGCATACCTATTCTAAGAGACCTCCAAAACAAAATGAGGAAACTTTAAAATAGCGTAATAGAGGCACTTTCAGGGTACAGCCTAGTGACACACTGTTGTAGTCCTAAAGGTCATTTCTTTTGCACATATTTATGGCAGTGTATTTATTAGGTGTCTAATATTATCCATGAACCAATAGTTGTTAGGATGGTATTATGAAAAGACCACACTCTATTTACCTGGGTGTGACTCTGGTGAGTTCATCTGAAGGGTGCAGTATCCTGCAGGTGGTGAAGGTGTACGTGGAGCTGGTGTGAGACATACATTTACCAGGAAAATGCACTGAGGAGAGTAAGAGAGGAGAGACAAATATCAGCACACAACACCACAAACAAACTAATGTAAACTAAGGAAATTAAAACTGCGTCAGGATCTGAGGAGACCTAATGCAATGTAGCGTGGTATACTGCAAAATTGTTTAATTGCAGTACAAATCATGAGTTTGTGGTGGTATGATTCATCCTGATGAAGTTTTAAATAGATTCACACAGTAGGAGAGAACAGTGGGAAAGAAGAAAGATCAAATGATAAATTCCATTATCAGCTAGAATTATGTTTTTATGTAAGAAACATTAATTGTCTTTAAAGGGACAGTTTCTCCCAAATCAAACCAAATGAAACTAAAGCAATAAACAAACATGCGATATTCACACAATATCTTCTCTATACATCTTTTGCAGTTAATAGCATGTACTGTATGTGAGCCTTGTGTATACATCTCCAGATAAACTGGGGCTGTCAGTGTGTGTGTGTGTGTGTGTGTGGCTGACAAGTTTGACTTTGAAAGCATGTGGAGTGCGTTTGTGTAGCTACATGTGGCGTCAATGTGACCTCTGTCCAGTGACTTAAGAGTATGTTCACTCACATGACTGCGACTCACACCTCCCTGTTTTTAATAGAACTCTGTAACATGATCCTTTAAAACACACTCTAGCTGGACGTTACACGCTGGGGCTCCTGTTGGGACTGTGTGATGTGTGCCAAAGGGACGTGTATGTGTTGTACACACACTCTGTGCCCTCGGGGTGGATGCCAAACCTAAATCTCACATACAGGTTTACCAGGGGACAAGTAGGCTTGCATATGTGTGTGTGTGTGGAGAGAGAGAGTGAATAAATAAATATTTATATGTTTCCCCTCCACCAGGCATTATAAAAAGATAAGGGGAAAAAGAATTAGCTGAGAAGAGTAAGGAGTCTGGAAATTTAACGAGTGCTGAAAATGAGAATCAAGTCTAGAAGCACACACTTATCACTTATTATTATATTCATATTCATAAGTATCGGAGAGTAGACCAACTAATAATATATAGTATCAATGATTTGTTGTGAAGTATTAAAGGGTTACTATCATAAAGCCTGCCAAAACCATGCCTGTGTCTGCAAAATGCAAAATAAAATAAAATAAAAAAATTGTCTTGCATAAAGTTATGTTTGTTTTTTGTTTGTTTGTTTGTTTTTTTAGGATCATTCAGATTCCCATTGCTATACTGCAATACATTAGTATTCTTCAATATTTAAATTGTATATAAACATAATTATTAAAATGTAATTCAATTCAAATTAAATTATAAAAGTATGTGTTATTTTATTATTATTGTTAATAATAATAATAATAATAATAATAATTTTGGGATGATAACCTAATAATAATCACTCTTTGAACAACGAGCATAACAAACGGAAATGATGACACATTATACTAGGGGTGTGCATTGGCACTGCCTTCACGATTCGATTCGATTACGATTCACCAGGTAACGATTCGATTCAATTCGATTCTACGATGCATTGTGATGCATCAAAATTCTACTGCACACAAAGCAAATTTTTCATCAGTCATGAGGCAATACAAGCAGATATTAAACAACAGATTGTATTGGCTGCTGTGTGTCTCCTGTATCTTTGACATAAAAGTTATTAAATAAAATAAAATGTAATTAAATAAAATTAAATAAAATGCAATTAACCCTTAAATGCATGACTGTTTCACCAAACATTCTTACATATTCAGGTCGTTAGCGACCCAGATCTATATTTAACATGGATAGACCTCTACCTGTCGTGATAATATATAAAACTCCTGATTTTAGAGTAACAGCTACAGAAGAATAAAATAAAACCTATTTCGTTACCTTTTGGAGCTCGGAAGGATTCAGTTTGAGCAGATGTTTAATACCATCATCATATGACCTCGTCAGAGCTCGTTTACCATATTCAGCATCTGCTCATATTCGCGATCTCCAGCATATTCTCAAAACTCATTTTCAATGTCTTCAAAATCAATATTTTGATCACTGACAGCTTCTTGACCACATCCATCATCAAGAGACAGTGACACTAACATATGATTGTGTTTAGTACTTGCTCTCTGAAGTAAATCACTAACCCATTTCAAGTTTTGCAGATTATAATTATTGTTTCGTTTTCTGTCAGAGGTAACGATGAGTGAAACGTCACTTCATCATTGGGTATCAGACATTGCCACCTTGTGGAATAAAGGTGAATTGCGCCGTATTTCGTCATTATAGATTAATTTATTATTGTGCAAAAAATATATATACGTACAATCCTACACACCTCGGGTCGTTAGCGCGTTTTTAATAACCCGTCTATCGCGGTCATCTCCCTCCGCCTCAGCCATCTTCCTTGTTGTTGTTGTTATTCTCCCGGAACCGGAAGTATTTGAAACTTCACAACTTTATCGTCCGCCAGAAAATAAACAGTGACATAATCGATTATGGCACTTTGCCACATCGATGCTGAATCGTTCATGCCCCGCATCGTGATGCATCGCCGAATCGATTATTGTTGACACCCCTACATTATACGTAATAAAACTGGGGGTAGGGATTTTTTAATTGTAATCGATAGGTCACAATGTTAAAAATCTTAGCAAAAATGGTTCCAAAAACGTGACCCAAGCTGAAAGGTAACCCCTGGAAGAAATGTGTTACTGCTGTTACTTTATTTATCATAGAAACTTAAATTTATATTATATTTTATATTATATATTTAATATATACTATTATATACTATTATATTATATACTATTATATTATATTATATTATATTATATTATATTATATTATATTATATTATATTATATTATATTATATTTATTTATACATAGATACATAAGGCATGTTCACACTTCAGTTCGGTTTGCTTTCCTTTGGTCCGGAACCAAAAAACAACAAGAAAATTGATTCCTGGTTCACTTAGTATTTTAACTCCGAACTTAAAGATACGGAACCTGAAGGCAAAAGGATGAGTTCAGACTTTATCTGCTTTTTTAACGTATATTTCGCGGTGATGGACCTTACCAAACATCCAAAACAATGCTGCATTGCTGTGTGCTGGACTAAATGTGCTAAAAATATGGTGTTTTGACCAGCTGAGAACTCACAAAGATCTTATTAACTGTGTACAGGAGTCAAAACAGCGACGGGAATCCCTCCGTCACACACAGAAACGAAGATTTGCTTCGGTTCTGATGCCTGTACTGAACGGTGACGGGCAACATCACGACTACGACGAGAAAAAACACTGATGCTCGAGCATTCTGTCCTTTTTAGGGTCGCATCTTGTGACATCATGTCCTGTTTTTGGTTTGTTTGGTGTTGCGTTCATATTTCAATTGAACCGCGATGGTTCGTTTAGTAGCGGACTGAGACCCATTTTTCAGACATCTTGGTTCACTTGTTTGGTGCGCATGAACAGAGCAATTGCACCAGTTTTTGTTTTAATTGAACCAAACATGTCAAGTGTAAACACACACCCTTAAAGGGATAGTTCACCCAAAAATGAAAATGTGATGTTTATCTGCTTACCCCCAGTGCATTCAAATTGTAGGTGTCTTTGTTTCTTCAATAGAACACAAATGAAGATTTTTAACTTCAACCATTTCAGTCTGCCAGTCATAATGCATATGAATGGGTAACTCTATGAGAGTAAAAAAAAACAAAAAAAAAACATACTTAAGCACTATTCGCACGGGAGTAGTATTATCTAGGGACCTCTGTGATTTAGAAATGACTCCCCCACATCTGAGTTTTCCGTGGCGCATTCGCACGGGATAAGCAAAGCCTGTGATTTTACTCGAATTTACTGACTTCTCCCGGATATGATGTCAAGACTTTATTGTTAAATAGACGTTATAGATATAGCTGTATGAAATCATAAACAGGCATTGATATCGTTTCGATTATTTTATAGTAATAAATAAACAATTTAGTTCTGTTAGATAACAGACACCATGAACTGAGCAGACCAGCGGCAGGAATCAGATTTCATTTATCACGAGTGAGAAGCTGACACACGGCGGATGATTCAGTTTCAATTCTAAATAAAAAGCGCCTATTTAAACGATCTTGACAATGTACTGTTCTGTTTTTCATTAAGAATAGTATTGATGTTAATATTAAACACACCATTCAATCAGTTTACTCCCAAATTGGTACTCATTCTAAAATGAAAGTATAATCCGTGCGGCTGCATGGGAATTCATAACGGTGCGCATTATGAATGCAGACTCCATTCTCCGTGAAAGATAAAGATAGAAATGCTCACAGGGAAAAAAAAAACCTTGCAAAAATTACATACGATCCGCCTAATCCTGGCCAAATCACAGAGATGTCGATTCGCACGGGACTACTATTATCACAGGATCTCGGTGTTCGGCGAAAAATGGTAGGTAATTTGCGGGGGAATTTTTACTTTTGCACGGGATTATGATCACAGACATTCTCTGAAATTATTACAAATCACTAGAGGTCCCTAGATAATACTAGTCCCGTGCAAATAGGGCTTTAGACAACATGCACAAAAACCCTACAGCTCGTGACGGCACATTGATGTCTTAAGACACGAACCGATCAGTTTCTGTGAGAAACACAACAGTATTTATGTTATTTTTACCTCCAGACGAATCTCATCTAGTGTTCCCATCTGCTAATACTTCAGTCTGGTAAGGTCAAACTGGCTCATTCATAGATATATATTATGTAGATGCCTCATTCGGCTGATCTGCGCAGGCACTAATAAGGAATCTATATTTACCTATCTATACATCTGATCGCACAAGTTTGACCTTACCAGACAGAAGCAATAGCGGATGGGAACACTAGATGAGATTAGTTTGGATATGAGGTAAAAAACAAAAACAAAAAAAAACATAAATACTGTTCGTTTTTTCACAGAAACCGATCGGTTCATGTCTTAAGACATCATTGTGTTGTCAGGAGCAGCAGGGTTTGTGTGCATGTTGTCTAAGCATGTTTTTTTTTTACTTTAGTTGTTACCCATTCACATGCATTATGACTGGCAGACTGCAACGGTTGAATTTAAAAATCTTCATTTGTGTTTTACTGAAGAAAAAAACATCTTGGATGGACTGGGGGATGCACTAAGCAGATAAACATCACATTTTCATTTTTGGGTGAACTTTCCCTTTAAAGTATTTCAACTTTATGTATTCTAGAGTATTCCATAGACTGATTTCTCATTTTCCAGCACAAGGAGCCAGAGAGATGACAGGCAGAATGACAGTATAATATATAAAAAAAATGACTATACTCAAAAGAACATGGCAGCCTTCTTCAGGGGTGAGGTAGTGGTTGGTGTGCAGTGGGTGTGTGCCTGCAGATGAACAAGGAGAGAACCAGCTCTTCCTATAGACCCTCACAGGCACAATACAACCGGGGCTTATGGATACTCCACTGGGGCATCGGTCTGTTTTATAGTGAGGCATTATGATCCCACCACCCTAAGCCTGTCCAGAGGGTTAGTGAGGTTATGAGGGTCCCTCACCAGATGAGACCTCTTCCTCTCTAGCCTTCATTCGGTCTGGCCCCACTCCAGGGGTCCCTCCATTTTCTCGGAGCTGCTCTTCCTGGTTGTCAGGATTGTTGGCACGGGGTCGTCGCAAAGCAGGCGAGCAAGGCAGAGAATCCAGGCAAGAGGTAGAGATAACGGATTGGGAACGCTGTCCTGGCTCATCTTCCTCCAGGTCGGTGAATTGGTACACCTCCTCCAGGTCCAGCTCCAGGGGTCGGAAGCCCTTGGTCACAACACCCGGCCGTGTGTCCAGGATGCCGCCCAGGTGTGGCTGCGCAAGCTGCTGCCAAGCGTGCAGAGTGGCCGAACCTGAGGATTGGAGGGAACGAGAACACAGATCAAAAACAAATTGCCACACAACACACTGAATATGTAGTGAGATAATGAATTTGAGGTGACATTCATGAAGTGTGACGTCATATACATAAGAGTGATTGGACTCTGTGGAATTTCAGATCGGTCTGATTGATTTAAACTTAGCATCCAATGTTGTCCAAGAGAAAACAGACAGCATGAGATCGCTTGCCTCAGAAATGTGTCAAAACAAGAAAGTACTATTGGATGATCATTGAGCATGTGTCATCGATAAATAATCGGATTACGCACAAAACTCTGCAATACTAAGAGTGAAAACCAATTGGTTTCAATGCTGAGAATGTCTCGGTTACGTATGGTAACCCTCGTTCCCTGAAGGAGGGAACAGAGACGTACGTCGGTGACTGACGAATTGGGACGTATGTCGTAGTGACCGACTGAAAGGGAACGTCTCGGTTACGTATGGTAACCCTCGTTCCCTGAAGGAGGGAACGGAGACGTACGTCGCTGACCGACGAATTGGGACGTACATCGTAGTGACCGGCTGAAAGGGAACGTCTCGGTTACGTATGGTCACCCTCGTTCCCTGAAGGAGGGAACGGAGACGTATGTCCCAATTCGTCGGTCACCGACGTACGTCGTAGTGACCGACTGAAAGGGAACTGATTTATATGTGTTTATATTGCAGTATGTGTTCCAGTACATTTAACAAAATATATATTTTAGAGGCAACCAGATGTGGAGACATGCATCATAATTATATTGCTTATATCTGTTGCTTTCTGATTATAGTTACTTATCTTATTTATATACTCAATTTAATAAGTGCCCTGGAAAATAGCTCTTGAGGAGTAAACAGAGTTAAATTCCATGATATGCTAACTCTGCTATGGATATATTAAAGCAAGAAAAGAAAGAGAAAAAGGAGGGAGAAAATAAAGTTGTGTTTATTAGAGAGGCATAAACACACTAAAAGACAAAAAGGTAAGAAAATGATTTCAAACATCCAAACTGAAAACTGACAAGAGACACAGGAGGAGTAAACAGTAATGAACACAGTGGGGGAAACAGGGGCTCAAGTCAAACAATATTCCTTTAGGAGCTAATCTGTCAGATTACTTGCTAGTACCATTGAAAAATGTTCAATATGGTAAACAAATCAGAAGAAAACAGAGGAATCCCTCATTAAAATGTTTTCTGCAATTCCTAGGTTTTACTTTTGGGCAGGCAATGTCAGACAGCTTAGCTCTAGAAGTTATAACCAGCAGGGGGCGCTAGAGGTGTAATTATGAGATCACCACAGTAGCTGTAATCATGCTGAGGTTAAAGGGATAGTTCACCCAAAAATGAAAATTCTGTCATCATGTACTCACCCTCAAGTTGTTCCAAACCTGTATGAGTTTCTTTGTTCTGCTGAACACAAAAAAATATATATATTTGGAAGAAAGTTTGTAAAAAGCAGAGAGAACAACGATTCACTACCATAGTAGGGGGACAAAATACTATTGTAGTGATTGGTTGTTCTATCTGCTTCGTTACAAACATTCTTCAAAACATATTTTTTGTGTTCTTCAGAACAAAGAAACTCATACAGGTTTGGAACAACTTGAGGGTGAATAAAATGATGACGGCATTTTCATTTGTGGGTGAACTATCCATTTAAGTTTAAATAAAATAAAATAGACAAACTACAATCAGTTGTAACTGTGTTATATACAACTAAATGAATTCCATCATCTCATTGTTGGCGTAAAACTGAAAATCTACACCGAAAACGAGAAGGGAAAGATATACATTCAACTTTGAGGAGGTATGTGTTCGGCTTTCTTTGCAAATGAGCAACACCATTTTAACACGCGTCTTTTAAAATATGTAACAAAGTGCATAGTGGGTAGTTTTATGCTTACAAAGGTCAGTTTGCTGACTCAGTATTCACTCTCTTTATAATGGTAAGTGTGATGTGTCTAAGGCCTTGACACACTGTGAAGGTTCAGGAGTGACAACCACATTTACATACAGAAGCAAATCCTAATCGCCCATGTGTGTACAGAACATACACTTGCCGGTAACTGGAGCAATATTCTGGCATCTAGTTTGCTTGGTTTCCACTATTTTTGACCAAAGAAATATAGTGAACAAAGACTTGTTATGCTCTACAAGTGTTGCCATGTCCACTAATTATAAGTGTTTTTGGCCTTGGCTCATAACGTAATACAATTTAGGGATTTATTAAACTGGGAAGGTGGAACATGAATGGTTGAATATTCAATTTGAATGTTTTTGATTTATTTTGGCTGATAATGTGCTTGTTCTTTGCAACATGAACGAGTCAAGACATGCAGAAAGAGAGACGTCTCGGGTGTGTTTAAATATATCAACGACTAGTTGTTCAGTTCTGCACAATTCATAGAAAAGTGGCTCATTGTGACAGTTTGGTGGATTTTTGACTGGGTCTTTGCAGGTCTTTGTAATATAAATAGTAATTACATTTAATTTATACTTTATTTTGACAGATACATACTATTTACACCTCAGTATTGTTGTACATAACAGGATGAAAAAATAACAGAGTGTGAATTATTCATTTTTATTTAAATTATTAAATGGATGCTGCCTTAAAGGAACACTAACACCTATCCCTAACCCTACCCAATAAATGCTTTTATTATAATTAAACATTTTGTTTAAAGGTGCTCTATGCCAGGACCGAGTGTTGTGGAGCTGAGCACGGCTGCTGGAGTGATTGTTATACAAACACACGGCTCACGAGCACCGGGACTTTTATAATGACGGGACGGGACACAGTCGCCGGGTGCCTGCAGTATTTCTGCTCTTCCGGTTATGATTATGAGGTAATGCAGCTCTGTTTATTATATTAGATACATTTAAGTGTGTTGAAAATGATGTTATGACATTACTCCGTGCGTACACTTGTTCACACTGCTAAGAGTACAGCGCTTCTGCCAAATAAAACACGACACCGAGGGTAGCGCAGATATGATGCAATTGACAGGCGACTTCCTCAAACACTATGCTGACACATCCCGGTCCTTAGTTAAAATAGCAATTTTCTCACAATTTATAAATAGTTGGAAACATTTGGGATGTTGTAGTTACTTAACTGAACAATATATATAACACTGGCCTAATGGTTTTTTGATATTTTACTGCAAAAATATTACAGAGTGCACCTTTAATTATAATAATGGCACTTTATTTCCACATTTAGAACATTTTCTTAATTTTGATTGAAAATAAATGCCTTTCTGATGTGATTTGTGATGAAAGAGAGAAGAGCAAGCTCTGCAAAAAGCTGATTCGAACCCGTGTTCGATCGTGACAAAACAATGATCCATTAGCCATACACTTTACTGATTGTGCCGCTGAGAATGTTGAGACGGGCGTTTTTTTTATTTTTTTTATCTTGTTCGTCACAGCCAGGCATTGTTAGGCGAAGCCTAACTTGCAAACAAGGCACGCTATTTGCACTTAGTGTGAATAGACACTTTCTACTCACTACTACTCACTAGTCTTTTCAGAGGGAGAAATGTCTGTCTATCATAAAAAACACTGGGGTCAAGCTTAGGCTAGTATAACCTAATAACCCTGACCAAATATTTAATATTTCACATTCACATTCCATGGAACTTATCCTCCCTGTTACATGACAATGCAATTGACATTAAGCTAATAAAGGCCATTACTCACTAAGAAAGAACATGCAAGCAGAAGATCAACATTTAGAACCATTTTGAATCGATATATAAAATCTATTTATAAAAAAACAAAAATCACATCCAGTAAATTGACAACAGGGTGGACATGCTATTTTTGTGCTAGTAGATAAGTCACCTAATAATAAGGGAAAAAGTTAATGTTTATGACTGTTTCCTACTTTATTCTTGGAGTTGCTTTCTCTCCAAGTGATGATGTCACTTCTAGAAAGTCATGTAATTTAGGGCATACGCTTATGATTTTAACGGGTAGATAGCACCAATAGAACTGGAGGTTTGAGGGACATTAACACATTTAATGTATCGCAATGTATGTATCAAAATAAATTGTCTTGTATGTCAAAGACAGTAAGTGGCATGCACATACTAATTCTTAAATTGTTCATTGAGAAATATATATGTAAGCTTTATTTCAAAGTGAAAACATGTTTGGGAAATTGCCTGTCAAGTGCTTAAAAAAGTTTTGTTTTAATTATTATTACTCTTAGGTACTAATCATTATGAAGTTTTATTCATTGGGGTACATCTATGCATGAAAAACCATGTGACGTTAAAGTTGCTTAACATTTTATGTAAAATATGCTGTATTGTTTCATGGGGACATACAATCCACCAAACTGTAGCAATGACCCAAATGCGATTGTAACAACTTGAATTTTCCCGGAGATAATTTGGTTGTAAAATGTGGTCGCCGCTTCCATAAATGACTGAAATCTTTGAGTACAGAACAGGATTAAAGCACTTAAAGGTGAAGTGGCCTGTAGTATGTATGTAGCCTATATCTCAAACCAGCAGCGAGGCTGTGTGTGTCTGAAATAGAAGGAGTGTTGTGTAGACAGATCCTCAGCACTGTGATGCATTAACGCCCACAGGGCATCAAACAGTAAGAGGGTGAAAGGCCTGGCTTTGGCTCGGTCACCTTCCAGAGGCTTGACGATCTGGAGTTTCTCCGGCAGGTAGGATCGGGCGCTGTAGATGGAGTAAACCGAGTGCAGGGTGCCCAGAGACATGATGCTGTCTGCCGGAGTAAGAGGACCACCGTCTTCACTGCCACTGCCAACATCTCTGTCCTCGTATAATTCGCTTTTTTCTTCTGCCAGGGCGTTGAGTTTACGCTCTCGCTCATCCTCAAAGAAGCGCCGCTCGCTAAGGTAGTTGTCCCGTCGAAGGGAAAGGCGACGCAGTGCCGCCTCCAGGTCATGGGAGCCAGGTGTGCCAGGCGTGCCAGGCTTTCGGTTGGAGTCGTTAGAGCTAGAACAAATATTACAGGAAAATATCAATATAATATGGTACCATGTCAACTAATCTCATTTAAAAAAAAAAAAATTTTTATTTTTATTTTTTATCAGTTCTTTCATGGTTATAGCCATAGAAGAATAATTTCGGGTCCCCCTAAAAACCTTTCAGTGTGAATAACATTTGAATAAATGTAAAGAACCCTTTTCCACTTTAAAGAACCTTTTGTGCAATGAAAATGTCCTATGGATGTTAAAGGTTCTTCATTGAACCATAGAAGCCAAAAAGGAACCTTTATTTTAAGAAAGTAATGAAGAACTTCCACACACACACGCACACACGCACGCACGCACGCACGCACGCACCTGTTTACCTAAATGTAATGACTTCTATTGTTTTAATATAAATAGAATCAATAAACAAATATTAAAATTCTTAACAATACAGATAAGCTGATAATTGTTTCCATGTTACTATATAATGTTAATGTACGATAAATTACAAATTATATTTATTATATAATATAATGATATTTTGATACTATTTAAGGATACTACTTTTAAAATAGAAAACTGAAGTTACATTAAAGTCAACTTTTAAGTGCTACTAGTGAATTTGCGGGGTCACAATATTATAACATACAGAATTAAAAAAAAAAATTAATTCTGAGATTTACTAAATATTACATACAATATTAGCAAAGCCAGACAGTAACAGAGTATATTTACTTGAGTACAGTACTTAAGTACAATTTTGCGGAATCTGTACTTTACTTGAGTATCATTTTTGGGGATTACTCATGACTTTACTCAAGTACATTTGAGAGGCAAATATTGTACTCTTTACTCCACGACATTTCTATCCATAACCGTAAGTACCTGTTACTACTAAATAAACAAAAACAGGAAACTCGGAAACCCTCAATTTGCTGTTTCCCTTTTAAACGTGATTGGATTGTGGAGGTGCCACTGATTGGGACAGCCTATCAGCAATCTCCTTCAGCATTCCACCAAAGTTAACTCCATGGTCAGATTTAGATAAGAGATGAAACCATGGATGAAACAATGGATGAAAATACAGCAGGTCCATCCCTGGAATGTGCCAACCCATGATGTTCTTGAGTATGCTGTGTTTTTAACAGTCAGGTTCAAATGTGGGTGCAAAAAATCCCTTGCCAAGGTTTGTCAGAGCATTGCCCTTGTGCTATTGCCTTGTGGGCAAGTGAGAAATGTTAAATAAAGCAACATGGTAAAAAGATGAAAATTACTTGATTTTACTTTCAATTCCTTTGACATTTTCCAAGGTATTAACATTAAAGATTTTCATAACTCCAAGTAGGTAGTTTCTGTACATAAATGTAAGCACTTTGGCAGTAGCAATGCAGTATTTAGTAAATGTACTCTTGATACTCAAGTACTTTATTACTTTTACTCAAGAAGACATTTGACTGTAGTACTTTACTTGTACTTAAGTAAAATTTAGCAAGGGTTATCGGTACTTTTACTCAAGTAATGAAGCTGTGTACTCCGTCCGCCTCTGGTTATTAGATTATTAGCGTTTTCAAAGATGATTCAATAACAAGCTTTAGTTCAAGTTATAGTTACTACAAAGTAGCCCAAAGACTAACCCAAACATTAAAAGTAACCACGAAATACAGTAAAAACAGTAAATGTCTGAAATATTATCAGCATCATTTCTCCAGTCTTCAGTGTCACATGATCCTTCAGAAATCTAAACTTATCTAATATGCTGATCTCAGTTCTCACCGATCATTAAAGTCTAACTATTTCGAACTTTTTACCGGTACAAAAGCTTAAAAGTCTGAGGTCAGTACGATTTTTTAAAGAAATTAATACTTTTTTTTATTTATGAAGTAAATTGCTCAAAAACATTACTTATACAATATTACAAAAAAGATTGTATATCACATACAGTAAATGCTGTTGTATTATTTCTCAATATTACTGTTGTTACTTTATTTTTGATCAAATAAATGATGAGCCACTTATTTCAAAAACATTCAAAACCCTTACTGGCATGCACGGCACAACACAACACAACACAACACAACACAACACAACACAACACAACACAACACAACACAACACAACACAACACAACACAACACAACACAACACAACACAACACAACACAACACAACACAACCCAACACAACCCAACACAACACAACACAACACATTTCTATCATCGTGAAAATCGCGTTTGATGCTCTTACCCATCTTGAGGTGACTGGGTTTCCAGCAGCATACTGCTAGTGCGGTTGTCCATCTCAACACCGTCCCCTCCGTACATGCTCGATCGGGGCGTGCTCAAACAACTAGAACGCCTGGAGTTCATAGAGGACGTCTGATTGGACCCTGGGATGTTCATAGGGGACGGGCCCAAGGAGCGTTGCCGAACCGTCTGGTTGATGTTACGCACCGTCTCAAAGACACGTTTTGGGTGCAACCTGGAAAAAAAGACAATTACTTTTCTTTCTTTAAGAAGATCACATAGATTAAAATGACACCCTTGAAGGATTTGAATCTACAAACTAAGCGAAACTGATGAAAATGTTACAGGAAAACATTTTAAACACACACATATATATATATATTACATAACTAAATTTGACTGCATGCAAATCCTTAACTTATGCAGAATATAAGGCAGGACACAGGAAATGACACACAAACATGCCTTTGTTCCTCTACGTCAGGATCAGACATCTGAATCTCTTTCCTCATGGTGCCTTCAATTTCAGCAGCTAAAGAGTCCTGTTACACACAGAACAAACACACCATTAGCCAGGGGGATAAGAGCAATAGTGTATATTATCATTATTTGTTTAATCATTTTTCACAGTATTACTGCTACGACATGCTGTACTGCAGAATGTTCACCTATTTGTAGTCAGACAAAGACTCACAAAAGCATACTAGTGTCCTTGTTGTGTGTTTCTCACCATGGGGAACAGGCCGAGTGAGTGGAATCGTCGCGGTGTACTGAGAGGCAGCGTTTTATTCCTGAAGTTCTTCAGTTCCTCCTGAGCTTCATGAAGCATCTCCATACACTCAGCATATTTATCCTCCAGCTCTCTCAGCTAGAGAAAGACACAGATAAAGACTGAGATAAAGACACTGATGGCAGATAAAAACAGCAGTAAAAATCATTTAATCAGACATATATCATGGATTCAAATCAAATATTCACACCTTTCATTTTGATAATGCAGTATTTTAGTTGAATTACAGTTTGCGGATATGCTGGTAGAGATGTGGTATGTTTGAAAGTGTGCATGTTACCTCTGCTGTTAGTGCTCTTTGGGCATCTTTAGCAGCTCCCAGATGCTGGGTGAGCTCTTCATTTTCTACTGCATACTGAAAAATTACACATGAACAACAAGTGTGCTTCTTATAACTGACAGTACAAACTAAATGAAATGAGAAAACAAGAATGTTTCATTACTACATTTCATATTATGAATAGCACAGAACACAATAGCATGAAATAGCATCCTAAATTAAAAATAAAGAACCGAACCCTAAAATAAAGTGTTACCCTATTAACTTAAAATATATTGTTCTTATACATGATATAATCAACATTTGTAAATTAACATTTTTTAATTTGACTATGCTGTTCGCAATGCTTCATGGGATTGTAGTTGTCCTCATTAAGGTTTAGTGCAAACCCTCTTTTGGCATTCAAAAATTACAGTCAGGATTTACTAAAGACATGCAGTAACACTAGAAAGGCGTGGACAGGGTTATTTTTGCAGCTGACCTTATTGCATATGCATTTGTAGGAGTTTCCCTTTCAGGCACAACATTTATGAGAGGAGAGAATTTAAATGAATCATGCGAGGCGATTTACTAAGGTTTGCGCTTGTCAGTTTACTGGTATTATTTTTTTTTATAATGAAAAATAAAATACTTCCAGAACAAGTGGCACTGAAAAAGGGGATGGGCGATGTGGCACTCTATTGAACTTTACCTGGAAAATGTAAATAGTGTGTCTGCAGTAGGGTTGGGTACCGAAACCCAGTGCTAATATATCACCGGCACCTATACAACCGCTATGTACCGGACCGAATCAGAACGCAGATTTCGGTTCCTCATTTCGCCGCCATCAAACCTGTCTTCTCGCTTTGGCTGGCGCTGAGCCAGAGACAGACGCACTCAGCGCTCGTCACATATCACAACGATTCAGTATTTTAAACTACATCATGTTTATTTTAGGTTTCAGACATTTAAGTGCACATAACTAGCAGCAAAAACACGCTAAAGCCTATGGAAGTGGCAATAACTCTATGGAAGTGGATTATAACTTTCTGACAGTTATAATTTGTGTTTTATTCATATCAGACACACATTATATAAGTTACTATATAGTTTACTCTATTCTTCTCAGAGTTCACGAGTCATTCATGTATTTCGTGAGACGAGGATGAATTTACGTGATGTAAATCCGACATCCGATTCTCTGAGGCGCATTATAGATCAACTAACATGATCATTATGACAAAACACATTCACTTACACATATTTGAAAATCAGATTATCAGATAACTTATGACATGGGTAACAAGTTTGTGAATATTTTGAATAAAAAAGAAAAATACTAAATAAACCGATACAGCTGAGCGGCTGCTGTGTGTCATGTGATGTGAGAAGCACAACGCGTTGCCATGGAAAGAATAAGGCGATGCGTTCTAAGCCAGAGAATATGGTCATATTAATGCAAAATAAGGCTGAAATGAAGCTGGTTTGTAGACCAAGAATACAGACTAGTTTGCTGTTATTAGAGCTGTAATATCACTAGTATTAGGGCTGTTATTTAGTGTTACATTAGGCCTGTTGTAGTTTGGTTAGGTGGCTTTAGCTTTAAGCAAATTGTGTTTTGTCTCTATTTATATATTTAGGTATATGTTCAACTTTTAATAAACTGTTTAATTTCAAGAATTAAAACAAAAATCAATAAAAAGCCATTATTTAATGTCATCCCCCGTCGTTTTGTGGCTCTTTTTAAAAAAAGTATCGGTTCAGGGACCGTTTTGACGGTAAGGCACCGGAATGGAAAAAAAACAAAACGATACCCAACCCTAGTCTGCAGGATTCAGCAACTGACCAATCAGAAACAAGTATTCCAGAGAGCCATGTATCAATCGTGTCTACTGAATATCATGAGGAGAACTCACAGATTTGGCTTTTTTCTGCAGGTCCACGATCTGAGAGAGCAGGTGTGTGATTTCCTCTTGCTGGCGAGCGGCATCCTCTGTTTTCTTTGCTAGCTCTTCCGCAATGCTGGACAGCTGTATGTTAGCATCTCCTGAGGAGGAAAAGATACACTTCATGGCACATTCGAATACACCTTTGGTAAACACAAAACATGGAAAGTTCCTAATCCCCATTAAAGGCAAGTTATACAGTAGACTAACCCATCGGTATCGGTAGTTCCACGGCTAATAACCGCACTGTTACACTACAAGAGTGGAACAATAAAGTAATGAATAGCGTACATGAATTAAACTAGTACAGGATGGGTTGTAGTATATTGTTAACTGGTGGGGAATGTGATCGTTGATGGTGTGATAGATGGATCTACTCACTGAGCTCTTTAACACAGTCATTCACAAGCTGCTGTTCTTTTTCTTCATACGAGATGGTCTCTGTCTCCAAGTGATTCGCCTATAAACACACACGCACACAATAAAGAACGATCTGAATAAACAATGGAGGAATCATTTTACATAGCTGCTCCTTTGTTTTAGGGTGCTGGTCAGAAGAACAGGTTTTGTCTAAAGAGCCCATATTGTAGAACAAAACAATCTAGGTAGAATATCATCTACACCAACGGGCAAATCTATGGACTTGCCATCTAACTCAAGCTTTTTTTTGTTTTCATGTCATGGCCCAGTTTAATGGGGCTCACATTCACTGAGAAATGTTATATAATGATGTCTTTAGGTTTGGGTTCACTTTCTAAAATCTTTAGGTGAATAGGTCTGCTGTGGGGTGTGGATGTAGATTTTGTAGTCAGTGAGGCATGGAATTCCATCTGTCTGCAGGGGTCAGATGACCGACACGCGACCGTCACTGCAGATCTATAGTTACAGTGAGTAAGAGCGAAAAGGTGGATGATAAAAGCCATTGACTTCCATAGCATTTCATTTTCCTACTATGAAAGTATATGGCTACCGTCAACTGTTTGATTACCGGCATTCTTTACCATTTCTTCTTTTGTGTTTTGTGTCTTCCTTTGGCGGGCTATTTTGTTGAATGTCTTTGCTGGGGAAGTTTGCGTAAGGCAAACCTGCGCAGATTGGGTCTCATTCATGAAACTTTCACAAATATACAAGTAAATTCTGATTCATTTGTGCATAAAATGGGGCTTTATGAAAACTCTCCTCCAGATTCACTAATGCTTATTTTACAACTGATTTTTTTACCCAAAGTTGAACAGAAAAAAACAAGAACAAAAACTGTACTGTATTGATCTGTCCACCTAAAATATATATATTTTTTGTTAAAAGGATGCGGATGAAAGAGGAAGGGAGAAAATGGCTGAATGACAGGATTTTGTTTGAATAAGAAATTAATGTATGAAATCCAGATTTTAATAATAATATATATTATTAACTAACATGAACTAACCATAAGCAATACATTTGTTAATGTATTTGTTAATCTTTGTTAATGTTAGTTAATAAAAATACAGCTGTTCATTTTTTGTTAATGTTACTCAACAGTGCGTTAACTAATGATGACAAATACAACTTTTGATTTAAACAATGTATAACATTAACAAAGATTAATAAATGCTGTAAAAGTGCAGTTCATTATAAGTTCATGTTAACTAATGTAGTTAACTAATGTTAACAAATGAAACCTTATTGTAAAGTGTTAGCTTTCCCCCTTCTTTTAGGCTAGTTGAAGTTTTGAATGGCTGCTGGTAACTTAAATATTTAGTAGTCAAATTGGCAGATGAGTGTAAAGGTTCATTTTAAACTCTGATCATACACCTAGCACTAAAAGCTGCTACAGTTCAGTGTTAAACGTTATGATTCTATAATCTAAAGCTGTATTTTTTTATGATTTTTATACAGTTATTATAACCACATATTAACTGAAAGATAAGATAAAATAACATTTTCCTTTGAAATATATATTACATTTGTACTTTTCCTTTCCCTTTCTCACATATGTAAATAGATTTTATAATAGAGTTTCTTGTAAGGGTATTAAAGTTCTTATTTTACTAAAGCAAACAGATTATGCTTAAATGTACCTATTGTGTTTGTCTTGGACACGTGATATGCCTGGAAGCCTGATAAAGTTTGACTGGAGGCTGTTTTGAATAATATAATGCAAAACATTCTCTCTCCCACCTCTGATCGCAGGACGATGTTCTCTTCCTCCAGGTCCTTGAGTTTCTTCTGCAGTGAATCCAGAGGGAGGTAATCTGGGACGGTGAAAGACGAGTCATTTCTGCGAATACTGCAAAAGAAAAACCACAGACTGATGTGCCACCTTCAGTACACAGAAATATCCTCACTGAAAATAATATATTTAGCTAGATTTGTACATTTGACAGGCAAATATAGAACAATAATAGTATCCACATGATTATCACATAAGTATCTACAGGTATCAATCATGCCCATGGCACAAGTATCAAGCTAAGATGTTGTCTAATATATGGACTCACGGTGTGGTAGAAGCAGACTCTCCATCGCTCTCCTCAGCTGCACTGGTGTAGAACTGCAGGAGTTCATCCTTCATTGAGAGATCATGACGCAGCTGAGACACCTGCACGCACACATACAAACTCACTGTATGCTCGCGACAATAACTGTGGACTCAAATGGTTTGTCGTTTTGTTCTGCAGTATAAGACGTTTGTCACTAGTTTGGCACTCCTTTTAGATATTGTCCTTTTTCATATCACATATTTTAGCAATCATCATACATTGGTCTCATAGGTCTTATTCAAAAGCGTAAAAAAAAAAAAAAAAAAAGCATAATTTTGAAATTGGAAAATTATATATATTTTTTGTTTGTTTTAATCCCTCTCTCTGCTCATTTTTCATCTGCTTCATCTTAGTGTTCCAAAACCCTAGGACTTTTGTCACACTTGAACCACAAATGCACAAAAAATCAGGGAGTTATCTGGTTGACATTTTAAAAAGTAACAAATCCTTCCCTCAGTTTGACCACCACAGAAATAAATAAAATGCAAGGAATAACTTTAGAATACATAGAAAAACCTAATAATGCTCAAAAATCTAACTAAAACGGCTAAAACTACCTAAAATGATTTTATGTCTACATGTGTATCTGAACGCATACTGAAGAAAAATGACTTTAGGACCCAGTGGAACAGATAATTTGCTCCATAGATCTATAAGGCCATCTAGTGGCAAGAGTCACGAAATATCATGTTATGCTACCTTCATTTCACAAAAGCTCAGCAAAGACCCCTGGGGGCGATCGAGCCACGGAGGCTTCAGTTTCAGAGAGGGGGGCTGCAGGCTTGATTTAAACAACAAAAGTGACTTCATGCCACTCACATTGCTGTTTCTGTGTGGCGTTAAAAGGGTCTAACTCTGTTCCACCTCATAACTTTCGATGTGTTAAAAAAAACAAAAAAACGAGAATATACATATACATCCGAGTCCTGATCGGGAGGTAACGTCCGATACCGATCGAGTCTGAAATTACGTGATCGGGTCCGATTTCCGATCACATGATCGGATCGGGACATCCCTAGTGACAGTTAAGGGGCTAAAAAAGATGGTCTTTTAAAAATTCTTTACACTTGTCATGAAGAACCACTTTATGTCAACATTTTGTTACACTGTCTTAACCAGATGTGATGCGATATGGTTCCAGTGACAAGCCATTTATCTGTCCACACCAGACACGACATGACTCAGAAACGCAACAAATCAATCAAAAATCACAGCCAATAAGAAAACAGTGTAGACGGGCTCTCTGCAAGCGCCCTGCACTCGCAACTAATTTGTAAGTACATAATCAAACTCATAAATATACCATTATAACATCAATAAAAATAGATGCAGTCGCTAAAACCATTTTGTCATGGTTACACTTGATTGTTCACATTGAGTTGAACATTCTTGCTTACTTTCATTTTTTTTTAAATTCTGAGCTGAGTTATCCAACAGTATATTCTCATTATGTTCATTTAAAACAGGTGCAGTCATCGCTAAACAGGCAAAACAAAACAAAAAGTTGACATTAGCCAGCAGACTTGTTTCACCTTTCCATTTTGTCATCTTACCTCTTCTCGTATGTGCTCCACCTGCTCCTCCAGGAAGGTGTTCCTCTCACTGAGGGTTTTGTTCTTTTTCAGCAGAGACTGCCCAATACGTGCCGCCAACTCCAAATCCCGCTCTTTCTGAAATTACACACAGACAAAGTGATGCCATAAGTTTTCCTGTAATTCACGTTCGCTTTGCACTATTAAACTTTCCTAAGGTGCAGTTACATTAAAGTTTCAGGACAAAAAGGTTAACTGTATATAGATATATGAAGCATAGCTCACACAAAACTCCCATTCAAATCAAGAATCACCCCGCTGGATTTGCATGATCAACTTGAACATGAGCAAAATTAGTGGGGAACCTTTCCGTTCATGTGGATTCCTATTAAAATGACTGGAATTCGCCGACAAAATGTTGCAGAACAATGGTAAATGTGACTACCGGCATGAGGTTGTCATGTACTTGCGTACATCTTTATGTTTTACAAAAATAAATATCTAGGATATAGCAATAATTGTAATCTCATAAAAACATATGGAAACATAACCCAGTGCAGGAACACAAGACTGTGGATCATACTTATGTAAACCGTAACTATTACGGTGCATTGTAAGATCACACATGTGGGATATAAAAATACACCCTCCACTCAATATTTTTTATTTTTAAATGGCTGCTATGACCCATCTTCCCACTTCACACAGCTTACCTCCTCCAGGAGACGTGTCACAGCATCTATGTCATTATATGTCTTAGTCATCTGGCCCACTCGATCGGCACATAGAACTGTGGAAACAGAGAAATGAAAAATGAAGTAAGTGTTTCTAAGCTAAAGCTACATTGCATTCAAAACACAAAAGTATCAGTATGTAATATAAAAGGTGCATATATGCTTTTTACATGCTCCCTTGAGAAAAAGTATACTTGAGCATACTTTAAATAATGGGGGCTCGTCTGGGATCATAAAAGAGCCCTGTATGTTAGACAACACATCAAAATACGTGCACTTCTTTTAAAAATCAGCAAAATATTAATACATGATTTAAAATGTTCATTAATATAAAAATATGAATTTTAAATTTTTACAAAAGCAGTTTTTAACTCTTAAATGCATAACTCGGGTAATTAGCGACCCGAGACGCCATTCACTACCCTGCTCCTCATTATTTTTTTAAAGTTAGACATCAACTTTCTTAGTATTCCTCAATCAATCCATTTTAAACAATATAACAAGAAAAAAATAGAATTATAATTGAATGCCTGTTTTTTCACTAGTTTTTTTGTCAAAATTGTATAGGGTCGCTAACGACCCGAGGTGTGTAGGATTGTACGTATATTTTGTTTGCACAATGATAAATTAATCTATAATGACGAAATAGGGCGCAATTCACCTTTATTCCACAAGGTGGCAATGTCTGATACGCAATGATGAAGTGACGTTTCACTCATGACAGAAAACGAAACAATAATAATTATAATCTGCAAAACCTGAAATGGCTCAGTGATTTACTGCAGAGAGGAAGTACTAAACACAATCAAATATTAGTGTCGCTGTCTCTTGATGATGAATGTGCTCAAGAAGCTATCAGTGATCAAAATATTGATTTTGAAGACGTTGAAAAAGAGTTTGAAGAATATGCTCGAATTTGCGAATATGAGGCAGATGCTGAATATACTGGTAAACGAGCTCTGACGAGGTCATATGATGATGGTATTAAACATCTGCTCAAACTGAATCCTTCCAAGCTCCAAAAGGTAACGAAATAGGTTTTATTTTATTCTTCTGTAAGTGTTCCTCTAATATCAGGAGTTTTATACTGTATATTATCACGACAGGTAGAGGTCTATCCATGTTAAAATATAGATCCGGGTCGCTAACGACCCGAATATGTAAGAATCTTTGGCGATACATTCATGCATTTAAGGGTTAAGTGGCACTTAAGTGGCCTTTTATTTAATTCATATTATATTATCTGCAAGTACAGTTTTTTTAAATAAAAAATAAAATTTGAAGTACACTACAAGTACACATCCAATACAATGAAGCACACTTCTTTTACACAATGGATAATGGATTCTGATTATCTTTGCAAGTGATCTAAAATTTAAATAATGATTTATAAATATATGTATATAAATATGCTTTAAGACAAACATTAAACCAATGTTTTATACCATAATATTATCTTTGCTATCATAGATCTATTTTCCAGGGAAATCTTCTGAGTTATCTCATCCCAGTGGAGATAAAACCCAACAATAACAACCGTCATATTTTCTCATTATCACCAGGTCAGCTTATTTCATCTTATAAATAGCTCAGTGGATGTATTGTTGTCACATCCAGCAAATCCTTTCTGACTGTTCATTTGAAGCAAAGCTGAATTAGCACAATATTGTATGCTTACAAACTAGTGTTGTAGTCAAGACCACCTAAACCAAGACCAAGTCGAGACCAAGACAAGACCAAGACAGGGATCAAGACTAAGACCAAGACAGAGACCAAGACAGAGACCAAGATAGAGCTCAAGACCAAGACAGAGCTCAAGACCAAGACAGAGACCAAGACAGAGATCAAGACCAAGACAGAGCTCAAGACCAAGACAGCGACCAAGACAGAGATCAAGACCAAGACAGAGCTCAAGACCAAGACAGTAACCAAGACAGAGATCAAGACCAAGACAGAGCTCAAGACCAAGACAGAGATCAAGACCAAGAACAAGACAGATATCAAGACCATGACAGAGCTCAAGATCAAGACCAAGACAGAGCTCAAGATCAAGACCAAGACAGCGACAGAGATCAAGACAGAGATCAAGACCAAGACAGAGACCAAGACCAAGACAGAGACCAAGACCAAGACAGAGACCAAGACAGAGACCAAGACAGAGACCAAGACCAAGACAGAGACCAAGACCAAGACCAAGACAGAGACCAAGACAGAGCTCAAGATCAAGACCAAGACAGCGACAGAGATCAAGACAGAGATCAAGATCAAGACCAAGACAGAGACCAAGACCAAGACCAAGACAGAGACCAAGACCAAGACAGAGACCAAGATCAAGACAGAGACCAAGACCAAGACAGAGACCAAGACCAAGACAGAGACCAAGACCAAGACCAAGACAGAGACCAAGACCAAGACCAAGACAGAGACCAAGACCAAGACCAAGACAGAGACAGAGACAGAGACCAAGACCAAGACCAAGACCAAGACAGAGACCAAGACCAAGACCAAGACAGAGACCAAGACCAAGACCAAGACAGAGACAGAGACAGAGACCAAGACCGAGACCGAGACCGAGACCAAGACAGAGACCAAGACCAAGACCAAGACAGAGACAGAGACCAAGACAGAGATCAAGACAGAGATCAAGACCAAGACAGAGACAGAGACCAAGACAGAGACCAAGACAGAGATCAAGACAGAGATCAAGACAGAGATCAAGACCAAGACAGAGACTAATGGGTCCTGCACACTGTGCGATTTTTCAAAATCCTTTGTGAATGTCCCTTGTCAGACTGTACGAACATGATCCCCGTGTCACACTGTAAGATCTCAGTTGTCATTAATGTCAGACTGCACGATAGTTTAGGTGCGCTAAAAACGGACGCGTGCAAGAAATCTCACCCGGAGCTTTATATCATCAATGAATGTCGCGTTGGGTGACAGTGAGGTGCATTACACGCGGGACTGAAATGCTGGCTACAAATAAATCTCTAGCTCTCGTTTTGGTCATAGTTTGTCTTGAAAAACAGAGATATTTGACTGTTGTCGTAGGAGAAGTCACACTGCAGGATTCTGTGCCAAATCTTCTGACACTGCCAGAATTTCGTCTGAGGTAAAATTTGATCGCAGCGCTCATTAATCGGCGGCCGGTGAACATGTCAAACTAACGACCAAAGACGTCAGATTTTAGCCTAGGATCTGAGGAATCTTTTAGGATTTCCTAAATTTGTCTCAGACGGCCAAATCGTGGCCAAAATCGCACAGTGTGCACCCGGCTTAAGACAAGACCAGCACTCATTAAATTAATCTAAAAGATGAGATCCATATCTATTGTCTGAGAAATTACTTAAATTTAACGAATAAATGTAATTAGAATAGTAAGAGCACTGTTACCAATCAAATCACTAACTATAAAATTCATGGCACAGAAGTTGCATCTGAATTGGTACATTTACACCAGCATAAATAATGTTTAGATTAATTTAACATTAAAACATTAACATTAGTCACGGAATCATTTATTCAACCAGTTTGTTTAAAGCAGCTGATTCATTTAATAACGAAATGTTGCAGAATTAGCAAAGACAGTTTTAAATGTATATATATATATATATATATGTATATATATATATATATATATATATATATATATATATATATATATATATATATATATATATATATATATATATATAAAATGTATATATATATATATTAAATGTATATATATATATATATATATATATATATATATATATATGAAATTATTATATATAGATAAAATTTTCCAATTTTATTAAAAAAAACTAAGCAATATAAATAACTCTAAAATAAATAAATAATGGAACTCCCATTTTTACATTACATTAACATTTTAAGCAGTGTGTCATTTCTGTGCCAGCAGAATCAACAACAAAAACCCAGCAAAATTAATCATTCATTCCTTTGATTGCAGAAACAGATCAACTCTAAACTCACGTCAATGGTTGTCTAATCAGGAAAGGAAAAAAAAAATGGCCACAGTGTTTACTCTTTAAGGGGAAAGGCTTAAAGGGTTGGTTCACCCAAAAATGACATTTCTGTCATCAATTGCTCACCTATGTCGTTCCAAACCAGTAAGACCTTCGTTACCTTCGGGACACATATTAAGATATTTTTGATGAAATCTGAAAGCTTTCTGACCCCCCATAGACAGCTATGTTATTACTACTACTTAATGTCATGAAGTGACGAGAATTTTTTTATGCACAAAAAAAACCAACAACAAAAATAACATCATTATTCAACAATTTCTTCATGTGAGCAACACAACGCATGTGTGTGATCCTGACACAGGAGCCGGCCAATACTGAGCCGGAGTACTGACGTAGAACCCACACTGTGTTTACGTGAACAGCATCAAAAGACGTACGCGGAAGACACAAAGTATTTTTTTTTGTACAAAAAGTATTCTCGTCAAGTAAAGTATCTTTACTTCCTTTCTGGGCCTTTACAGTGGTAATAGCATTCCAGTCGATGGGGTAGGGGTCAAAATATCTTAATTTGTGTTCTGAAGATGAACATGAAGATGAAGAGGAAGTCTTACAGGTTTGAAACAACATGAGGATGAATAATGACAGAATGTTCATTTTTGTGTGAACTAACCATTTAAATTGTTTTGTATATCCATCATTTATAATATTTTAAGCTGTAATAGGATAAGGTTTTTAACAATTTTACATTTACATAATTGCTGCACTGAAGGCTATCTATGACACTGGACAGCAAAACTACAGAAACTTTATGAGTTATGTGGGATGTTAAAGAATCAAATGCAAAGCAGACATTTCCATTTGCGTCACACACAGTACAGAAAGAGCAGAGACTCTACCAGCACCTGTATCCAACACCGCCAACAACACCCAGCTATAAACCCCACAGAAGCATTCCTCTAGCAGCACTCATTCAAACACACACACACATCACCTTATTACAGGTTTTCTTGTCCTGAAACGATCAACTCCATAAAAATACAGAACATTTTCCTTGTTATTATTTGACCATGCTTAACAATATTGATTCAGATCAGGACCTACACATGCTTTCACTATACAGTAGGTTAAACTTAGAACTGTGAGTCACACTACAACAATGGCTAATAGGATACGGCTCAATGGTAAACCTAACCACCCCACCCAGTACATTTCAAAAAGTGCTGCTGGAGTCATATTATTCTGACCACTGAATCGTCCTGCTCACAAACCAATACAGAACAAAGTCCTGAAACAGATCAGCAAATGACCACCCATGATCAATAATAAAAAAAATCAGAATGTTAAAAATCTCACTCAACAAAAGCTTTACATGCATTAAATATCAGATAAAAAGGAAGAACAACATGGATAAAAATGCATTTAGCAGGTTTTTTTTATACACTACAACCTAAAAGTTAGAGTAAATTAGTCCTTTTTTGTAAATAATTTTAGATACATTTTTATCTAAAAGCTTAAATGTTTGAAATTAATTGAATGAAACAGAAATGGTAACAAATATACACTATTCAAAATGTGTTAGTAAGATTATTTGATCAAAAACGCAGCACTGCTGTAACAAATTATTACAATTTAAAGTAACTTTTTAAAGTTTTCTTGTTAATATGAAAATGTATTTTATTCATGTGATGGCAAAGCTGAATTTTCTTTTTCACTGTTGATTTGGTGCAGATGAAACGTTTCTTCTTAATATTAATGTTCAAAAGAGCTGTGTGACATAATAAAACTTTCTGATGCCGATACATTTTAATTAATATGTTTAACATGGTTGGCTATTTTAAAGAAATCAATGTAAAATAAATAAATAAATAAACAATATAAAGGAAGGTAAATAGTATTTATAAAATATTTAGTCTCAATTCCCCATTAAGCTAAAATAGTCATAACAAGAATGAGCAGGGGTGTTTAATCTTATGACTAACAATGTACATTTATTTGCAATAAAATATCATTCATTTTTCATTGGCCAGAGGAGAACTGGCACCCTGACTGAGTCTGGTTTTTCTCTCCATTCTGGCCCTGGTGGAGTTTTGGTTCTTGTTGCCTTTGACTTGGCTTGCTCAGTTTGGGACACTAAATATTAAACAAAATATTCAAATACATTTTCAACTATAATACTAATCTGCCTGAATTGTCACTATATAATAATTGAAATTAGCTGATAACATCTTCGTTTTCTCCAAAGCGACTGTATTTTCCTGTTTAACACCGTGAAGCTGCTTTGAAACAATCGTCATTGTAAACGCGCTATATAAATAAAGGTGACTTGACTTGAGTAGGTGGCATGTTGTTATCACAAAAAAGTAATACATCTCAAAACCTCACATATTTATATACCATACAGATACCCCATATATCTCACGCCACATTTGAAGGACATCATATTATGTACTGTTCATGGTTCAGTGGTCATCAGAACAACATTTGCTTAAGGTTTATTTACATGGGTAAACACTCATCTAAGATTAAGACTATTAACAGCTGCTGGTCTAAGCTCCCAGGACAGTGTGTTTCAAACTAATTTTTCCATCCACCAGCATGGGTAGAGATTTACTTCAATCACACTTGTACCATGACGCTCAACACCAGACAGAACAACAAACCAAGATCAACCGTACACAATGACCTGCCATCGCATCAGCTCCCAATGCACAGAGATAATTATTCCCATAGTGTAAACTGGACACAAAGAACGCAGCCAGGCATTAAAAGCTCCCGCATGTCTTGTTTGGTGTGTTAATAAAGGTGAATTTCTTTGTCCCGAATAAAATTAAAGGAACACGCCACGTTTTTTAGAATTATGGCTTATTCAACTTCTTTCCTACATTTAGATATGTGGGCAAATGCATTTATTTCTTAGTGCATAAATTGTTTTAGTTTGGCTGGGTTGCCGCTAGCTTAGCTTAGCATAATGAATGGAATCCTATGTTGCCAGCTAGCATGTCCAGAGTAAAAGTGATCCAAAAAAAACAACAACACCTAATTATTTCTTGTGGCCTACGTATTCATGACGTGTACAAATAGCGATGCAGATTAAGACTATGCGATTTCCTAGGCGGATATTGTCTTGGGACTACATTATGGGGAAGCACTGCTACTTGGGCGCAGTCCTCTGGCTGTTGAGCGATCGCAATGTGTTGCGTGATATCTCTGCGCCCAAGTAGCAGTGCTTCGCCTGTGCTTCCCCATAATATAGTCCCAAATCTGCCTAGGAAATCACCTAGTCATAATCTGCATCGCTATTTGTACCCATTGTGAATACGCAGGCCACAAGATGTAATTAGGTTTTTTTTTTTTGGGGGGGGATCACTTTTACTCAAGACATGCTAACTGGCAACATAGGATTCCATTCATTATGCTAAGCTAAGCTAGCCGCGACCCTGCCAAACTAAAATAATGCATGCACTGAGACAAAAATGCATTTGCCCACATATCTAAATAGGAAAGAAGTTGAATAAGTCCTATTTCTAAAAACGGTGGCGTGTTCCTTTAAAGTCAGTTTGCACTCATGCACATACTCATACAGAAACAAACATTCCCAGGTTTTTAATAGCACCTGTACGTATAATGCATTATAAATGTATTGGTAGTGAGTTATAAAGGTATTTTACTTTATTTATTGAACTTAACTTTGCTAATTTATGTATTGAACATTTGTTTTAATGCATTACAGAGTATAATAATGAATAAGTTTGTAATAAATTAATAAATAAGTAAGTTTGTATTACAATAAATTATAACTTCAATCAAGGTTCAAGTTTTCAACGAGAACATACAGCTGATTATAAGATGCATAATGAACTCCACCTAGACATGTTGGACATACATACATACATTTGATGATTTATAAAAAAAAAAGAAAAAAAAAACACATTATTAGGGTGTCTGTGTGCACCAACCTCAGGTTGCTCTGGGGTGACGTTAATAAATCTGATATAATATAGAACATGATATTTAACATTGCCTACAATTACATATGCAGATATAGATAAATACAGGAGGAAAAACATACTGTATGTAGATTTTTTTCTAAAAAATCCTTTCTTTGTATTGGTCTTTGTATCCTTTCTTTCCTTTCTTTGTATTGGTCTTAATATTAATGTCATATTGGTCTTAATATTGGTAATATTAAAATTTTCTGAAATACTGAATTTGGGATTTTTACTTACTTGTCAGTTATAATCATCAAAATTAAAAGAAATAAACATTTGAAATATATCAGTCTGTTTGTTGTTAATGAATATAATACACAAGTTTAACTTTTTGAATATATATATATATATATATATATATATATATATATATATATATATATATATATATATACACACACACACACACACACACCTTTCAATTATGTTTAAATTTGATTACTTGTCCTTTCTTTGTAATTAACTTTGTTAATATTGTCTACACAATGTTTTCAATGTACCGCTATAAAAATAAACGTGACAAAATGTATTATTATTGTACTATGTATTATTTGTACTTATACATAATAAATTGTACATTTACCATAAATAAATGTACTATATATAAATATGCAATTTATATCGTACTGTTGCTATTTATTACTATTGTCAATTCCTAACAACAACAACAACAACAACGGTTATTATTATAATTATTATTATTATTATTATTTTCAACACCAAAGCCAGTTAACAGAGCAGTTTATGGAGTAGAGTGACAAACAATAAACAAACCCTTACAGAAGTGTCAGAAAAAGGCCATATTGACATTAAAGACATTTCTGAATAAAACTTTTGCCTAATGATATTAAAAGCAGGTTAGTCTTAAAGCTAAAAAGGAAGAACAGGGTTGATATAGTCGATTCATACTATAGTTACTAATGGCATGTGCGCAGTGCATGTTGTACCAATATGAGGATGGTCTGTGTAGTGTTGACATGATCAACCTGATCAAATGCTCTGGGACAGTGCACTCTTACAATAAACCCAAGCAGCATCCCATGACCTAAATTAGTCATTATAAAAGCTTAATCACATTTGATTACTTCTTAAAACGTTATGATTAATATAGTGAAACTGAATGATTCAAACTGAGTAACTCACTCATTTCCTCACAGCGCAGACACTAATAAAGATGTTCAAACACAAATGATCAGCTGTGTGTGTTTACGCTCATGTCAAATAACATGACACGGGCAACACATAGTGATTAGATCTGGGCACACAGAGAAAACCTAAAAAGAAGAGGAATCTGATGTGTACATTTTAAATGTCCTAACTAGGTATGTCATCACCTAGCAAGGATGGAAAAACCTGTTCAGATATGATCTCAGAATAAGACATTCTTGACAGTCATTGAGTTCCTTTGACAGTACGTCTCTTTAACTTTTACTGTCAAAGGGCACAGGTACTGTACCTTGCTCGAGCGTATACGGCTCTTCATCTTCACCATCACCCTCCTCCTCATCAGCAGCACTGTTTGAGCTTAAGTAAGATGAGGTAGATATTTCCAGTATCTCTGAAGAGGAGTCAAACTCAAAGTACTCCTCATTAGAGCAAACAGAATGCAATGCCATGCTGTCACTGGGCTAGTTAAGCCCAGGCTGGCTCAGTCGTCTCAGGTCCACAGCCATGAGTGAGACTGTGACGATGGGCTGGACATATAACCTCAGAGATCAGATAGACAGTCTCTGACTGACACACACCTGTTACAGGAGACTCAATGCTCGGACGCTACCATTTAGATAAGAAACAGTAGGTGAGCTGTCACTAAAGTAGGAAGAAATGAACAACATTTTAGCAGGTGAGCGTGCATCCATGTAAAAGATTGAAAAGCACATTGACACATAAATGTACTGATCGCATAAGTTTTTATGTCAAGATTATTTAAGCTTTAAAAGATAATGTGACCCATCCCCCCTTCTGCAGAGGATACAATGGTATTTTCCACTGACGCACAATGGCAACCTATCAAGGCGTGACCGAGTTGTGTTTGACTACACCTGTCGTCTGGGTGGAGCGTTTTCATTGCCATAGAGAAGACAAACAGGAGATTTGACACAACAGGAACCATAAAGTAAAAACACAAAAGACAAAATGACACACAAACTGTGATGCACTGTGTATTCTGGCATCTCTCTATCAGAACCAGCATTAACTTTGTGAGGAATTTGAGCTACAGTAGCTTGTGTTTGATCAGACCACACAGCCAAGCCTTCTCTCCCCATGAATCAATGAGCCTTGGCCGCCCATGACCCTGTCGCCGGTTCACCACTGTTCCTTCCCTTAGACCTTTGATAGATACTGACCACTGCAGACCGGGAACATCCCTTAAGAGCTGCAGTTTTGGAGATGCTCTGACCCAGTCGTCTAGCCATCACAATTTGACCCTTGTCAAACTCGCTCAAATCCTTCTTCACTTCTAACACATCAACTTTGAGGACTAAATGTTCACTTGCTGCCTAATATATCCCACCGACTAACAGGTGCCGTGATGAAGAGATAATCAGTGTTATTCACTTCACCTGTCAGTGATCATAATGTTATACCTGATCGGTGTATATGGTAACACTTTACAATAAGGTTCCATTACCGTAGTTAACATTAGTTGACAAGAACTAATAATGAAGTGCACTTCTACAGCATTTATTAATCATAAATATTAATTTATTAACACACTATTAAAATTAAAAGATGTATTACATTAGTTGCACTGTGAACTAACATGAACAATCAATGAACAGCTGTATTTTGTATTAACTAGCATTAACAAAGATGAACAAATACAGTAACAAATGTATTGCATATGTTAAGTTCATGTTAATGCATTTACTAATGTTAATGATACCTTATTGTAAAGTTTAGTGTGTTAATAATATTGTATTGTACCATATTTACACATTTGTTATATTGTATAACATTTAATATTTTAACTTAACTGTTATTTTGCCACACATACATTTTCTTTGTTTGCAGTGTAGATTACCTACAAATTGCAGTCTGTTGTTGATTCCAAATTACAAGATAAACAAATCAATATCACATTGATTTGAATATGACAATCTTGTACCATATGGATATTAAAATATATTACATTCTACATTCAAATTTTACATAACATCAGGGTTTTCCAGACTGGGGTTCATAAAGGAGCAGCTGGGGCTTTATGAGTTGAAAGAAAAGATATTAAGTAATTAAATCATAAAAAAATAAAATAATAAAATAAAAAAATATTTAAAAATATTTAAAAAAATGTGTCTAAAAGGAAAAGCCTTCCAAAAACATAGCAATATAGTTAAATGACTCACTGAGTGATAATTAAAATTATAATTATTATGTTCGTTAGGAGCTGATCCGATATGCAATGTTGCGATGTATATATATATATATATATATATATATATATATATATATATGCGATGTATAATATACAAGTACCCATGTATAAGACCAGGCTGATTATTTTTAGAGCTGTAACAAATTACATTTATAAGAGCTAAACAACATTACTTAGGAACCTATTGAAATCATTTTAGTTTATGATAGCGTTATATGGTGATGACAGACTTTACCCTTTAAACTCCAACAACCTGACAACTGGATTGTGAAGACATGAGATGTTTGATAACAGCTGCACTTCTACACTTGTGCAACTCCACCTAGTCTAGCAATGTCACCATGAATCACACATTAAAAATTCGGTTTGCCTATGGGTTTGTTGTGTTATCATTTTTCTTGTTACATTGAAAGAATAAATGCAATGCAATTTGGTCCTTCTGACGGACTTCATTCCTATTGAAATACAATAGTGTGACAGGAATTGTGCGATGGTACAATGGCTGTGGCCGTGAAAGAGGCGGGTTTCTCTTTAGTGTGAGCTTAAGCCTTTGTGCTTTAACTGCATTGAAGGGGAAAATGGAAAAGCAAGAAAAGACAGCCAGAAGAATATGGTGAAGGGCAGGGAAAACTTTGAGAGGGGAGGAGAAAGAGCGAATGGGAGTGGGAAATGTAAAAGAGGTCAGACGTGAATGGAAAAGAGAGAGAGTGTGTGTGTGGGTTTGTGTGTGTGAATTCTGCTCCCCCCCTGCTAACGTAATCAATATGCTGTGTGAGAGACCCAAACCCCAACACAGAAGTGGGTCAACAAAAGATAAAGTCCCGAATAGTATTCTGAATCACCAGCTGTACATTTTAAACACAAACATAACATATTATATTATTTTTTCTTTCAAGCCACGAATACTCAGATCACCTCTTAAAAGAAGAAAAGCAAATATGTGAATAAACTGCAAAATCTGGCCACTTGTAATCCACATATGGCAGCCACTGCATTTTATTCATATTCTAGGTTTATCTGCTTGTCTGTATACAGGGTTTTAAAGCACGGCACAGTCATCATGGGTATGATTCCCAGGGAAAACAAGAAACAAATAAAAAAATTAAATGTGTACCTTGAATGCAACGCAAGTTGCTTTGGATAAATGCATACATGTAAATAAAGTGTATACTGTATTTGGGGTAGCATTTCACAGTCCTGTTCCCCATCTACATACTATTAATTACATAGTAATTGTAATAACTGTGTATTAACTATAGGTACTAACCCTGAACCTACTCCTAAACCTACCCTTAACCCATGTAGTCATCTTATATTAACCAGTACTTTCTTAGGTAAGTACGCTATGTACATGTAAGTGTACTGTAAAAAATAAGGTGCAACCAAATTTGGTCTTCCAATATCATGGTCTTTAATGTATTACAGGTAGTTCACCCAAAAACTAAACTTTTGGTGAAGCGAAACAAGTCTGTTTAAGAAACTGAACATTATTTACAACATTATTATCTGTAATTTACAGCCTCTGCAAACGGTCCTGAGCACATTAATGACAGACCAATCTTTTCGCTTCATAAGATGTAGGTGTGTGCTATATTGACAAAAAAGTATATCTCAATACTTTCTAGGATTTTCTTGTTAACGATAATTAGAAAAAAAAAATTCTATGTGTGTTATTGTGCTGGTATCTCGGTGCTGATGATCAGCTGACTCCTAAAGTTTTTGATATTCTTCATATTCTGTGTGGTGGTCAGTTCACAGCAGTGACTGGTGTCTAAAATGTAAGTCACGTAATATTAAATTCTTAAACTTGTATCAAATAAATATCACATTTAAGATATATAAGAATATATATATATATATATATATATATATATATATATATATATATATTTATAGACTCATGCAGTGAAAGTGTGCACCCGCACTATATTCTTCAAGACTACACTCTCTGGGTGTGTATGTGAGGGATATACTTGATAATGTCAGATTGCACATCTTTAAAACAACAATTACGATATTAAATATCACACACCCCTACATTAATGTATCAGCATGAGCCATGAGTATTCATTTTGTTTGCCTGTATGTTTTTTATTAGCATGCCCACCTCCCATGCTGTAAACACCAGTTCAAAACCCTCTTGGAGTGGTCTTTTAACATCACAATTCATGATATAAATACTTAATACAAACTGGTTAAAATAACTGGCGGGCAGCAGAGAAAAGCCTTGCTTTGCCCAACAGGTGGGTGTTACTATTAGGGTGTGATGTCAAGTAAAAACTATGAATAGTTTGGTCTAGATTAAGGCATGATGGGATCTCTGAGTGTTATGATGAAGTGAGTTTGGGACAATATAACATCAGTCATCTGGGGTAAATGCAGTTCAGACATGGGAAACCGCACTCTTATCTTGTCAATGAGCCATTAAAAACACAAACAATACTTACATATCTCCAATAATCTTTAACAAAGGATTTCTGGTCTCTCTGCCTACAACAGTCTGTGTGTTTGAAAACGTACACATCCATCTAGCACTTCTGCACTGTTTATCAAGGTCTTTACACTAGATTAAAACAATCCATCACTGTGAGTAGGTGATTTTTTTTTCTTCTGTTTGTGTCCCCTATTTAGCTAATGTGATCAAACTGAGACATTGAAATTCTGAAAGACTGAGAAATGCATTCACAAAATCCATCACAGACCAGAGAACAAAATAAACATTGCATATGCATAACTTAAATCCAAAACTTGCATAATATGCTGCATGGAGACACAACAGCAGTAAATCACTGGGATCAAAGCAGTGCAGTTTTATGCATAGGATTACGCAACCACTCCAATTCTAAGGAGAAGTATTATAAGGAAGGAAGGATAAGGCGGCGATCAGTCAACAAGAGACCAATAAAACATGCAACAGGTATAGATCAGAGTGCAGTTCTGTGATATAACCTGCTGCTTGTGAAACATACGGTGCATGACTTCATAATGTCAACATACCAAATGGCCAAGGCTGATCAGTGAGAGACAGCATTGATTTAAAAGAGCAGAGCATGACTAAATGTGTGCGTGCGTGCGTCTGGCATGTGAGAACCGAATAATTTCAGTGCTTTGGAAAAAGCTGCACAATGATAAAAAAGCGTTTTAAAAGAAGAGAAAAATAAGATTTGATGTCTGATATTATCAGGTATAACTGACTAGGGTGTGAATGTGATTTAAACCATGAATACAGACAGTCATGAACGTATGTGACTTTTTTGGGGGACTTTTTAGACTATGAGTCAAGTCAATACATGTGGTTATTGGACAGTTCTGCTAAAAAGCGATGGATGGATGGATGGATGGATGGATGGATGGATGGATGGATGGATGGATGGATGGATGGATGGATGGATGGATGGATGGATGGATGGATGGATGGATGGATGGATGGATGGATGGATGGATGGATGGATGGATGGATGGATGTGATATCTTAAATTATCAATCCTTTATGGGTGGATGAATAGACCTGAGTGGATGGATGGACTGGATGAATGGAACTGGATTGATGGATAGATGGGTGGAACTGGATGATGGATTGTTGGATATCTTAAATTATCAATATTTTATGGGTGGGTGAATAGAACTGGGAGGATGGATTGATTTGGATTAATGGAACTGAATGGATGGATGGGTAGAACTGTATGGATGTATGCATGTACTATGTATGTATGGATGGATGGATTTGATATCTTTATCAATCCTTTATGGGTGGATGAAAGAAACTGGGTGGATGTCTTTATTTATCGATCCTTTATGGGTGGATGAATGGAACCGGATGGATGGATGGATGGATCTGGATGAATGGAACTGGATTGATGGATAGATGGTTGGATGGTTGGTTGGATTTGATGTCTTTATTTATCGATCCTTTATGGTGTATGAATGGAACAGATGAAACTGGATGTATGATTAGATGGATAGATGAATGTGTTGGAAGAGAGGAGGATAAGATGCTGTTTGGATCATTCTCAAAAATCATGCTGGATTATGTTCATCAGATGGTACACATTTGTGAATTTCATATCAGCTTGAGTGGTGCTGTTATTAAAGCAAAAGACATTGTTAATTTTTAAATCAAACTTTCATTCAAGTTAAAATAAATAATTATAAAAAGTTGTTTGCTTCAGCCTTGGACCCCAGTGTATATATTTTCATTTAGTGATTATTAATGTAAATTGTAAAGCTCTACCCTGGTGCTGAGTCTGATGCAACACAGGACTGAGAGGCCAGCTATACTTAGTCACCCTCAACGTTTCCTCCATCATTCTTATGTCACGGCCCAAATATTCTTTCACAGTCTCGTCTATGGCAGACTATGATACTAACTAACTTTGTAAAAGTATTTAACTCTCATGGGTAACTCTCCCCACCCCTCCGCCTCCTCCCTCCCACCCTAAGAGGCAGCAGACAGGATTTGTCCTTCTTACCGTCAGTGCACTCTTCATAATACCAGTCCAGCTCGTAGTAATCTGCCTCCACAAACCTCTGCATGCTCAGTCTCCTTCAGTCGTGAGCTGCAGCCTCTCCTGTCCGGCGTCTGAGGTCACGCACGCATATATATACCAGCGGCCGCCCATTCTCCCAACAGCTCGTAGCCCGATCTACCGCTAACTAATCAACAATACAAACACAAGGTCAGAGAACAAGAGATGATAGAGGGAGAAATGCAGTGCCCCTAAAAGCCAGCAGTGTTGCGCAGGAAACTGTACTGCTATAGTCAAGGTTGTATCACACTCCGGAGGGCGGGGCTTAGCCCCAAAGCCAGCCAATCAGAGCACACTACATCAGAGCTGCTCTCTGCTCTCTGTGCCTTCGTCACAGCCCAACCCAGTCTCCTCATCTCTCTCGTTTCCAAGATGCCTCCCTCTAGAGAGGTTGCCATGGCAACTGGCTCTGACTCCAGGCTGTGTTGGTGTCTGCACGTGCTCTGTTGCTTAACTTTCCCTCTGCTTTTTCTCATCACCCCTCTATTGCTCTTTTCTGCCACACGTTTAGCAGCGGTAGTGCTGCATGCATGGAATATTTCAGCTCAAGTGTTTGTGGCTGGTACAGTGATGGCAGGCTTTTGCTGTATGACTGCCAAAAGAAGCAGCTGACTCTCTGCAATTCACTGCATGTGCCAAGAATAGCTACAAATAAGCGAAAACATGTTATTTTTTCCAACCCAAATTTCTTATTTTTCTTTGCTAAACTAAATACTTAATTGATTTAATTTGATACAATTGGTTGTTTGAGTCTCCTTAACACCGCAGACTATTCCTGAATGGTGTGAATCACCCAATCACAAGCTTGCGCTCAGCTGTGATGTCATTCTCCTGTGCCGCAGACCTGCTATTGATGACTTTCCAGTTGCCACCTCACCAGCTGATACCGGCAGCAGGCTCACACCGATGACATCATGATGGCTGGATAATGGATTTATGGAGTGGTGTGATATGAGGAACGATTTTAGGAAACAAAGGTGAAAATCATGTCTATAATTACCATGGGTGACCTCTGACTTAATAAAATAATATAATATAATATAATTAATATAATATAATATAATATAATATAATATAATATAATATAATATAATATAATATAATATAATATAATATAATATAATATAATATAATATAATAATATATATATGACAATTCATCATCATGTTTTTTTTTCAATATTTTTTATTATTATGATGTTATGACAACTTTTTTTATATATATATATTTATATTATATATATATATATATATATATATATATATATATATATATATATATATATATATATATATATATATATATTATTTATTAAGTACAAATTAAGAATAAATTCAGTATCTTTTCAGTATCTTACAAATCTGTTTTACAATTGAAATAAAACTAATAATAATAATAATAATAATAATAATTAGATTTTTTTTTCCACATGATTTTGAAAATAAAGATAATTGGGGTAGGTGCCAAATAATTACTAAATAAACAAACAAACAAACAAACCAATAAAAAACAAACAAACAAACAAACAAATAAATAAAGAGCTAAAATTAGGCTTTATTTACTAAAAATGTTTGGCAGTATGCAAATATAATTTCTTATTTTGTAAATTTGTGGTGAAATATATATGTGAGATAGCAAATTGCCTAGAACTGTGGTTCAAAACCTTTTGTCCATTAAGCCCCCTTTCTTACAACCCTGAGGTATATATATACCGGTATAATATATCATTATAAATATCTAATACGCCTTCATACTACTGGCAACCCTTCACCCTAAGCTCTAATTAGGAGAACACGCTACTGTGTGAGGGAAAGAGTAATAATAAAAGTAAAAGTAGTTTGAACCATACACACCTTTTCACTGCGTTATTTTTGTATACAGATGATATACAAGCTCACATCATTTGCGATATAAAACAATATAAATGTGAACGACAAACTGAGAGACCATGTATAGAATCAAAGGAAGTCATTGTCAATAATTTTTCGGATAAGTGGCTGATCATTTGTAGCATTCCTAGAAACTACACAAAAAGGGTTTTCGTGTCCATGTTTGACCTCAAAGCATTTAAACACTCACGCCCCCAACCGCCACGATCTCTGGCGTAAAAAAGGCGTAGCTTGATGACGCTGAATGAATGTGGAATTATGGGAATTGTCACCTTGACTTCAACATCCGATGGAAATCAATCCGACGGGGACTCACAATTCATGTTCGTGGATGAGGTAATGAAATAAAGTTTTATAACCGTTATGTTTGATCACATGATTTTATTTTATTCTAATGATTAGCTGAAAGTAATGCAATGTATAATTCTAAATTACTACTCATATATATCACTTTATTTTTCAAATCAAATGTTGGGGTAACAGCACAGATTTACCTGTTGAAAAAAAAAACATACTAAGAGTACATCTGAACATACCCACAGCATTTGTAAAGAGGCTGACTTACTATTTATGTATAACACATGCTGTATTCAATTACACTGCCATAGACTTGTTCACCAGACTTGTTAAACAGTGTTAGGAAATTCCACACCGATATTGATCCATGTTTTATTTCTCCTCTTGTCCAAAACTCTCCTTTGGTCATTAGATTCACCTGTACGTTTATGTTTCTTGGAGTTATCTTTGGCAACAGAATGCGCCAGGACGCTACAACTACTACTTCTGCTTTTTTTCATGAGATTCACTGTTGCCAAGGTTTCTAAAACAAATTTTAGCAATTTTATTCTGAAGTATGAGGTATAGCACAAATAGGAAAAGTCACAAAGTCTCATGCCATTTAGATGACATGCGCCTTACCCCTACACTATAGCCACGGTTACGGACTTTACCCATTTCTCTATCTGTATCCCCTTCGAACAGACTCACAGTACATCCATTAAGAAGACCCTGGCAAACAGAAAGTGTGCCCGAACGACTTATTTCATTGGAGGCAACGAGATTTACAAGAATACTTTTCTGTATGGGGTGTGTTTCCATAAACACCAAAGTTTGTCGTTTTGTGTTCATTCTAAGAACACGTACACGTTATCTCATGTTTAGACCTTCAAATAACTACCTATTGTTCTTAACTGTCGTTTTAATTGTAATCGTTAGCATCGTATCACTTGCCAAAAAAACCCATTACTATAATGGGCTTTTAGATGGTAATGTTAGCATTTGCTACCCTTTATTATTAATAGTATGCGGTCCGATTTTTCCCGTTGCGTCTGTCGTTACTAGCAACCATGCAGCTTTACAGGGGGTGTGGCTTATCTAAATGAGATGTAAATGAGCCCTATTGTCACTCTCAGCAGGTGAGAACAGGTGAGAACTGCAAAATTTTAGAGGCTGCTTTCTCTCGTTTAAACTTTTCTAAATGCCTACATTCAGATGGCCACAACTTCTCCAAATATTATCAGATTTGTTTTACACATCGTTGGAAAGCTTGGAGACTACACTTTCAGAATCTGTGAATAACTCAAAATGCCCCAGAACCGACTTGTGTCCCTACTCTCCGTGACTGGTCACATATTGCCAATCTAGATAATTGCAGTACTATAAAGCCTATATACATAATGAACATTAACCAATATAAGCTGGTTATATAAAATTATTACAAATGAATTCAATATTCAGGGATCGACTTGATGGGTGTAGAACCTACTCTATTGTTCATCCCTACCCTTGAAACATTATATATATTTCAATCATTCTACCACTGGAGGGTGATTCCCACTAATATTGAATTGCTGAAATCACCCCCGGTATTGACAGTCCATTTGCTTAAGAAAAAAAAAAGCTCCAAACAAAGCTACAATATTATTACCTATTTCCAAGCAACAAACAGTAGTGGTGTCTGTTTCCAAATGAGTTGGTTTTTAACAAATCAGAACTTTTGCATATATTACAGAACATCATGCATTGTGAAAGGTTTGGATAAAATCATGTTAGCCACAGTCCCTTTCCAACTCAGAGCTGGGCCTCCGTTTGAACTATTTTTAGCTAATATGTGAAAGAGCGGTATGACAGCTCATAAGATCCAGGGCATCAGCTTCTAATGAACCAATTACAGACAAACACACTCTGCTGTAAAACTGTGATCTACAATGTCAGATGTCTCTACTGTAAACTGAAGGACAACTATCAAAACCAGCAATTATTATGTGTCAAGTCATTTCTCCACTCTATTTATAGCACTGGGAATTTTGGAACACGTGTACATATCCATGCAAAATAATTTCCCAGGTAGGCCAAAACCTCTAGACTGTTGAGTGCATTTATTTTACTATTTCAACACAGTGGTTAAGAGATTGGCAGGATGTAAGGTCGACTGCAGATCTGCCTGTTAAATACGGAATATTTTTGGTCAAATGGTGACAACCCAAGTGTTCAATCTCAAACTCAAAGACAGATCATGGAAAAGGAACTGATCTCATAGACCTATCAGCTGCTCTGGTGCTGTGAGTGACAGCAGACTCAGCCAATGACCAGCAGTGTGGGGCGGTTGCCTGGCAATGTGACCCAGTGTTGTGGCTACCAAACACAGCTGTCACATGGCAACAATTGTGCATGTATTAGCCAAGTTATATCTCAAGGATCTTAAGTTTCATGTCATGAACAGTTAAAAAAAAAGTCCCATCTTTTTTTTTCTTATTATGACTATAAAGAATGTAGTTCAAATCTTATATGAATGACTATAGGGAAGGGTAAATCATTTTTCACAAATAATCACAAGTAATTTTACAAGTACAAATATTAATAAAAATATATTAATAAAATATAAAAATCTCTCAATTAATAGGAGGTCCGCATACCTAAATATTTTAGATGATTCACTAATTAATAATTAAATATAACAACTTATAAGCATATAATAATAGAAAACACTGTTTGAAATAGTTTCTTAAGTATTATACCGTGTTAAATTTAAAGTAGAAAAATATTTTGTCTGTTGTGCATAAAAAGACCCTTCTGATTTAACTCGCACACACAAATTTCCCATTAGCAATTCAAATGAACCATTTCAAATCTTTCTGCCATACTACCATGAAGATTTGAATGGTTTTATACTTTAGGCTTATTGAAATGAACTATAAAGCAACACGGTAAAAAAAACTAAAACAAATTCAACATAAAAAGTGTTTGTGCTGCCTTAAAATTATAAGTTTAGTCTACTTGAAATGTGAAGTTGTACAGCTTGGATATTTGAGTTGACTAAACCTAAAATTAAGGGAACATTGAACCTTTTTTAAGCTGAAACAATTTTACTGTGAAATGAAATGAATACTGTGAAACCCGTATGTAAACGCATAGTTAAAGCATGAATGAAAGGTGTTTAAGTGATGTTTAAATGCATGTGTCAGTGAATGTGTGAGATATTTGTTGTTACTATTTTGAGTATTGACTATTTGACTATTTTTAAAACCGTGTCATGGGAAAAGACAACTTCATCATGGTTGACAGGGAAGGAGACTGGAACAACAGTGGATGGAAGAGAGAAAAATAGAGGAACTGGATGAGAGCGAGAGATTCTGTGCTTACGGAAATATTTGAGGGTCTCCTCGATCTGTTCTGTGGTCAGGTCGAGGTTGACGTCGGGTGAGATAAGAGGTGTGTGGAGCCAGTCGTCGTGGTCATAGCCGTATATTGTGTCAGCTCTCAGCTTATAATGAGGCAACTGCTCCTCAAGCAAACTGATGATTTCCACCTCAGGAAGATCAGTGCTGTTACACACATCTGACAAGAGAAAGAGAAAGCAAAGAGAATGGTGAGACAAGGAATGCACAGACATTTGCTTGATGAATCTGAACAGAAGAAAAAAAAACTGTACTAAAAATAATCATGTTTTACATAGTACAACCATGTTTTCCGGCACCATGGTAGTCTTTGAAGTCAGTAACACCACAGCATCTGAAGTCATCAGCAACAAAACGTGACATTTCATGTGATGTGACAAAATGTGACACCCCACCCCAAAGAATTGAAATAAAATTAGATTTGAAATGATAAAATAACAAATAAATTTTTAAAAATGAAGAGAAAAATACTTTAACACTTTATGGTAGCTATGGTACGGTTTGTGTGTCATCAAAAAAAGAACCCTTATTATTTCATTTCAGTACTATGTTTAGTTTGATCATGTTTTTATTTAATATTTTTAGGGGATTTTATGGTACTAAATTATATTTATGTAATAGCTAGAAGCTATAATCCATTGAATCACTTTTTGAAAATCTGAAAATGACATTTCTATAATGCTTTGAGGCACAGAATTAAGTTTGGTCTGTCGTCCATTTCCAATGTGGTTATTTTTGACTGCAAACAATATGTGTGACTTTTTTTCAGAACCATTTAACCTTTTTGACTAATGTTTTTTTGTGAGTGTGTTCAGAAGTACACACCTTGGGGTGAAGTAGGGTTCAATTAATTGCAAAAATAGCCCAGAAACACCCATACACAGTGCAGAGAGCATTTAAATAGCATTCATTTTGGGCTCGATATATATAAACAAAAAGTACCATGGTATTGTCATCTGATATCATCACTGTACTATCGCACCACCACAGTACCTCATAGGCCTACATTCTTTAAAGCTAATAAGCACATTTCAACATTTCAGGGATAATACCCGAAAACACATAAAAAAACATGTAATAACTGTATAATAACAGTGCAACAACAAAACATTAACAATTTTTTAGATGTGACATCAAAAACCCATTTGGGGTCAAAATAAATGCTTATGTAAATATATACAGTGTGAGTCTAGGCTGATCTCTAGTGGTCTGATGACGAACTACACAACCAAGTTTGTGCTTTTTCTGACAAAATGACCATGAACGCTTACAAATGGCAACACTTTTAAAATGACAAACCAGAACAATAGATAAAACAATGATAAAGCCCACAGATGGTGGAAAAATACTGAGGTTTAAGCACAGAATCTCTCTTATCAATTCATAAGCACACAACATTAAAGCTAATTATCAAGCAGCCAGTCTTAACGGCATATTTTATTCTGCCCATCCTCCCTTCAGACAACACGCTGTTGTTCAACACAGCAGCCTCTCCTCCGTCAGACAACCAGCCCTTATTTCAATCCACCAATAGCATCATAACAACTCTCTTATGACTAAATTACTGCAAGCAGAAATGTAAGACTGAAATTAAACATGTGTGGCAAATAAGAGAGTCAACCACTGTGTGTGCTGGAGGCCGCATGCTTGTGTTTAACTAAGCACAGGAGTTTAACCTCTAAAATGGGATCGGCCTTGTGGGTACATTATTGAGAGCACACAGACACAATGCAAACCCTTACAGCTGTAAGCACAGCACAGTTCTGTTACATGTAGCACAGTTCTGACTCCTTCACCCATGATAAAAACAGAATTCACCTTTAGACAAGGTCACCAAGTTATACAAAAATAATGCAACCAAGCATGGACTTTGCATGATTTTGAAGCTGCTGTTTGTAATTTTCTGTTAAAATACTACTTTAAAGTGAAGAAACATTTGAATACAATGGCCACATTCACATAGCATTAAAAAGGGGTTGTCTATTTAAGTGCTAATTACAGTTGTTCACACATAATATTGCCAAATATATTCAGACAGACACCCCTCCAAACCAATTGGTGTCTGTCCCAATATCTTAGGCAATATAGTAAAAAGAAGTTAGTTTTAAGAAGGTAATAGTCAGATAATGCCATAAACCAATGAACCGATTGAACCAATGAAAGACCTTCAGTCACAGTTTCACCATTTGAGCTGAATCAGGTTAGCGCAAAACAGTACTGCTAACTTTTGTTTTCCCATTCATTCCTTCGCTACAGATTTCAAAATTCATGCACGAACCAACCGATCAAACCAACATTATAATCTTTAATTTTAAGCAAGAAAGTACATTAAAGACTGGTAATAAAAGCATATGCAAAATCTTTACTTAAAACACTGATTATATGTGCAGAACAATATATACACAATATATTAACAATATATTTAATGTTTATTGCAAAATATTCCATTACAAATATTTAAGTAATGTGATAATAGTAGAGGAAGATACAATTTTGGTGGTGGATCTCTCTTGAGGATTGTCGGAAGTGTAATTTTTTTTCAGAAGTTTACCAGAACATGATGCTAAAAACAATTCATAAATAAAAATGATTCATAAATAAGTAAACTTAAATAAATAAATAAATCTCACAGGATTCTATAGAAAACACATCAGCGCTGTACAATTCTCTGAGCTCATGGCAGGTCAGTTTAAAAACCTTTTTTAAAAGGGGCCTTCTATGGCCTTTTATGAAGTCTTGATTTTGTTTTTGAAATAATAAACACAGTATTTTTCACATACTTTACATTAACGGATTTCATGCACAGACTCTGCAAGCACGGATTTCACAGGACATTTCAGTGTTGTTTTGTTGTTGTAATTTTCTCATACATTTTCGATATGATGTTATAAAGCATTTAATCATGATATTTGTCTAAAAAATATGGTAATACAAACAGTAATTAAAGGGTTACTTCAGCAATTAGCATATGGCTTTGCATCAGTAGAAACCGTGGAGTATATTCAAATGATTGTGCTTCCCCCCCTCATATACCCCTGAGACAAGAGATTTATGCATTTTATTTCTGGAAAAATTCCTCCCATGACGCAAATATCATCAATTTGCGCCATCGGAGGAATTGTTAGCCAGAGGCTAAAGACTACAGCCAGCAGAGGGAGCCATTTCCGCATGTTTTCAACTCACGCGTGGGGGATGGAGATCACACAGCACTCAGCTGCAGCCTCAGGCATTCATGTTTTTTGTGCGGCCAGCAGAGCAAAGTAAGTCTTTCAACTTCTCAAACTAATTCCTATGAAAGTTAAGTTTTCAAAGACATTAAGGGGGGGGGGGGGAGGAGAAACACTCAGTTTCAGTCAATCTCACATCTTGAGTAACTATAGAGTAGTATTGCATCCTTCATATCTCCGAAAAGTCTTTAGTTTTATTATATTTATTAAAGAAATATAGGCTGTACCGAGTCTTTCCGGGAAAAAAACGAGCGGCTGGAGGCGTATCGTGTGGGCGGAGCTAAAGAATGACGAGCACACCCAAAGCGGTGACGTCCTCAAGCGTGGAGAAACCCAAGTATGCTATCGATCGGATTCAGCTAATACGTGATCCAGAATCAGGCTGAAGTAAATTGAACAGGAGAAACAGCAACAGCAGGACGTCCGTTTCTGTGGTATGTACTGTATTTAGTGGCAAAAACACACTTCTTTGGTATGATTTGCTGAAGTCCTGTAACAGCATTGACCGTGGAAATACGCAATGTTGTGAAGCTTCCCGTCATTTCTGCGTTCAAATCAGTTCAAATGCAGCGCTGCCTTCCGGGAATGCTGTGCTGAAGCGTTGAAGTCAGTAATCTAGTAGCGTTGGCTTTGGGAAAGGCATGGTAGGGCAGCGAATGAGGCAAAAATACATTTTCTGTTTTTTCTCTGTATAGAAAGCACCAAATTAAAAAAATAATTTCACATTTCTACTACATTAATGACCCAGTTTAAATACAGATTCATCTTCTCAGTGCTGAAGTACTCCTTTAATCACAAAACTCTGGTTAATGTTCCTAAGGGGCGGTGGACTAACAAAAGCTACAGTAAACACTATATCAACACTAATGGATAAAGCTGGATAACATCATTGTTTTCTCCAGAGTGGCTGTACAGATAGATCAATTTCTGTTGCATTATTTTCCTGTTATCACTGTGAAGCTGATTTGAAACAATTGACAACAATTGACAAAAAGGCTATATAAATAAAGGTGACTTGACTTAATGTTAGCTAGAAGGCTAGCGGAGGTTAAGCTTTTCCCTTTATTTACATCATAGCAACTACATAAAATGTATAATTTTGGAACTATTAATAGAAAACGCAACTAGAAATAAGACATACTTCCAAGTCGTAAACCACAAACAACAAATTGTCCTGACAAAGTGGGAACTGCTCCATTTCAGAAGCTTTCGTGTGTAGCCCATTGTACTCTCTTAGGCTCTAGAAGCTGTTCTCCGTAATAAACGTTGGGGTTACTCCAAGTTCATCAGCAAGAGTTTTGGAAACAGGATGGATAAAACAGTATCTTTAACGTGGCATAACGACAACACTGTCTTTTCTAATGCAGCTCAACCAGGTCTCGTATCCTTTTTTTACATATTCTGTGGGCGGGGATCATTTATGTTGCGTTCATATATCAATCGAACCGCACCAGAGTTCGTTTGGAAGCGGACCGAGACCCATCTTTTTAGCGGTCTCGGTCCGCTTGTTTGGTGCGCACCAGAGTTCGGGTGGCAGCGTTCACATATGTTCAAATGAACCGCACTAACCGAGCAACCGCACCAGGGTTCGTTTTAATCGAACCAAACATGACAAGTGTGAACGCACCCTTAAATGAGGAACGGAAGAAGATGCGGAAAAAACACATTGTAGTCAAAATGTGCACTTTGTAGTTCTTGGAAAGTGGATTCTGTTGAATAAATGATCTCTCTTTGGAGTGGACTTTGAGCTTTGCAGATGTTTTTCATGCTCAAAAAGCAACATTACACACTAACTAAAGTTTAAAAAGTGAAAAATCATAATAGGACCCCTTTAAAGGGCTTACTATGAAAGGGTTTACTAAAGGGTTACACAGACTTAACTTTCCTACTGTACTGTAGCGCTCTGCTTGTTGAATGACTCAGGCAGTCTTCTCTACACTACCCTGAAAAGCATGGGGCCCATGAGAGGGAAACTTATGCCGTATTGTACAGAATGACATGAAGGCATATCTGCCACATAAACAGAGAAAAAAACTGAGAATGGAAATCACATCTTAACAAGCATAGGGAAAACAGAATGTATTTTTTCAGATTGATGAAAAGAAAATCTGCATACAGGTATCGGGTGAAGGTTTCATTCTATTAAACTCTGACTATAGAGCAGTTTATCTAGAGCCAAATGACAAAAAAATAACTAAAAACAGAGCAGGTCAAAACTTGTCAGGACTTTGCTGAAATGAGGGGCAGGGCAAAAATAATGCAGCATTGCATAAAATCTATTAAACCATTACTGTAAATTAAACTAAGAAAAAATACAAATTCCTGACAATAATCAACAAGTTATACTGGTTTCATACTGTGTTGAAATATAGTGTCCTTTTGCCCTGGAAAGGGACAGGGCCTGTGTGAGTGTGTGTGCTGGATGTGGATGACCAGTGATTATTTCAGGCGACAGCACTAGTGAAATCATGCCGTCCTTCCAGTCTCCTTCACCTTTAAAGACTCTGTGTGCCACTGAGAACATTATCATGCATTTACGGTGGGGTCCAATTTGTAAATGATTGAGTTTATACTTTTTATTAGAATATAATATTTTATCAAAATACTTTCAGTGACAAGCTGAAACTAATATATATATATATATTATATATGTATATATATATATTATAAATATAATAAATATAATATTATATTATATTTGATAAATTGACCAATTTGTATGATTCCATGTGTATGACCTGATATTTCACACACACACACACACACACACACGCACGCACGCACGCACGCACGCACGCGCACGCCAAAGTATGCAACATAGTAAATTATATTTATTTTATTTTCCTAGAAAAACTGGCCAGAACACATAAATTCCTTATCCATTTTAAATATTTTTTAATGGTTCTTAAAGTCCAGGTTTTAATAGAGTTTGACTCACAGACTTTCATTGTGAAGCCAGACTTTTAAATCCCACTTTATATGTATTACAGACAGACAGACAGACAGACAGACAGACAGACAGACAGACAGACAGACAAGGATAGATAGATAAATAGACAGACAGACAGACAGACAGACAAGGATAGATAGATAAATAGACAGACAGACAGACAGACAGACAAGGATAGATAGATAAATAGACAGACAGACAGACAGACAGACAGACAGACAGACAGACAGACAGACAGACAGACAGACAGATAGATAGATAATTAGATAGATAGATAGATAGATAGATAGATAGATAGATAGATAGATAGATAGATAGATAGATAGATAGATAGATAGATAGATAGATAGATAGATAGATAGATAGATAGATAGATAGATAGATAGATAGATAGATAGATAAAAACAAAATGTCTAAAATCCCTAAAAGTAACACAAAATAAACTTAAAGAAAACTTTCAATCCAAGACAAAATTTCTCTTTGACAGCATTTGAAAAAAAATGAAGGCTTCGAAAAGGTTTTTAGCCAACTTAGTCCCAGTTCAACGAACCCTAAAGATCAACAACTTAGCCTTTACACTGAGGCACAGATGAACATCTACTCAAAATCTCAGCCTACAGATAGAACAGTGAGGAAAAGTCCAGAGAGAGTGAAGAAGCAGTACTCACTCATGGTGCTGCAGCCACGGGCGCTCCGTTCCCTCTCCCAAACTTACATTTTCCACTCCTTCGAGATCGGACACGGCGTCGAGAGAATGAGTGATTATGAGAGGAAGAGAGGGAGAGTGAAAAAGACGAGGGAGGAGGCAGTGAGCAAACGCGGACACAGCCCAGCCATGTCTGGCATGCTGATGACACCAGTCACATGGCCCCTCACTAAACATAGACCGAACTGCTCTCGGACCAGTTGACTTCAGCGCTCATTGTTCCTGTCCTTCTGACCCTGGATCAGTTTTCTCTTTTCATGAAAAAACATGTGGGACTTACAGTACTTTTCTCAGAACGGGCAGCAGATCAGGGGTTTTGGGGGGTGTGTGTTATGCAGGAAGTTAGACAGCCTCAGGGGAACTGCCTGAGAGATAAATCTAGGAGTTTAACAGCTGTTCAGTGTGTTAGTAAGTGTAAGGGTAAAGACAGAGAAGCAACCCAACTTTCTCAACACATGCATTATTATACACAATATTTTTAATGCAACAGAAAAAAATAGCATACTATAGTACAAACTACAGAAATGCTAAATAATATTATTAACAAATATTTAAACATGGAAATGATTATGATTTTTTAATTAATTATTTTTACTCAAATGTTTATGCTGATAATATAAATGCAAAAATGGTTAAATATGATAAAAAAGCAAAAACAGCAGCATGTTAATATATGAAACGTGTGTGTGTGTGTGTGTGTGTGTGTGTGTGTGTGTGTGTGTGTGTGTGTGTGTGTGTGTGAACACACAAGAAATATTTATAACGTATATTTATTTATATAATTTATATTATATATAAATATAACACATTATCTTAAATATATACACATGCATATGTGTATTTATATATACATTAGAATCATACGCAGTGCACACACATATGTTACATGAACTTTTATTTTGGATGCAAATAATCACGGTTAAACGATTTGACATCACATATACATAGTTGTGTGTATGTTTGCGTACATTTATGTACAACAATGGAAAAATTTACATTTTTTATGTAAAAGCAGAAAAAAAAGACAATGGCTCTGCTTAGACGATGATCTGTGCAAAAGTCTTTCAGCAATAACAGTTTCTCTCTCTTTGTACAAGCACAAGTCAAACAGAGAATGTCAAGGTGGTTTAATGTCACGGACTGCTACTTTAGTTTGACATGAGCTGGAGTTCAGAACAGGGTGACTACACTTGAACAGTTAAAAACACAACACACACACACACACACACACACGCATGCACACAACAACAGTAAAAGTATATTTAGTAGATCACCTTTAGCACACATTACCTGCACACTTAACTCCAAATAAAAGACGGAATTTACAAGCTAATATAAACGAACAAAGTCAAAACAGGATTTTAAATACAGTGTATATATACATTATATAGACTTATAGACTGTATTAAAAATCTTATTATGATTAAATATATTAAAGTGGTGATTCTGCACCTGGTTATTGAAGCCTAATGTATTCTCTATTTATTTAAGGACACAAAAGGTTTTCATGACTCAGCAGAAAGAACATGAGAGGACACACAAATGTGCATCGCAACACATATGAATTGGAATCTTTGGGAAAGAGCCAATCAGACGGTAGTAGAGACTAGAGAGCTGCTGAAATGAAGTGTAATGCCATCTTACTGTAATTCTCGAATACATTTTAAAGATTTGCAAACAAAACTGCCAGTTACTGTTGCTCTCAACAGACGAGCTGTTACACAGGGAGCAAGGCTTAAATTCCTTATTCCACACTTTACTTTCAATATCTGTAAATCAAGGCTAAGAAGCAGAATAAAATAAAATGATTCAATATTAATAATTATAATAATAAAAGTAATAATAAATCAAATTAAATAAAAAGACTGATAACCAATATGATATATTGTGCTTGCATATTATATTTGACCAGCCTTGCCAAACCACACATCAGCGGTTCATTACTACGGCAACAGCAGTCAAACAGTCTCTCTGTTTTGGGAATTCTGAGATAATCTTTCCTGTGAGTCAGGCCGGCAAAATGACCTTGGAAACTGTGTCAAAACAATACTAAAGTTGACTTTACAAAACTGTATTAAGCTTTAAACATGCATATTTACACAGACTTGACCCTGAATGAGTTTGAGTGTTGACTGAAGACAGTAAGGGGGAAATTCAGAGTCTACTGTAATTAAACAAGTAAATGGGCTAAAGTGAAGATAAAAATGTGTAGGAAGAATAAGAGGTGCTTGACATGTAGTGTTCAATTGCAACGCTAATGATGGTGTTACAAGAGCAAAGTACAGACTGCAAGACTGTTTCATTCTTGCTGATCTTGCAACATGTGACACAAACATCACGATTTTTAACACTGTGTTCTATCTATCTATCTATCTATCTATCTATCTATCTATCTATCTATCTATCTATCTATCTATCTATCTATCTATCTATCTATCTATCTATCTATCTATCTATCTATCTATCTATCTATCTATCTATCTATCTATCTATCTATAATTTTTTTAGTTGACTTCACTCACTCTCACTCCTTCACTTCATCCATTTAGGTTAAGCCGGGTACACACTGTGCGATATTGGCCACGATTTGGCCGTCTGAGACAAATTTAGCAAATCCTAAAAGATTCCTCTGATCCTAGGCTAAAATCTGACGTCTTTGGTCGTTAGTTTGACATGTTCACCGGCCGCCGATTAATGAGCGCTGCGCTCAAATTTTACCTCAGACGAAATTCTGGCAGTGTCAGAAGATTTGGCACACCATCCTGCAGTGTGACTTCTCCTACGACGACAGTCAAATATCTCCGTTTTTCAAGCCAAACTATGACCAAAACGAGAGCTAGAGATTTCTTTGTAGCCAGCATTTCCGTCCCGCGTGTAATTCAGCTCACTGTCACCCAACAAGTTTATAATGCCATTAAAAATAAATACGGGTGAGGGGTTTGAATGCCGGTCGCCATGTTGCCAATCCATCTTGAAAGTACATTAGCCAAAGAGGGACATTCCCGTAAATTCAAGCTTGGGCTTTCGCGTTTTAACACTCGATGGCACCGTGTCGAATGTGAAGAGGGGGATTGCTTGAGACTGCTATATGAAAAGCTAAAAGCCTTTTTTTTAAATGTCTGTTGCTGATGGAGGATCACTCTTATTCTCGAGGATAAGTATAAGAGTCGCCAAGGAAGTGAAAAAAAGTGAAAAGGAGAATTAAGACTGCAACGTAATAGTTTTCTAAAGTAACCTCATCACTTGAAGGAACACTCATGGACGAGGTCAAACTGGAAGCCATGGTAATCTTGGACTAAATCGGCCACCGTAGGAGTTAAAACTAAATTGGAATTAAAAGGAACAGAAACTAACCCTGCCTCCCAATTCGCGTACTATCCATACTAAATAGTATTAAAAAATAGAATTAGTATGTCCCAAATCGTAGTATGTTGAAAAGAGTATTCCAAAGATTCCCGGATGGTTTACTATTTCCGGTCCGAATTCGAAGTATGGATCGATGGGCACTCTAACGGCTGATATTGCCACAACCCACTGCGAGTTGGACGAGGATTCGATTAGAACTACAAACGCGGATAAAAAGCGTTAAAAACTACAAACATGACGGATGTGCGAGTCCGATGGTTAAGTAGAGAAGTTTAGATAAAGGGGTTTGAGTGACCAACTATCAATATTTAACCTGACAAAAGTATATTTATACTTTTTATTTTTTAATTTATACAGTGTTGTCCACATTATATTTCACCTGCAGCAGCGTTGTGAACTTTTGTAATGACACGTTTGGCCATTAACTTTTAAATGCATCATTATATTTAAACTGTGATCACATTAGAGGAGTGTCTCTGTATTAAAGACCCACAAATGGCAGATCAACGAGCGGCTACATTTCTCTCCGATACGGTAGGAGATTAAACTTAATGTGGAAGATTTTAACTGTGATGAATCTGACGATGATTGACAGGGCAGATAAACGGTGACGGGATGCACGTAACTAAGCGACAGAGTCCGTTAAAGATGGCGAAGTAGTATGTCCCGAAGCTTGCATACTTTTCTGCTACACATGCAAAAGTATATACTTTTTCTTCACAAAAAGAGTACATACTTTTAGGACGTAGTATAAGTAGGCGAATTGTGACGCAGCGTAATATTCACTGGATGGTCATATACCTTTTCATCGCTATGGGGGAAAATATCACACAGTGTAGCTTTAAAACATGAAGTGTTTTGTTTAAAAATGTTATAGAGCTCAAAATCATACAGACATTTGATATAAATGCCATTTCAATGTCGAAGGCCTTAGCAAATTGTCTGAATCATAAAAAGAATATTTACCTACTATCTGAATTATAAAACTATGTAAAGCCACAATATGTTTCTATTTACAGCACATCCCGGAGTGTCTGCTGAGCCCGTGTCAGTTGGTGTCTCCTGAATTTGCCTCACCGACACATCATCCTTAATAAACCCGTCTCCGGCGTGATGCCTCCGATTATTCGAATATTCATATTTAATAATTGTTTACCCGACACGTCATCCTCAATAAACCCGTCTCCGGCGTGATGCCTCCGATTATTCGAATATTCATATTTAATAATTGTTTACCCGACACGTCATCCTCAATAAACCCGTCTCTGGCGTGATGCCTCCGATTATTCGAATATTCATATTTAATAATGTTTACTTGACACGTCATCCTCAATAAACTCGTCTCTGGCGTGATGACTCTGATCCCTTTAATATCCATATTTTTGTGTAATCGACGCACCATCCTCAATAAACCCAATATTCCGATCTAATATGATTTCTGTCCTGTAAGGTTGCCAGAATAATAATCATACACGGTGTGTTAATAGGCCAGAGGAGAACTGACACCCTGACTTGAGTCTGGTTTCTCCCAAGGTTTATTTTTCTCCATCATGCCGTGGTGGAGTTTTGGTTCCTTGCCACTGTCGCCTTTGGCTTGGCTTGCTCATACACTAAAATTATGATCAAAGTTATTCAACTAAATATACAAATCAAATGAATTTATTAGGTCTTATTTAATTCTATATACTATACTGATCTGCCAACATTGTCACATTCGATATGAGGTATGGTAATATCAGATTTAAACAATAAGAAAAAAAAAGGAAAAAACTGTATTGAGCTATATAACAATGATTCGTTTTCTGTCGATGAACCTGTCCAATCAGTTTCTCCCGTCTACTAAAACGCATAATATATTCAAGCGTCTTTGGTGTTTCTATGGTTTCTACAAAATAAAAACCGGAAAGAGGGTAACGCGATAGGCGATCATTGATAGGCGATGCACGGACACGGTTCGTGTGCTGGTTAAAATAGCTTATTTCTCTGGATTTAAACATTCTTAGAAATATTTGGGATAATGTAAGTACATAAGTCAACTAAATATATAACATTCTTCAGGTTGTTTTAGGATTTTTTAATTTAAAAACCTTACATAGTTTGCGTTTAAACTCAAACTCAAGTATTTAGTGCATATGGGTCAAAGGTCAAAGATGAAAGCCAGCTCAGAGATAAGAAACACGCCTGCTCTGAACACAAGCTTGACTGGAGCATCTCAAACCCTCATTAAACAGAACAAGTAAACATAGGTTATGCTGCACTGCTCAGAGCTGTTTGACCTGCTGTAACAAAATACTTGAAAGTGGAACATAACGGCCATCACCATTAACTCTGGACATCCACTAGATGGCACTGTGCCATGACATTGCATCCAGACAGTTTAAAGAAAAGTAGGTTAAATGACCTAAAGATTTGTATATGCTAATAAGATGCCTGTGGCATTACAACACTCTAACCCGACGTATCTTTTCACATATGAAAGCAAAACACTGAAAACACAATGCTGTGAAGGGGGTGGGGCGATGATCTCACTCATTCACCACCTTGTCCTTCAGTGGAGGAAGGGCTGGTCACAAAATCCCAACCACATTTCCTTGAAGCAATGTTTCATCAAGCTGACTGGAGACATTATTGCACTGACCTGGGACCAGGGTTATCATCAATAACTACAATTAAAAGCATAATAATGTTTATTTTCATTACTTCAAAATAAAACAAACATTAACTGAAATAAAAGAAACTGAACAGAAATGAAATGTTTAATAAAAAAAAAAAAAAAAAAAAAAAAAACATGTTTGTTGACTTGTGTATTTACATTATCCCAAAGGTTTCCAACAATGTTTAAATCCAGAAAAATCAACTCTTTTAAAGAGATAGTACACACAAAAAATTACCCCATGATTTACTCACCCTCAAGCCATCCTAGGTGTATATATTGCATTTTTCTTTCAGATGAATACAATCAGAGTCATATAAAAAGGGGTTTAATAAAGGACTTCTAAAGTGAATCGATGGGTTTGTGTAAGAAAAATCTCCATATTTAAAACATTATAAAGCAAAATATCTAACTTCTGCCAGACTGCTACTGGAAGTTTCTAGTATGTCTCTTAATGCCACGTTCCAGGCAACCCCTTAAAGTAATAGTTCACCCAAAAATGAAAATTCTGTAATTAATTACTCACCATCATGCTGTGAGACCTACACCCATTAAACCTCCATTCATCTTCAGAACACAAACTAATACATTTCTGTTGAAATCCGAGGGCTCAGAAAGGCCTTCTTTGACAACAATGTCATTTCCTCTCTCAAGACCCATAAAGGCACTAAAGACGTCGTTACAAAGCCCATCTCACTACAGTGATTTTACAATCATTTTATGAAGCGACGAGAAAAGTTTTTGTGAGAAAAAAATAAATAAATACGAAAAACAAAATAATGACTTGCATAGTGATGGATGATTTAGTAACTTTTGTTACTGTGTTTGATAATCTTTGTTAACGTTAGTTAATAAAAATACAGTTGTTCATGGTTTGTTCATGTTAGTTCACAGTGGTGCATTAACTAATGTTATCAAGATTTTAATAAAGAATTAGTAAATGTTGAAATGAACATTAACAAAGATAAATAAATGCTGTGCAGCACATTATTAGTTCATGTTAATTAATGTAGTTAAATATAATGTTAACTAATTAACCTTATCATAAGTGTTACCAAAACATTTTTTCTTAAAATCTAGCTATGTGTAGTAACGGTACTACACACAGTGAGGAAAATAAGTATTTGAACACCCTGCTATTTTGCAAGTTCTCACACTTAGAAATCATGGAGGGGTCTGAAATTGTCATCTTAGGTGCATGTCCACTGTGTGAGAGAGAGACAATCTAAAAATAATAATAATAATCCAGAAATCACAATGTATGATTTTTTAAAAACTATTTATTTGCATGAAACATCTGCAAATAAGTATTTGAACACCTGAGAAAATCAATAGTAATATTTGGTTCATAGCCTTTGTATGCAAGTACAGTCGTAAAAAACGCTACCTGTATTTTTTCACCAGGTTTGCGCACACTGCAGGAGGGATTTTGGCCCACTCCTCCACACAGATCTTCTCTAGATCAGTCAGGTTTCTGGCCTGTCGCTGAGAAACACAGAGTTTGAGCTCCCTCCAAAGATACTCTATTGGGTTTAGTTCTGGAGACTGGCTAGGCCACGCCAGAACCTTGATATGCTTCTTACAGAGCCACTCCTTGGTTATCCTGGCTGTGTGCTTCGGGTCATTGTCATGTTGGAAGACCCAGCCTCGACCGATCTTCAATGGTCTAACTGAGGGAAGGAGGTTGTTCCCCAAAATCTTGCAATACATGGCTCCGGTCATCCTCTCCTTAATACAGTGCAGTCTCCCTGTCCCATGTGCAGAAAAACACCCCTAAAGCATGATGCTACCACCCCCATGCTTCACAGTAGGGATGGTGTTCTTGGGATTGTGCCCATCAGTCTTGTGGAATTATGACCAAAAAGAAAACACATGACTTTCTCCCATGACTCCTCTGGATCATCCAAATGGTCATTTGCAAATTTAAGACATGGACATGTGCTGGTTTAAGCAGGGGAACCTTCCGTGCCATGCATGATTTCAAACCATGACGTCTTAGTGTATTACCAACATTAACCTTGGAAACGGTGGTCCCAGCTCTTTTCAGGTCCATTGACCAGCTCCTCCGGTGCTCTGAGCTGATCTCTCACCTTTCTTCATTGAGACCCCACAAGGTGAGATCTTGCATGGAGCCCCAGTCTGAGGGAGATTGACAGTCATGTTTAGTCTCTTCCATTTTCTAATGATTGCTTCAACAGTGGACTTTTTTTCACCAAGCTGCTCGGAAATTTCCCCATAGCTCTTTCCAGCCTTGTGGAGGTGTACAATTTTGTCTCTAGTGTCTTTGGACAGATCTTTGGTCTTGGCCATGTTAGTAGTTTGATTCTTACTGATTGTGCGGGGTGGACAGGTGTCTTTATGCAGCTAACGACCTCAAACAGGTGCATCTAATTTAGGATAATAAATGGAGTAGAGGTACATTTTAAAGGCAGACTAACAGATCTATGAGGGTTAGAATTATAGTTGATAGGCAGGTAATCAAATACTTATTAGCAGCTGTTTCATACAAATAAATAGTTAAAAAATCATATATTGTGATTTCTGGATTTTATTTTATTTTTTTAGATTATGTATCTCACAGTGGACATGCACCTACGATGACAATTTCAGACCCCTCCGTGATTTCACAAGTGGGAGAACTTGCAAAATAGCAGGGTGTTCAAATACTTATTTTCCTCACTGTAAGTAACAACAAATCAATGGAAAACTCTGTTGGTAAATGGGACATTTTTAGAAGGCATCGAGTAGGAAGCCTCTCACTGTTTCATTAAGGACTACTTGTCAGGAGCAGGAGGAAATGGCAGCCCATTATTTGCACTATGCAAATTAATCCAACTGAGAATCTGTGATAACAGCAGAGGAAATCTCTCAAGTGCCTTGAATGGATTGTCAGTTATTACTGCTAAAGTATTCACCCTAGACAAAACCAACCCACCACCCTCAACTCAAATATCTGGGGCCTCAGTCAACAGTAGGGATGCAATTATATTAAAGGGATAGTTCACCCCAAAATTAAAAAATGACCACTCTCAAGCCATCCTAGGTGTACATGACCTTCTTCTTTCAGTCGAACAAAAGTAATCATAAAAGTCATAAAAGTAATCCACATGACTCCAGTGGGTTAATATTCCGATTTAATAATTGTAATAATAAAACCCATTAAATCATATTTTAAAAAAAGCTGATTCGAGATCTCTTTCCCATCCTCCCTTTTTCTCTGGGGACATTGTAAACTAAGGAAGTGACCAAAAATGTTCATCTTCAGTTTACATTCTCATCACACGTAAACATAATACTGTTACACAACTAAAGGCCCTTAAAGACGAGCAGAGAAAATCCAAGAGAGGCTTTTTTAAGGGCTCACACAATGTGTCTCCAGGAGGCGACAGGAAAAACGACGACAGCCTAAAGCTGGTGCCAAAAATCCAGTTACACTTGCCAGTTACGTTAATTTGGTGTAAGGCATTTATCTCCAATGAATGGAACGAAAGCAGTTGGATGTGCAGTCCTATTCAAACACACTGCTATACTATTGTCTATGTATCCACAGTATAGCACACACACACACACACACACACACACACACACACGGTTTACGTCAACTGTCCACTGGCATAATATTTTTTTTATTGTACATTGTTTTTTTAAGACATGTGGTTTCCGAGGACACAGAAAGTGTCCTTATAAACCATGTTTGCATTGTAATACCCACACACCCACACGCCAGACAGTGAACACAGAGCAGTCCAAATGTACATTCTAGTAATTAGCGTTAACGCATGACAAGAACTTTGAACTTTAAAAGCTTGTTTCAGGCCAGATTAGATTAAACCACCAGTGAAGAGATGTTCCTTTCAAAACCATAATGCTAACTCAGACACAAAAAGCTAATCAAACATGATCAATTAAAGGGATACTTCAGCACTGGGAAGATGAATCTGTATTTAAACTGGGTCATTAATGTAGTAGAAATGTGAAACTATTTTGAATTTGGTTCCTTCTAGACTGAGAAAAGACAGAACATTTATTTTTGTCTTATGGGGATGAAAGACAACCATTCCCAGAATGCTTCGCTGCCCCACAAGGCCACTCCTGAAGCCACCGCTATTAGATTACTGAATCACTGATCGCTTTCCCACCGCGTTAATCTTCATAAAATCAGTTCAGTTAGACACCTAACAGACCCTACACTCAAAAAATGAACATGTCTGTTCAATATAATGTGATTTAGCCACTGAGGGAGTGTCCAGGCACAAACGAAGCAGGAGGGGGAGGGGGGATAGGGGGTTCTACTGATACAAAGCCATATGCTAATCACTGAAGTAACCCTTTAACAGCAGTTCATGTCCTAGTACTTCACAGATATGATTGAAATCACACATGTGCACCAATGGCATGAATTTAGGGTATCTGCATTAGTGTTGTCAAAACGGTACCAAAACACAGACTTATCAAGGACATTAATCACCCGGCCAACCCCCACTTCACCCGGCTGCCTTCTGGTAAGCGCTTCCGTAGCCTGATGGCCAAAACTGAAAGGCTCAGAAGGAGTTTCTTCCCACAGGCCATCAGACTCCTGAACGCTGTCACTTAACAACATGTGACTTCACCTCACTTCAGTATTAACAAACTCACATACTGATATTGCACTGCACTTTATTCTTGTGTTCCATGTAACTCTCATTATAATGCTGTTTGCACATTACACTCCTGCACTTCTGTTATCCACGTATTTATTTTTATAGTCTCCAGTTTACTTTATCTCACTTATTTTATTTCACATCTCTTATTTCTTTTACTTGATTTATTCATAATTCTACATATGTATATATATATAGCACCTTATCCTATTCCTATTTTATCCTATCCCTATTTTATAATTTATCGTGCTTTTTTTTTGTTAATTGTTATTTGCTGTCCATGGAGCGGACCTGTTTACATTTCACTGCCGGTTGTATTCTGTATAACTGTGTATGTGACAAATAAAAACTCTTGAACTTGAACTTGAACTTGAAAACCAGTCAAATTTCACGGTTCTCAGCATACTAATTTTGTTACTTATTAGGGCTGGGTTGACAATACTGATTTACCATTTTGAACCGATAGTGATTCTTAAATCTCAAGACCAGTCTTTCAAATGTCTTTGTGGTTTTCAGATACTTAAACAAACCTTCACTAAACATTATTTGTGACCCATCTCTGATCTATGAACTTTGTATTTTGTTGCTTTAGATATGAAACAAGCTTTCAAATTCTGTCAGTTTTGTTATAGTCGGCATAGTTCAACACATTCACTGATCATCACGTCCTTTATTTATAGCTGTGCTCGAAATCACCCCCTATACCCTCATCCACTGTTCCATACATTACTCTACTAATATCGTCTACTTGAAAGAGTGAATGAAAACGAGTGAGTGAATCCGGACACTTAGTGTGCCGGATGGGCTCCTGCTTTAGCATAGTTTGTGCTTGCCGTTTAATAATCTTTTGAAACGTAGAAAACTGGCAGCTCCATTAATGAAAACATATATCTGAACTCTGCCATGGAATCTATCTATAAACCTTAATTAAACAATTTAATAATCAATTAAAAAGGAATTTATGTATAATATTATGCTGTAGCCACATGGGCTGAGCAGTTTGGAAAATTGATGGATTGGCGGTCACCATCTCCTGGTCAGATGGGGAAATTATTTTGCCGCGACTGTCACAGTGCATTATGGGTATAATCTAGCCATTGAGTGTACATCAGTTGTACATTCATTATTGAGGTGCATTGTGGGATCGAATGAATTCATGTAATAACATCCACTATGGTTTTGGACACCACTACAAATGGCTGTCCCCTCAAATTGTGCTCTATTTAAGGGTATAGAGGCAATTTCGGACACAGACCTAGAGCTTGTGCGAAAAAATTAGGTTATAATAAAAACCACTGAATTCTTTAGACTTAACTTAAAAGCCTTTGATTGGCCACTGCATTCATAGACTCAATTGGCTAGAATGCTCAACGCTTCAAACACACTTAAAGAGAAACCTTTGACGCTTTTCACGCAGAATGCACACAAATAAGCATGAGAATGTGTAAAAACAGCCGCCTCTCAGTGGGTACCAGATTTGGTACTACTGGTACCGCTAAAGAAGCTGGTACTGTTCAAACTTGGTACCGCAGTTCCAGTACTTTTCACACTTCTATAATGTATTTATACCCCAGAAAGCCAAAGTGATCTGTATGCCATCACTGAAGTCTAAATGCTATACCTGAGCATCTCTACAACACTATAACAAAGAGCCACAATTCCAGCTAGACAACAGCTATTTTTAACAATAAAAGCGGAAAACATCTGACTCTGACAGCTCTTTCCTAACGTATTACCAAGGGGGAAAACAGTTTGATTCAGTCTTAAGGAAAGATGTAGACTTTTACTGCTGGCCCAAGATTAGTTGAATGTTTCACAGTAATAAATCATCATCATAATCAAGATCACAATGACAAAATCCAGGAATGAAGCTGCAGAAACATGAGACAAATGACAGCACAGGCCAGGCATCAGTGTTGGCGCAGCACAGATAATAAACTTTATGCCTCTTGAAGTGACCTAGTTTCATAAATAATGGAGTCCAAACGGCCCTGTGTGTGTAGGCTGTCCGTACAGTATTACTCATGCTGAAAAACTGAAGGGAGGTACTAAGTTCAGAAAGGCTTATTAGAAGCAAACAGTTACTTTGATAATTTCTCACTTTTTCCAAAAGTGATGTACTGTACATGCATAGTCCAAGAAACATTTTTGAATGTTTGTTCTGTAAAGCATTCCAAAAAATACTGGTTTATTGAATTGAACGTTCCAATTTGTGCAAGAATAGTTTTACCGTTAAACATTCATAAACGCTAAATCACTTTAGAAATGTTTGGTTCCAAATTGAGACAATAATGCTGCTTTGCAGGTTAACAGATGCAGCACATACATTTTTTTGTTCTATTAAGAGTGAATTTTGAGTACTAATCAAGTATAAAAGAATAAAAGTGTAATTTTTTTTCTTTTTTTTAGCTTTTGTAACCATCAGCTCTATTATCAGTTAAATTACAGTCTACATTAGTCTCAAGTCTACATTAAAGTTAAAGGGGGGGTGAAACACTCAGTTTCAGTCAATCTCATGTCAATCTTGAGTACCTATAGAGTAGTATTGCATCCTTAATATCTCCGAAAAGTCTTTAGTTTTATTATATTTATAAAAGAAATATAGGCTGTACCGAGTCTTTCCGGAAAAAAAATGAGCGGCTGGAGGCGTATCGTGTGGGCGGAGCTAAAGAATGACGATCGGTGACGTCCTCAAGCGTGGAGAAACTCATGGCTATCGAGCTCAGCTAATAGATGATCCAGAATCATTCGGAGGCTGAAATAAATTGAACAAGAGAAACAGCAACAGCAGGACGTCCGTCTCTGTGGTATGTACTGTATTTAGTGGTCTGTCAACATTTGTGTGTCTTTACTCGCAGTTTATGAGGACATGATTCGGCTTATGGACTTTTGTATGCGACTAAACCTTAGCAGTAGCAAGCAAAACGGTTTTGCACATCAGACTAGTGTAACGTTATACAGAACAACAATGGAGTAACCGTTAGCGCATTTGAATGACGAAGCACGCGATCGTGTCGTTTACTGATGTTTACTCAAGCGACGAGCCAACAGCATAGACATTTGAAGCAGTTTAACTCACCGGCTGCTTCCAAAGCAGGACCGAACCTTTATCGCTGGGACCGCTCCGTCAAAAACACACTTCTTTGGTATGATTTGGTGAAGTCCTGACAGCAGTGAACGGTGGAGATCCACTTTTGCGACGCGACTGAAGCGGTGTTGTGAAGCTTCCCGTCATTTCTGCGTTCAAATCGGTTCAAATGCAGCGCTGCCTTCCCGGAATGAAGCGTTGAAGTCGCTCGACGTCACCCATAGGAATAAAGTGGATCGCGGCGCCTGGATCGCCTGGATCGGCACCTGAGAGAGTGTTTATGGGCGTGCATTTCCTCTCTCCCTCTAGTCACGCGCCCGCGCACCCTACCGGGAGAAGAGTCCGTCTGGCCCATACAAGGACCTTCCGCTCTTATTAACGTCAAGTCGAGCCATACTCGAAAAAAACTCTCCAAAACTTGTGAGAAACCGGAAGGAGTATTTTTAACACAGAAATACTCCATCAAATGTCCAACATTAGTTTTTGAAACTTTGTCTATGTTTAGGATGGAAATCCAAGTCTTTAACAGTGTAAAAAGCTCAGTATGCATGAAACAGCATTTCACCCCCCTTTAAATTAACTTTTTTGGCAAAAGTGTGCATTGAGGGCGTATATCGACCACAATAAGGGCGTTCTTGAGCAGCCTAAAATGACAAAAGACCATTTCCCAAATGGCACCCTAACCACTCATGGTCTTCTTATGAGTTGGGAAAGAAGTTTGCACCAGGGCAAAAGTGTGCATCAAGGGCGCATATCGACCGCAAAGGGGGCACTCATGTGCAACCTTCTGAATTCTAAAAGGACAAATGGGACACCCTATGGTCTCATTGACTTATTGCCATTTGGGATAGGGCCAAACCCTGCATTTTGTACACTCTAACCTGTGATGGTTCCTGCATCTCTGCAAATCCTGGAGTCATCATTGGCCGTGGTCTCGCTTACATACTGCTCCTCCTGGCTGTCTGGAGCAGAGGTGGGTGGGTTCCAGGGGTGCTGGCAGGTACGATGAGGGTTCCGGGGGGAGAGCGGGACAGGTAGGGCTGAGGCTGTGGCAGTGGGGGGTGATACGGCGGTGTCCAGCTTGACTGCTTTTCACAGGTCAACCCCAGGAGCCATAGGGAACAGTCCAACAGGGCCGTCTGGCAGACACGTGCTAACCCTCTGTCAGCAAATCAAGAGCATCTCTGATAGGACGGATCTGGAGAAGAAGGGGAAGGTAAGAAATGTAATGTCAACAGGCACTCAAGTCACAGGATGGAGGTTAGTTCATACAAATAATAGTTCTGACAGATCAGTCTCAGTCTCAGCATCAATATCATTTTGCTTGTCAAAAATGTCAGAACAAAACAACTTTCCTGCTATCTTATTTAAGAGGCAATCCTTATTGAAACAATGGAATTCTTGAAAATCAAACCTTATTAATTACTAATAAAAGGCATAATCTTTTATTATTAATTCTTAAAAACAAAACACCAAAATTATTAATAATATGTATTATTAATTCACACTTTTTTATAAGGAATAATCAGAAAAGGTTAAGCCTTTTAATAAATATTTAACTTGTGGTGCAACCTGATGTGTGTACAATATTTTAAACTTAAACTAAAAATATGATTATTATACATTTTTTACCTGACTGTTATAACAAACAACATTTAAGCAGTTACATTTACGATTTTTGTGAAAAATGGCATGTTTTTTTATTTATTTTTCATTTTTTTAAATATATAACAATTAGAACAAAGAACTTAATACAATCTTTGATTTTTAAAAAGCTTTTTTTATTTTGGACACATTATTAATCGATAAACAAATAATCACATGTGTTGCACAATAAACACCGCAAATAATCTCTTTTGTAGAAGCCCTACAAATCAATACAACAATTAATTTAGCTCATAAAGATTGAAATCAGCCTGTGTTCCGCTTTCACTTCCATTCAATAAGTGCTGTGATTTACTGCTGTTCTGGGATCAGCAGTTAACACCAAATCGACAGAGTGCCAAACTAAGCCATTAGGACTGCCATGTCTGCTAGAGCTGTGCTCCATGTTACAGCTATCAATCCCAGTCCTGGTCAACCAAGGCCACAACACAAGTCGAATTAACTGTTTAAGGAGTACTAAAGACTAATGCTTATAAAGATCAGGTGGAGCATGCTAAATTGATATGCTAGTGAAAAGTAATGTGTGTAATACGCATAAGTGCATGAAGCAGATTGTGGGATCATTATGGTCTAGAATGGTCAGGCACATACCCACAGTGTAAGGGCCCATGCCTAGACACACCCAGCTCCACCCACGTCCCTCCTCTTTGCCCATTTTTAGTTATCCGTGCGTGACGCGCTGCCATGACAGTGGCCGACTTTTAGGCTTCAAAACTGCTCTTCGGAACCCTACGGGTGGCGTCCCAGACAATACGTCCATATTTGTTTCAGTCTATGGTTTGAATAAGTCCTTGGCTTCAAAGTATGACAACAAGGCTTACACAATGTACAGTATGTGTTAATACCAGTGTGATTTATTAATATATAAATAAAAAAAGAGAGCTTTTGCATACAAAAATCTACCCACAATTACACTGGATTCTGTGTTACTAGATGTTCATTCATCAAGAAAAGATGGGCATTATAGATCAACTTTAAGGTCCAAACAGTGATTGAATAACAATAAAAACCTTTTGAACTCTAAAGAATGCCTTGCCTTTGACTCTTATCTTGTCATTGCATTCCTGTAAACATGACTTTGTGTCAGATGCTGTAGATTAAAAGGTTAGTTCAAACTAAGGCCCTGTCCACACGAAGCCAGCGCTTTCCCAATCCAATCTTTTTTTTCCTCGTTTCAAGAAATATCTGCGTCCACACGAGATTACAAAAACGGACTAAAAACGATGTAGTTTGCATGCCAGGCCAGTGTGTGGCGCTGTAATTCTGCCACAGAAATACACTAAAAACAGAGAAGAAGAGTTGTGGCTAGCAGGGGTATAGCAGTGATCGGAGGTGAGGCAAAATCTCACAATAAAATAACAATAAATACATTTGCTACTTAACAGATGTGTTTTATTAATGCCCACACCTACCCCAACCCAAAACATACCCTTACATAGGGCTGGACGATATGGCCAAAATTTATATCACGATATATTTCTTAATTTTGGTCGATACGATATAATTTCGATATCGATATGAACTATATAAAAGCTTTAGAAAAACGACCAAGAACTGCCACAAAGGATTTCTGTACCTACAAACTTCTGACAAATTAATTTGCCAAGTCTATGAAACCTCCTCCTATAAAACTATATAATATTTTAGAAATAAAAACGGTACAAATAAATTAATGTTCACCTTTTATTTGTATTTAGCCTTTATACGAACAAGAAATGTGAAATCACCATCAAATAAACAAGACTCTCACTTCGCAGACGCAGTTTATTGAGCATTTTCTTTTAAGTTTTAAATTTCAGTGATGAACGATTCATAGCGCTATATTCTCCTTTAATGCAAAACTATACCTTTATCTACTGATGCACACAAAATAAATAAAAGAAGACTCAATTCAGTGGCCTATTTGTGCTCTGTTTGAGATGAGTGCATGCTGCTTTTTGCAAGGCTTTAAACAGGAGAAAATGATACATTTTCGTGAAGCCATGTCTGACCGTCTTTCACAACCTTTGAAAGGTAATTTAAACGAGAATGAACGCATTGGTGTTAATACATGACATTGTGTGCAAATGTGGAAAGTATTAAAACAAATGTGCCACTTGCCTCTTACATAAATAGTCTACATGGATTATTTGTAACGGTTGGCATCGTATCGTTAGACATTAGATTGATGCATCTATGTCGATGTATTGTTACACCCCTAGTCGGCACCTCTCCGGCACAAGTTTAATATCAGCCCCATTCGCACGGGATTCGTATTATCTGGGGACCTCTGGTGATTTGTAATAATTGCAGAGAATGTCTGTGATCTTAATCCCGTGCGAATCGGCCATGTCTGTAATTTGTAAAGTAAAATCTCCCCCGCAAATTAGCCTACCTACCATATTTCGCCGAACACCGAGGTCCTGTGATAACATTAGTCCCGTGCGAATCGACATCTCTGTGATTTGGCCAGGATTAGGCGGATTGTATATACTTTTTGCAAGCTTTTTTTCTCCCTGTGAGCATTTCTATCTTTATCTTTCACGAAGAATAAAGTCTGCATTCATAATGCGCACCGTTATGAATCCCCGTGCAGCCGCGCCCACACGGATTATACTTTCACTTTAGAATGAGTATCAATTTGAGAGTAATCTGATTGAATGGTGTGTTTAATATTAACATCAATACTGTTCTGAATGAAAAACATAACAGAACAGTAGGCCTATACAATGACAATCTTGTTTAAACGTGCAGTATGCAACTTTTGGCCACTAGGGGTCACTCATTCAAAATAATAACAACAGACGTACTTTAATGACGTCGGGAAAGTGCGTGGGCTCATGGGAGTTGTTGTCATTATTGCCACTGTCAACCAGCGAATCTGGCATCTCCAGCAGAAAACATGTTCACTGACAAGGTAATTGTTATATTACATCTCTATTATTGTTAAGTTTAGTTACGGCTTTTCACGTTATGTAATGCCAATCTAATGAAATAGCAGCGAGCTACCGTTACTTAACAAATTTATCAGTAACATTAGCTAATGTGTGAGACAGAATGTTGTGCGGGCGGTCGCTATGTCAACATACCTATAAGTTGGTAGGCTATGTTGACATATTAACCGTGCATCATAATTTGAGTTACTCAAATTATAGATATGTTGACATGGCATCCGCGATTGTCGAACATTCTGTATATCAACTGTTCAATAAGGAAATACATTTCAATTTAGTTTATCATTACCAACATAAAACAGTAAATGAGAGAACCAGGACCAGCAATACGTTGTTTATTGGAACACGCGCTGTGTCGCTCCCCACGTTCATCAATCATTCTAATAAACATTTATTTTGGAACTCAGAGATATATGAATAAGTAGATCATTATTAAATCAATATTATATTTAGCTAGTATTAACATATGATAAAAGTGACGGTCACCTTATATTAATTGACCAAGATAGTGGCATATTACCTTATGAAGCTAACGTTACTTTCTCCAGCTACATATAAAACCAATAATAGCTAGTCCATCTGCGTTTTACACATGACATCATCGTCTCACCAAATATACGGATAGAAATATACTTTTGAATCAGTTTTAAAAAGTCTCAGTTTCAGTCTCCAAAAACACAGAATCCGCCTGTTTGAAAAGCCGATGCAATACAAAATGTAATGTTATACGTATTCAGCTAAACGCGTCTCAATGTGGTCAAGATCGCTATGCAATATGCAAACATACAGCATGTTATGATTATATGATTATTATGTTAGCTGAATGGTTACTTAAATTACCTGTTTATTAAAACGAAAGCGAGATCAGCATATCTCTCTGCAGTCCGAGCTTGTCACGAAGATTTCGCCATCTTTCAAAGGCTTCTCCAAGGTTTACACGTCTCTTGCTTCTTCTACTGTCCCAAAATCTTCTCGGGTCATTTTTTTTCACCCGTACGTTTGCGCTTTGTTGAGCTGGCAAAACGTACAGGCAAAGAGTAGTCATGATCCATTATCATACAGACTTTTTTATACGGGTGTTCCCCTTATACTGTCAGTGATCCTCTTTGAGTTTGGCGGTTCCGCCGAGTTCCGCAGGAAGCAAGACGCAAACGTGGATATGACGTGAAAGACGGGCGACATAACGGAAATAAAGACACGGTTCGTGTCTTCGAATTAAAATATTAATTTCTCTGGATTTAGAAGTTAATTGGAACTGTCGGGATAATGTAAACACACAACTTTAAAAAATATATAACATAGATATAGTGATCTTTTATATTTTTAATGCTGAAACATTACATATTGTGCCTTTAAATAGGCGCTTTTACATTTAGTTTTGAAACTGAATCTATTGTCAGCTTCCTACTCGTGATAAATTAAATCTGATTCCTGCCGCTGGTCTGAGCTCAGTTCATGGCGTCTGTTCGCTAACTGAACGAAATTATATTTATTTATTAGGCTACTGTAAAATAATCAAAACGATATCGATGCCTGTTTATGATTTCATACAGCTATCTATAACGAACATCATATCCGGGAGAAGTCAGTAAATTCGAGTAAAATCACAGGCTTTGCTTATCCCGTGCGAATGCGCCACGCAAAACTCAGATGTGGCGGAGTCATTTCTAAATCACAGAGGTCCCTAGATAATACTACTCCCGTGCGAATAGTGCTTTAGATAGACGAACCACTTCCACGCCACTAAAGAAAGTTAGTCTTTCTTCTCTTATCAACTATTTATTTCTCCTTACTTGTGGAAGCTCGTTCAGTCACATTTGTGTTTGCGGTCAGGGAAACTCTCTTTGTAGCTAAAACGTGCCGCGTTGGATCTATCAGCCTACTACTGCTGAGCACTGGCTGCGTGTCCGTGGTGTACGTCATCACGCAAGAAGCCAATCGTGTTCTGCTCTTTCTGATGGCATGCGCCCTGAACGTCAGTCATATCGAAATATCGGAAATGTGTTTAAAAATCATATCACCGTTATTGAAAAAAATTATATTGCGATATATATTGATATTTAATTATTGTCCAGCCCTTACAATAATGCAGATACGTTAATTAAATGACGCGATATTGAGATTTCAGATTTATCCGCTTTGGGACCCGGTTTCGAAAAATATCGGATGCATGCTTCTAAAACGCCGGATCCGTGTGGACGAAACGCTGATACGGTACAAAATGAATACGTATACAGCTAAACGCGTCTCCGTGTGGACGGGGCCTAAAACTATCCCAAGATTTACCCACCCTCAAGCCATCCTAGGTGTATATGACATTCTTCTTTCAGACGAACACAATCAGAGTTTTTGAAAAAACGTCCTGGCACTTCCAAGCTTTATAATGGCAGAGACTGTTGAAGTCCATATAAAGTGCATCTATATCCATCATAACTGCTCCACACATCTCTGGGGGGTTAATAAAGGCCTTCTGAAGTGAATCGGTGCATTTGTGTAAGAAAAATATCCATATTTAAAACTATATTAAGTAAATGATCTAGCTTCTGACGAATCGCCTTCCGATTCATAATACATACATACGTCCCCCTTATGTTGTTTAAAATCTGCATGACTTTATGTATTCTGTGGAACATAAAATAAGATATACTGAGTATGGTTTGAACGAGTCAATGGTGACCAAAACTGTTTAGTTAACAACCTTCTTATCATCTTATTAATATCTTCTTTTATGTACTGCAGAATAAATAAATTTATAGAGGAATAACATGAGGGTTTGTAAATAATGATAAAAATAAGTCATGTGGCATGACCAACAAAATCATGTGCCATCATCTGAAGTCCTCGTACAACTCGCATGCTCTCAGGAAACTTCTATATCTTCTTAAAGGGATACTTCACTGCTTTTTCATATTAAAGGTGCACTATGCAACTTTCCGTCCCCTGGAGGGCACCTATTATAAACAAAGGGACTTTTATTATGACGGGACGGGACACAGTCGCCAGGCGACCTCACTTACGTGTTTCCGATCATGAGGTAAAGCAGCTCTGTTTATCATATTAGATACATTTAAGTGTGTTTAAAATTATGACGTTACTCTGTGCGATCGCTCGTTGCTACTGTGACACTTGTTCACACTGCTAAGAGAAAAACACTTCTGCAGAATAAAACCAAGGGAAACGCAGGTACGACGTAATTGACAGTCGACTCCCTCAAACGCTATGCTGACATGTCCCGGTTCATTGGTTAAAATAGCAATTTTTTCACAATTTATAAATAGTTGGAAACATTTGGGATATTGTAAGTACTCAACTGAACAAAATATATAACACTGGCCTAGTGTTTTTTGGATATTTTACTGTAAAAATACTACATAGTGCACCTTTAAACTATGTTATTCCCTTAACTAAGACGAGTTAATACATACCTCTCTCGTGTCAGTGCGTTCACTTAATCTCTCTGACGCGCGGTGATGATCTGATAGCATTTATCTTAGCCCACTAAGCCCAGTTCATTCACTATGGTACCAAACAGAGATCAAGTAAGAAGCAACCAAACATCACATCTCCCCCTCCCTCTCTCATTTCTGTCAATAAGGGGGAGGGGGAGATGTGAGGGAGGATGTTTTAGGCGTGACTTTTTACTGCGCCGAGTACTCTCAGAAGTGCTATTCCGCCATACATTATAGTTCTCCTTTTTAATCCGCTTACAAAAGGGCTACGTTTTAGTTTATGTCACCATACTTGATCGTTCAACTATTCGTGTAACTGTATTTAAATAGGGAAAACGTGGAGGTGTTTGGTCGCTTCTAATTTGATCTCTGTTTGGTACCATAGTGAATGAACTGGGCTTTGTGGGCTAAGCTAAATCCTATCAGATCGTCACCACGGGTCAGAGAGATTAAGTGAACGCACTGACACGAGAGAGGCATGTATAAACTCGTTTTAGTTTAGGGAATAACAGTTTAATATGAAAAAGCGGTGAAGTATCCCTTTAAGTTTTAAATTATTAAAATACTTCTGGCAAAGTAACCATTAATAATATAGGATAACAAAAAAGGGGAACTGCTTTTAATGTTTAACTTTGAGGCTAGACTGGAAGAATTCAAATGTGAATGAATGTGGCTCATAAATCGAATTTCTGTCAGTAAACACACCCATAAGAACAGACTTCCATTCAGAAAGCACTGATGTCCATCACTGAAAATTCTGAGCTCATATGTAATATGAAGCCACGAAGAACATCACCATGACGTGGATATTCGCTTATGGTAAGCTTACCAACTGACAGAACCACACTCTGTCAGCTTTTCCCAATGACTCAGTAGAGCTGCACAATTTTTGATAAACTGAGAATCAAGATTTTTTTGTTGTCGTTTCAAAAAGAGATCACATTCTGAACAGACAAGAGACAACGAAACTAAATGTTCATTACTGCAGTCTATTTAAAATGTTTCATTTCATTAATTGGTTTAAATGATTTGAAACTCAATGACTCACTCATAAATACTTCACTTGTTTCAGTACTGGATAAATCAGTGTTTTTGAACAAATCTCTTCAATGAATGATTCAGTGAATTTCAATGCAATCAATAAAATTAGTATTTGAAGCACCACATTTTTGCTCTATTTGGATTACTTCTGTAGACATCAGTGCTTATATCAAAGCTATAAACTCTTATCCCAGTACTGTAATAATTTGGATATTTATAACACAGAAGTAATGATACTATTCGTGAAGCAGTTTCATATCTATAAATTATACAATTACTGTAAATTATACAAATGTTCCAAGTGGTTTTTTAGACATAACAGAATCGTTTTCATTTAGGAATGAAATCAGGTGGGTGTTTGAATCGAGATCACAATCTTTTAATGGTTAATCATGCAACTCTACTCAATAGTGCATCTTCACTATAGAATTTTTTGAGGGTTGCCTAATTCAAACGATCATTCTGAATCCAAACGGAGTGCTTTAAAGGTTCTGTAAATCAACAGTATGACTCTTGATGCGGTGGAGAAACTTGGTGCAAAGGTCAAGTACATGATTAATAGATTACTGAACGAAGAGGGCAGTAAAACCTTGGGACGCTATGTCTCACTCCCACCAAAGCATCAAACCCCTCTTCATACTCATCAATGCAACAAATAAATGAATCATTGTACACAAACGGGAAGGTGAGATCAGATGGAATTTAACCATACAGAAGGTATAGTCTGCCAAAGCACTTTTTCTAAGGGTTTTAAGTGTAAAGTCACTATTTGCTGCTTCACCTTAAATATCAGATATTTTGATCAGAATTGTATAATTTAAAGGGATGGTTGCATGCGATTTCACTTTTTTAACTTTAGTGTGTAATATTGCTGCTTGAGCATAAACAGTATCTGCAAAGTTACAGCGCTGAAAGTTCAATGCAAACGGAGATATTGTATTTTAAAGTTATGGCAGTTAATTGCCTACAAAAATGTCTGGTTTAGACTACAACAAGCTTCTTCCCAGGTTGGTGACATCATAAACCCTAGCTAGTCACCACAGATGTGACTTCTGCCCGTAATGGTAAGGGGCGTGGCGTTTCCGGACAACTTGTGCTTGGCACTTCAGCCAATAAAAATACATCAAACTACATTTGGGTATCCAACCAATCTAAGACCGTTGTGTTTTTCGGAGGGATGGGAAGCAGGAAGCAAACGAGCCGTTGAAAGGACAGTGGAGACAGCGGTATGGAATAAAGGTCAAATATAAGAAAAAATACGCTGTTTAAAAAAAAAAAAGAAGACAGACATGTTACACTGTGCCCCATAAACACAACCAAGCCTAGAGAAAAAAACGGAACCACCCTTTAATAGAAGTGAGAGAGAGCTGACAGTTATGCCAGACAATCTTGGTCGTCATGTCCCATACAGTCATAAAAAAAAATTATAAGGAATATTTGTGTACAATAACCAAATATCCATTTACCAAAGTTGTAACTGGATGATTTTAGCATTATACTATTATGAGATGTTCAAGGGTGATTATTTTATTTACACAACATGCATTAGTATGTTTCCATTTCAAATAAGTCTTAATAAAAAATGTGAGGAGATTTTCTGGTCTATGTGAGATTGTGTTTGAAAGCTCAGCCTCAGAGGGTTTTGGTCACACTTTAGTCTGTAAGAGTCTTTCAGTTTGGTGACCGAACCAAGTGCTGCTTCCATGGCATCCACACATTGTAAAAGAGGACAAATAGCTCCTGTCACACACGCACAATGCAAAATCCAAAACTCTCAAACAAAACAAAAAAATGGGGTAATAGGTCATTCTCTTCTCTCCAAAAATGTTCTCCTCATATCCTGATAGCAATCACCATGCTAAGCGCTCTAGATCTATTTTTATAAATATAGGCTATATCTTCTGTGGAAGTAATGCTGTGGATGCAATCCAATAACACTGTCTATGGTTGTCTCGCTTCTAGACTGTGCACAGTCATTTGTTTTGGATAGGTGGTGTGGATTTGCAGGGAGGGTGGAATTGTATGCTTTCAATGCTAGCAGGAAAAAGTTAGCATTTCTCAGATCACCTAGTGCACCTTTAAAACAACTGGTTACTTCTGTGTAATTGACAACAGTTTAATCAAATGAAACTGTAAAATGCTACTCTTAGAGCAGCTCTGGAGATAAGTTCATGTGGAGTAGGGCTAAGCGATATATCGTTTTAGCACCGACTTTGCGGTGTGTGCATCTGCGAAAGGATCTCAGGATGTTCAGTGTCAAGTATAGGGATTAGCGTGGATGCCGGCCAAACTTAGCCCCACCCACAACATTTGAGGTCAGGAAGTTCGATCTGGACGTGATCCGTTTTGGAGCAACTATGCTTGAACCAATCAAATTGTCAGGACGGGCTTTATATGATTGATGGACAGATGATCAACAGTAACGTAATCATCCACGTCACCAAAGAGTGCTTGGGTTGAATTTGTTCTAATTCTAAACAAAGAACTTGTTCGTAATTGCATTCACCTTTACTATTTCTCTCAAAAATGATGATCGTGTTAGCAAGTACTCTTATTACAACACTAGCAAAGACCGTTTACACTCATCATCTTCATCTACTTCTTCCAGTGTGCATGCAGTTGAGTTCTGTTTGACTGTTTTTGTTGACTAATCTTAAATATGTCTTGTCTCAGAGAGCGAATCGTTCATTTATTATGTGTTGACCGTCCATGCGCTACATGGCATTGCTTCTGTACAGGATCTTCTGCACTTAGCCTATGGGGCTTGTGAGTCGGTAAACGAATGACTCGAACCTGAAGACTCGAGAGGTTACTAATCAATTTGGTTTCCGGGACTGCATGCATTGCATATGGAGCTTGGCCCAGATCAGACACTGATGATGTAACAAACTAGCCGAACCCGAAGACAGGAGAGGTGTACTAATCTTTCCAGGGAACAGACGTGATTAAATAAGAAGTGACCAAAAAAGAATGACTCAGATTCAGAGGTGATGTGAACTAATGCTGAGTTCACACTGCCTGATTTTACCCCTGATTTTGACTTGCCGACAGGTTTTGCGAAATCGCCGACAAATGCCCAAAATCATAGGCAAATTGGTGCTCGTGCAAGCAAGTGACAATCACGCAGTGTGAAGAATCAAAGACGCGATTAGAGAAATCACAGGCGATTTGCCGACGCCCGCGAGATATTTGGCATGCTAAATATCTGGAGCTGTCTGCGATTCAAACTCCTGCTGTGTGAAATGAGTTCTAACTGAAAATTACATCGGCGATGACCGACAGCCAATGAGAGAGTGAGTTACGGGGCAGCGGGAGCTTCAGGGAGGAGTTATAGACAGAATACCGGTATTTTAATAGATATATTTACAATTCTATCAAACAGAAACATTTGCACGTCCAGCCGCAGCAGCAGCACATTACAAAACGATTCATTTATCTCAAACTCTCTTTGCAGAACACAAACCTTGCTCCCTCTGTCTCTCCAATAATTTCCTCCACCATAATCTTTTTTTCTTTTTCTCCACAAGTCAGCACACAGACAATTTGGAGCAAACTTTGTTCATTTTTAATAACAATTCCAAGTCTTATGTGAGAACGGTCTGCCGCACGTGTGATCTTGCGGTGTTTACTTGTCACATCGCACGTGTAGTTGGGAAACGTATTTTGCACACCGGAGAGAGAGAGTCGGCGATTGTTCCTCCTGTACAGTATGAACCCCTCTGTCGCCGATCCATCGGTCAGTGTGAACACAGCAGTGACTGAATGATACCCCAGATAGTCACGCGGTGTGAAAAGAGCAGTGACCTGACGAGTATTTTGTAAAAATCGTGAGGTCTGAACTAGGCTTTAAAGACTGCATAGCCTGAAGACCCAGCTAAGCAATTAATGAATCATTTCTTTCTTAAAGTTTGGCCATGGCTGCATTAGCTTATAATTATTTTTTTATTCCAATTGTGATCAACGTTTGCACAAGCACTAGATGTGTTGGAGAATTTAACATGTAACATTTTGATTATATTCTGCTGACGTAAATGAAATTACTTGACAAAAAGATTTGTTCATTTTGCTGAACGAGATTCAAAGATCCAAGTCCGTAAAATGATCCAAACTTTCCACTAATACAATGTGTCGCTCAAAATACATCACTTACTCCATTGCTCTGATTGGTTGTTGGTCTGTCCAATTAAGTGCAGAGGCATTTTCTTTCCTGGTTTGGTTTAAACAAGCCCCGTAATCACAGCCCAATGGAGCAGTGTCAGACTCGCATTCTGACTAGAATCTGAGTATGACGACATCAGGCTGCATTAAACTCAGATATACATCAAAATATAGGGAAGAATATAGTATTGCAACCTTGTTTCATGCTGACTTTAAAGAGCACAGAGTCATCCATGTGTCAGGAGAATTCTCATGACATCATCAGCCCGGGGCAGGTCTTGTGTTGTGGCCACGTGAATGCAAGCTGCTATAAAAACAAACCTGCCTTGACATGAGCACATTGCATTCACCTTAAAATCCAACATTTAGCAAGAACAGACATGGGATTACAAAACTATTTTAGTTTTTGTGCCTGGAGCAACAAGATACTGCATGTTCATATCAAAGTCAGTTCTTCCCTGAACAGGCCATAAAATGCCTGTCTCAGAGCGATTACACTTTTACAACGAGGCATTGCCTAATCATTCTGATGGTAATTATTTCAAAGAACCGCACACAAATCCAAGAAACTGTGAATGGATCATCACGACATCATAATCAGCTGCCATGGGCAAATATTGAAGCCTTTGTGCAAACTATGGTCACATTATTATACTATAATAGTCTATTTAAGAGAGTCTATTTAACAGCAATGCTGTAAATGTAGGCGTTGGAAAATTCTGAATGTTTTTAATTTAGTCATAATGAAAAATTATCTTTCAGTGCACCTCCCTACATTTCATAATCAGATTTACCGTTGTATTTTGTACTAAACAATGGCCTGGACCACCCTGTGGTTCTGCTGATTACACCATTCAGAGCAGATCCTACTGTAGAACGACAGCATGGGAATAGGATAAAACACAACACTGCAGTGGAGGGAACTTCCTGTATGCTTGGCTGTGTAGTTGATTGTTCACAATGTACAATGTTGTACTTTTACAGAGACACCCTTTGCTGAAAGAGCACATTTCCTATTATGCGTGATATCGCCTAGTCACAATTTATCAACATCAAATTGGTGGCAAATTTAAACAAAAAGATTAGAACCTTTTAATTCTAATCAATGGATTTCACACTACGTTCACACTACAAGCTTAGTGCTCAGGTTTTTTTTCTTCCAATTTCAGATTCCAGTGTGAACAGATCCTGGTCCTTACCTGAATCGCATGCGCAAAAGATAAAAAAAGTAAATACATAGGACATTAAAGTATACGTGTTTATTTAAGTGTGATCAGCAAACTTAGCGCAGGCAAGAAACAAAAACAAAAACTAGAGTAATTAAAAAATACTACTGTTATTGTGTCAAAAAATTTAGTTTTAATACTTTTTCAGGTGAGAATGTAGTTGTTTAAAGCTCAAATATGTCGTTTGTTTATTAAGAGAGCTCCTATTTGAAAATTTGATCTGGCGTTTTCGGAGGTGTGAGACCCTGGCGATCAGCGGAGCTCAGCGCTCATCAAACACGGCGAGAGCTGCCTTAACTCGGCTAGTCCTTCTGCCGACTGCCGCTGCCTGGCAGAAGCCACTCCAATTACACTAATTCGCGTCTGTTGTAGTGAAAGTCACATGCGAATGAAGCAAATTTCATGCGCGAATGGATTCAAAATGTTCACGTGATTTATCCACGTCATTCACGTGCGATGTGAACGCAGCGTAAGAGACCATTTTTTTGGTTTGTAACTGCGTGCGGCTCCGCAACTGAAGAAGCACGAGTTCCAGGTGAATCTGGCCGAGCATGACGTCTCATCACGCCGCACATAAACACCTCCTCAAACGAACGAGGCGCGCGCAGTCAGCGAGAGAAACGAGGAAAACAAACAAGCATGCAAATGGAGTTATCGCGGCTGGAAAAAAATATTGAGAATTTTATTGCGTGATTAATTGATTTATTGACTATCGCGACAGGCCTAGAAATAAGGTCTGTGGTGAACACAACCTCAAGACACTTTGACGTTTTATTCTACGCCATAAAATACATCAGTATTACCCCACTCGTGATTTTTTTAAGCTGCTACGTGTCGCAAAACGGGTGTTGCATACAAATGGCTAAATGGAGCTACAGAGCCTGTCGGGGAGATTAAAGTTGATGCTTCCACAGAGCTGACTGCTTTACGCTCGCTTCACGTGACCAGTGTAATCGCAGCCTTTGTGGTAAAAAACAAACAAAAACGATTTAGAACGCGGGATATTATCGCAAATGTGATTAGTCGATCAGCCCATGGCTGCCAGCAGCCATATCACCCTGTAGCCCAAGGCTGGTTTCCCACTGAAGCTAAGCAGGGCTGAGCCTGGCCAGTAAATGGATGGGAGACCAACTGGGAAAAACAGTTTTCTGCTGGTAGAGGTGTTAGTGAGGCCAGCAGGGGGCGCTCACCCTGTGGTCTGTGTGGGTCCTAATGCCCCAGTATAGTGATGGGGACACTATACTGACAAAGAGCACCGTCTTTCAGATGAGACGTTAAACCGAGGTCCTGACTCTCTGTGGTCGTTAAAAATCCCAGGATGTCCTTCGATAAAGAGAAGGGGTGTAACTCCGGCATCCTGGCCAAATTTTCCCATTGGCCTCTGTCCATCATGGCCTCTTAATAATCCCCATATCCAGATTGGCTTCATCACTCGGTCTCCTCTCCACCAATCAGCTGGTGTATGGTGAGCGTTCTGGCGCAATATGGCTGCCGTCGCATCATCCAGGTGGATGCTGCACATTGGTGGTGGTTGAGGAGATTCCCCCTTCTATGTAAAAGCGCTTTGAGTGCATAGAAAAGCGCTATATAAATGTAGTGAATTATTATTATTATGTATATTGTTTCCACACACATTCAAAATGATGTTGTGATTTATGCGTTTAGGAATTCTGAATGCACTGTGGTACGTAAATCTAGTCAGGTCAGTGTTTTTTTTTTGTTTGTTTTTTTCATCTCCATGTGGTCCTGTTCAGTATCACAAGCTATTTGCTGTTGCACTGTACACATATTATTCAACGTGAATATTTTAACATAATAATTAACATTATACAAACTCCTTATATCATTTGGTTATTTGGTGTCCTTTGGGAGTTCTAATTGTCCTTTTTTGGAAATCACCTGGCTTACTTGGATAGGTATAGCAAATTATGATAAAATTAACGAGTTAAACAAGATAAATGGTGTATGCTTAATTTCACAATAAGTGTGCAATTGATGACAATAAATGTAAAAAAAAAAAATAATCTACTGCCAGCCCATATATTACTGATTGCTGTATTTTTGATCAACTAAATGGTTATTTCAAAAACATTAAAAAAATCTTACCAGTATGTACATTTAAACTGTTAGAAAATCTTTAAAGCATAACATTAGACATGTCTAAGATATAGGCTACAAGAATAATGAGCCAACTAAATTTGTTCAAAGTGTTACACATGGTCAAACCAAACCAAAACAAGATTTTATGTCTTTATTTGGCAATAAACCACATGGTACTATTCTGCTCAGCATTCCATTATCATGATGGTGATACTGAGCCGGTATTCCACTCCTATTTAAAAAAAAAAAGAACCCAATACATCCTGATTACAACCCAAACAAAAGATGGCCAGCTGTGAGGTTGAAACTCTTAGCCTACTGACCTTAAACCTGACACATTTAGAAAGAAATGAGAACAGATTATGTTTGTATCGTAATCTAAAGCTGGTTGAACAAAGCCTCCAGACAATACACAAGGTTTGCTATGATGTCCTGCACTGCTAGTGATGCATCAAATAATGCTGCTTTTTGGCCAATTAACTCATTAATTTGCTTATCAAATACCATAATTTCTTAACTTTCAGCAAATATTTTGGGATCTTTCAGCTAACATATGATATTCAGTCCATGTGTGAGTAATGGATTGCATTCACCACAACTCCCCTGAGATTGATCAATGGTTTGGTCTCCATTCAACACCATTCTCCCACTCTTGCAGCCCAGAGCCGTCTCATGGTCTAAAGGGATATGTAATGCTTTTAAACTCGTCTGTCTATAAAGCCCAGCTATAAAAGATCAGTTGCAGGAAAATGAAAAACACATCAAAGAATTCTATGCAGTGTATACTCAAAACCAAACACCTGCTGACTCAACAGGATCACACATCAGAAACAATTGCCTCATGCTGGTGTTATGAGTGGGAATTTCAGTTCCTATGACAACCAACAGACTGCACAATATCTTCAATAACTGCTCACTGTTTGCCCTAAAATATGTTAGGAGGACCTAAGTTGTTTTTGTAAGAAAATCAAGAGTCTCAAGTTTTAGACTTTATCATTTCAGATGTTGATGATGTTCTGCAGATCTTAATTCATGAAACATTCCCAGGAGTCACATTTCTGATGTCTAAAAATGTGTTGGATATATATATATATATATATATATATATATATATATATATATATATATATATATATATATATATATATAGTCATTACGCTTCCTACTCCCTTTTGGGCAACAGTAGCTCATCTGTTTGATCAGACCACACGGTCCAGCCTTTGCTCCCCATGTGCATCAATTGACCCTGTCCCCGGTTCACCACTGTTATTCACTTCACCTGTCAGTGGCCATATTGTTTTAATATTATGCATCACACGCACGCACGCACGCACGCACACACACACACACACACACACACACACACACACACACACATTGTTTTTGTGCTAATTTTGAACTCCCTTAAAGTAATACAATGTTTTTTTTTTTTTTCCATCAGAATCTCTGTAACAATGCAAATGTTAATTTTAGTGTTTAACATTAACTCACATAATCTGTGATTGTATTGTACATGTCCAAGTGAGTAATATTTGTCGCAGACAAATGAGGCTTCCATGTATTAAAGGGTTACTTCAGCGATTAGCATATGGCTTTGTATTAGTGGAACCCCAGGAGTATATTCGAATGATTGTGCTTCCCCTCCTCATATCCCCCAGGGACAAGAGATTTATGCATTTTATTTAGGGATGCACAATATTGGTTTTTTGCCGATATCCGATATGCCGATATTTTTCAGCTCATTTTGGCCGATGTCGATACCGATGCCGATATATGTTTATTTTTTCCCTTTGTTTGGAAACAACACCATTTTGAGCAAAAACTATTTTTTTTTCATTCTGGTTTCAGATTTCTGAGGTATCCTTACTAAAAGGATTCTTGTTGAAGATAAATAAATGTTAATAAAGTTCTTTTTATGATAAGAGTATATTAAAAGCTCTGAAAATAACAATAATAAAGTCAGTAATTTTTCACCCCAGATGCAGCTGTAACCTAAGTATTGTATTTTTGGATTTAACGTTTGTGCACATGAAGTGGGGGTGGCATGACATCCATTGATGCTGTCTTTTAATTCTACAATTATTGTAGAGCTCCTTGGATTATTTTTCATCATCCATTTCGTAAAATTTTATTACAGATTAATACACTGTATATAAAAGTATTTAATTTACAAGTGTCATGCTTGTGATTTATGACATCATTACTGATTTGTTTATTCAGAACAAGAAGTAACTTCAATTTATTTGTGTATTATACTTTTCATTGTATTAGTGTAACAACAGCGCACCCACTACATGTATAAATATATAGCGGTCTAGAGGGAGGGCACTAGGACCTGGAGGAGCTTCTGCTGCTATGGAGGCTGCCACACGCGCTAGAGAGTGGGACTGGGGAGACGCGATTGGGCTTGTTTTGGGCTAGTTTTGTTGTGAAAACGTGGCAAATCTGCTGCTGACGGTCACGTCCTTCTGTACGTGCATTCAGAAATTCAAGGCAGCATTTAAAAACAGTCAATATAAATCACTGTACATGCAATGTATTTTCTTGTTTTCACTTGAAGAATGACTGCAGTGCTGACATGGTCTTATCGCTGTAGCACTCCTTGCACACGTGAGTTATTGCAGGCACATATCAACATGTTATCATATCGGCAAGGCATATCGGCATAATGTTTTCATATCGACCGATGCCGATTTTTATATTTTAAGCGTTTATCGGCCGATTCCGATGTCGTGCCTATAATATCGTGCATCCCTAATTTTATTTCTGGAAAAATTCCTCCAATGAAGCAAATATCGTCAATTTGCGCCATCGGAGGAATTGTTGGCCAGAGGCTAAAGACTACAGCCAGCAGAGGGAGCCATTTCCACGTTTTTCAACTCGCGCGTGGGGGATGGAGATCGCACTCACAGCTCAGCTCGCAGCTGCAGCCTCAGGCATTCCTGTTTAAACAGTGCGGCCAGCAGAGCAAAGTAAGTATTTCAACTTCTCAAACTAATTCCTATGAAAGTTAAGCTTTCAAATGCATGAACTGAAAACGCGCCATACAGAACATGCGCTGTGAATCTATGCGGCGGATGCGTTTACCTCAGCTCTCATCATGATCTCATCCATGACTGTCAATATATCTGACTCCTGCAGCGTTTTAGGCTGTGAGACTCCTTCAGCGGCTAAATCACATATTGAACACACACTTGCAGTTTTTAATTGTAGTGTCTGTTCTCTAACTGAACTTTTATGAAAATGAACACGGTCGTGGTGGGAAAACAATCAGTGATTCAGTAATCTAGTAGCGTTGGCTTTGTGGCCTCACAGGGCAGCGAAGCATTCTGGGAATTGTAGTCTTTCATCCCCATGAGACAAAAATACATTTTCTGTCTTTTCTCAGTCTAGAAAGCACCAAATTCAAA